>NW_005054306.1:3865689-3878622 GCF_000277835.1 Geospiza fortis
CCCTGCGCGCCCCGGGCTGGCTCCGGGCCAGTCACAGCCCCCATAGCTTTGGATCCCGGGCTGCCGGTTCAACCTCCCGCACTGACCGAGCGCCTCAGCCCGCTCGTGTTTTTAATGTAAAACGAAATTAAAGGAAGCAGTTATGTCCTTACATCCTCCTGTTACAATCCAATAATCCAATATATTTAGGCTGTAGTGTATTTCACGTGGACGTTTTGAATTAAAGGAAGGTAAAACCTTTTTTTTTTTCTCCACACGGCAATATCTGAATCATTTTTAGTAGCCTTACAATCTGCATTGCTATTTGAATATATCACCTTCCTCCCCTGCCCCCAAAGTTTTAGCACACAATGTAAAATAGAATTATTGTTTAATAAAAGTAAAATATATAACATATCCCATATCTGCTTGCCTGTGATTAGTTCTCAAATTTGCAACGAAGCCTCAATTACATTTGGATTTACTTTTCTGCCTTGCCCATAGTAGGCCAAGATAATCACTTTGGATTTGTTTGAGGATTAGCAAAGTGAGTTGCAACAGAAGACCTTTGTAATTAGCTTAGCAGAGGGTTTTGTTGGAACAGATACACTTTAGCAGCACAGTCACTCTGGGCTCTGATAATCAGGCAAAATACAGGGGAAAAAATCCCAAAAGTGTTGCAGGTGCAGCTCTCATTTTTAAGGCTTTTCTTCCCTAGAGAACTTCATTTCCCTTCTCAGATAGAAGTTGCAAGTTTTCCCTGCTCAGAGAAAGGCAGTGGACCAGATGCCCTCCAAAGTCCTCTTCCAACCTAAGTTGTTTTATGACTCTGTGATGAAAGACACATTTTCCAGCAGACTGCACGATCTCTTTCTGGGCTACTCTATTGAAAAAACACAGAAGACTGAAACCAAATCAAAACAAATCGGCAAAAAAACCCAAGTAAATTCAACCTTATTACTTGTGTACTTCATTTTTCAGGAAGCACAGGAAAAGCTGAGAGGTAAATCCCTGTTAAATCGCAGGAAGTCAGCCTTCTGTCTCCAAAACCTGACCCTTGTGCTGTCACACTGAGGCTCTGCTGCTTCACAGGGAAATGTGCCTTTAAGAGGCTCTGGCACCAAGCAAGCACCACAACTGTTCCTCTGCACAGAGCAGATGTTGGGGCTTCAGGGTGACAATCTGTTCCAATAGACCTGGAAAAAGCAGATGTTTGTCAGGCTCTTTGGCTCTGAATGACTCCTGACCAGACCAGCAAAATGCGCAAATAGTAAGTTACACAACCAGGAACCTGAATAATGAGTTCAGCAGAGGATTGCTCCTTGCAGTTGTGAGACCACTCACCTCATCCACCAGCTCTGAAGGCTTTGCTGCTTCTGACAAAGCTCCCCTTATGTCTCTGTGCATCTGCAAAGGACATTTTTAACACTGAGTCTAGACTTTGTTGCCGTTCCTTTCTTAGGATGGGTAAGCCAGAAAGCCTAAGGACAGATCTGTTTTCTTTCGGTATGAATTTTTGAATTGCTTCAGTTTTACCATAAAAATACCAGCATTAAATTTAAATCATCCTGGGGTTTTGGGGGTTCTTTGGGGGTTTTTTGGGTTGTTTTTCCTGCAGAATGTTTTTCAGGTTTAAAATGATATGTGCTTGAATGCAGCACAGGTACTTTAACAAGGAGTTTCTTTCTTCAAAGAGCCACACTAGCCAAATAATTATTTGCATAAACAAACACCAGTGAATAGTAAACATTCTGATTAAATATTGCATTGCTGGTCATGTGCCTGGTTTTAGTGTCTTGCTTCCTACAAGTAAATTAATCCGTTTTCAGTAGCTTTATGGTAGGTAGGGGATATCTAATTTTGGTGTAAAAGCCAAGCACAAGAGAAAACCTAATCCCTTTCAGCACCATTTTTAAGCCCATAAAGATCCATAAATAATTTTTTCTCTTTGCAACCACTTGTAGGCATTCTTGTACACATTTCTATGCTTGTCTCTTTGATAATATCATGACTTTACTGCCCATAGCAAAGAAATTTGCATGCACTCCTATTAAATTTAATATCGAACTCCCACGTGCCTGCATTTCTAAGGGTTGTTAATGTAATGTCTTTAATGTCTGCTCTCTTAAACTTGTGGTGCTCAGAGATTTGCCTTGTTTCTTTCAAGCCTGTGAAGATGCACAACATGGTTGAAGCTTGCCTTTTCTCCTATCCTGTTATGCCAATCCTACATGAAATAGTAACTGTGCATTTAGTCCCCATCATTCCTGACTGAGATGTTTTTCACCAGGCACCTGGAAATAGTCACAGCACAGTTCTCACACAACACACAGCTCTCTTCCCAAAGGATTATGCTCCATTATAAACTCTTGTGCAACAGAAAATACAGAAAACATCAAAGAAGGCATGATAGAGTTCTGTAATTAAAATGTGTCAAGGTGAGGCCATCCACATCTAAACTCTACTTACTGAAGAATTTTAGGGATTTTATTAGGGATTTGTTCAGAAGAAACTGAAGCAAAGTTGTGATCCCTTTTCTATAATGTCTTCAGGTGGGAGCACCAAGGGTGTTCACAACAGACAAACACTCTTCAGGGTATTCCAGAAGTTTAAAATGTTGGTTTTTTTAATCCTGCAAGGGAAATGTGCAATGGTTCATCACAAGAAAATTTGAGTCAGCCTCATTTCTGGCACTCACAAGCCGGCTGTTGTTCAACAGAGACATCTGATACTGCACAGTCCTTGAGGAAGGAGTGAACTTTACAATGTGTAACAGGAGATGAGACAGCTTACAAAATAATCTCCTTCAGTCTGACATTCCCACTAGGAAAAATCCAGCATCTACTGGTAAGAGCTGTTCATGGTCTCCCCTTTTTTAAGTCAAGTAAGGGTGTCACCAACACATGAGAGGTGTTAGAGGAACGTGCTCGTGATGTGGTTCTAACACACCCATGTGTGTACACAGAGTTTCACATTGCAGCTGAACCCAAAACGCCAAAGTGGTGGAGATGGCAGATAACTGGTGGTGTTGCCAACACAGTTCCATGGACAGAGATGATGACTTCTTAAACAAAGCCAATTCCTGACCCATCTGTTTCCCCATTTCCATTGGCAAGATTTGTAGACCAGAGATGAGGAGCAGTGCAGGAACTGCAAGAAACAAGAAACACAGTTGATCTACCCACTGCCTACTCTCCCCCAGGCTTTCAGGTAGACTCATCCATGAGCGCTCTTTTGACATCTGCTTTTATCACACTAGTGAAAAAAACCCTCACTGAAATCAACCACAACACATCTTGAACGCAACCTCTCTCTTCCTGTTTTGAAGTTAGAAATTTCTGTTCCCTTGCAGGAAAAAACCCAGGGTGCATGGCAAATGTATTTATCAATGAAAACACAGCTTCTAGAGAGTAAGCCCAAAACAAGCTCTACTTGCATAAATGTGTGTCAGCCATTGAATTGCTGGTGTTGAAAAACACTCGCAGAAATCTTCTCTTTACGAAAGGTTAGGCAGTGGTGCAGAAGTTATTTTTATCTGCTAGAGAGTAAACGAAGGCACTATAAGCCATTTGCTTTGGCAGTTTGGAAGTCTTGCAATGACACTGCAGTAGCTTGTTCATCATTTTACATTTAACAGACTTACAAACATGGTCAGCAGTGTAGCAAGCAGGCTGATAAAGCTGATTAGCACAGGTACCCAGCCAAGCAAAAACTTTTGAGATTCTTCTGAGCTACAAGGAAGGAAATCTGCAATTCCCTGATTTCTCAGGAGTCCAAGCACTGTCTTATCAGTCTGGAAGAATCAGAGCTGTAGCAATGTTGATGGGAGAGTGGTCTGTTGGCAGCTGCTGCAAATATGCTCAATATACCTTGTTTTCCTCCCTGCTGCTGCTCAGAGCAGGCTGGGCAGGCACGAGGCAGTGGCAGCAGCCCAAAGGCATTCACTATGGCTTTGGATATATTTTTTCTTCCACTGTGTCCTGGACAGAACTCTGGAATAATCATGAGAGGCTCCCCTAGAGAACTCACTCAGGATTTGCATTCAGGGCAATAAAGGCCCAGAGAGGATTTTGAAAGACCAGAGAGTGTCTCCTGGCTGTACCGTGGACACCCACAAGGACACATCCAGACATGGTCCTTCAGTGTGGGCCACTTCAGCTTCACATTTTCAAGAGCTCTCCCTCCAGAGTGTGCTTTTGTATTTAACTATTGCAGCCATACAGATGTTGAATGGATATGAACAGAGTGTTTAATCATGGAAACTTTCTTTACTGGTCCAATATGAATAAATACCCCCCGTTGAATAATCTTAAAATCGTACAGAAATTCAGAAAAGCAGGTTGAATGTTCAGGAAAACAATGAAATCTCTACAGGTCTTTATCTCAACTCTCTAGGGTAACGGAAGCCTGTTAGTCTATAAGGAAGATGGCAGTGAGAATTTATTTGAATATTGTTTCAGTTTTGGACTACATCTACAGGATATACACATGGAGTTTGCCTTTAGGGAAAGTAGAAGCTAAACTCCATGATAACTTCACAAGAGAGCTCTTCAGGAATGTCATATGTAAGACAGAGAAATCTAATAGGTATCATAAAAATAAATTTTAGCAAAAGTTTAAAGAGAAATTCTGAAGACGGTGCTGTAATTAAACAAAACACAGCACACTCAAAATCCCATCTGTTCTTTTTATTTAATTATTAGGAAAGAGGGCAGAGCTATATTAGATATTAGGAAGAAATTCTTTCTTGTGAGGGTGGTGAGGCACTGGCACAGGCTGCCCAGAGAAGCTGTGGATGTCCCATCATCCCTGGCAGTGTTCAAGGACAGGTTGGGTGGGGCTCTGAGCAACCTGGTCTAGTGGAAGGTCTAGTGGAAGTGCTGTCCACAGCAGGGAGATTGGAACTGGATGATCTTTAAGCTTCCTTCCAACCCAAACCATTCTATGATTCCATCATTATTCCCTCAGCAGGTTTCCTCCCTTCCTGTATTCCCAGTGATCCCACCCTGTCCAGGACACAGCCCATAAAGCACACCAGCACACACAGGCTCAGTGGCAAGCATTCTCCCGGTTCTGTATGCTCTAAGGTTTTCACCACAACTTCCTGGACACTGATGTGGCCAGTGAAGTGACAATGTGGCCTTGTGAGCTCCCTAGAGACCTCCTAAAACAGCGGCATTGACTGCTACAGCAGTGTTAGCAGGGCTACCAAACTATTCCTTGCCAGTCTGTATTTAGTTGGGCAACTGAGAAGACCTCAGTATCCTTTATGTATCCTTTAGAATATCCTACATTTTATACTGGTTCTATTTGGATCTTTAGTACCTTTCTTACCAAAATATATAGATAAGAAAATGCTTCAAAGAGGGTGAAGGGAACTCATAGTTCAATTTTGTAATCTTGTTAGAAGGAACACAAAGAAGTGACTAGAATTTATGCTGCATTAGAACCTGAATAAGGAAAAAATGCAATAACCAAATGGCTCTGCACACTAGCAGAAACAGACATAAGATAAACTAGAAGCTGAAGGTTTAAGCCAGATTCATTAAACAAGAAAACAAGGTCCATGGCCATAGCAGATATTGTAAATAATAGCAGTAATTGTAAATAATTACTGAAACCATAAACCAAAGGAACTGATGGATTCTCCATTCCTTGAAATTTTCTAAACATCATCAAATTAGATGTTTTTCTCTTCTATAGACATCTGTTTGCTGTATAGAGATATTCTCATATACAGAAATATTTATCAAATGAGTTATATAATAAACCAAGTTGAAAGTCTGTATCTTTCATTATGCAAATCATCAGACATGCAAGAAGTGCCTTCTAACTTACAAATATATTCAGTGAGAAAATGGATGAGGTGAAATTTTTGTAGCAGCTGATTAGTAAAACCACGCTGGCAATTACTGAATTCCTTTCACTGCTGCCATGCCGATGTTTAGAGCTCTTTTTGAAAACTGGACTTTCTTTGGGACCTCAAAGAAAAGCATTGTGGCTCCTTAACAATGCTTAACAGTGCAGAAAAAACCAGCAGCACACCATGTTAGCTTAAGCTCTTTAGCATGATTAACCAAGGACTCAGATCTGACAGAGTTAGATGCAGTGACTGAGAATGATACCAGTACCGGATGTCTGCTCCATGCCCTCTGCTTGGTGCCTCAGCAAATATACGGTCTGTGAAACAGCCTGGATGAGGTTCAGATTTCATATTATTTGGCCCTCTCTGTGTTGGCAGAAACATGGGCTGGAGCTGGGTGCCAGCAGTATCTTAAACCCCTGCATTTGGACTCCCAGATCCTGTCTGCTGGTGGTCTCAGCAAGGAGGAAGTGGCAGCAGAGATTTCAGAGCAGGGAGGATGCCAAGAACAAGCACCTCAGGGATCTGGAATGCATCCTGTGTGTACTGTACGCTGCAAAATAACACCCTGGCTAATAAAGCAGGCCATGTGTCAGCAGGAGCTACTCATTTTCTAATGCAGTATGACTTTAACATATGGTAAAGAGCAATGAAGGGTAACTGAAATTTTGGAGAAAAAATTACTTCCTTAGTGCAAGAAAAGTACCAAAAACAAGAGACACATTTTGTGTGTGTTTCACAAAAATCAGATGGAGGCTATATGTGGATATGCAGCCAGATGTTGTCAGATACTCTCACCAAAAATTCTACTTTGAAGCCAAAAATTTTAGACAGCTTTGTCAACAGATTCAAAAACTGTTGCCACACACAATTATAGAAGCACAATTATTCTGCATACCATTTAGGGACACAAAATGCCATGGGCGAATTTGCATTCACTGGGCTGCTTGCATTTAGGCTATGAAGAGTCAAAGAAAAAGGAGGCTGACTTTCCAAAGACACATGCAAGCATCCCTCGCTCAGAAAACCCAATCTCAGGCTGATGTTGGCTACATGAACACTTTAAAGATTTGAATATTTCTGCCAAGCTGAGCCAGTTAAAATCCACAAACGGCTAGAATGCAAATCCAAACTCTAATTTTACAACCTTGTTGAAGCACAGTCTCATAGAAAACCTTGTGCCAAGTCCTGTGGCCACTTCCATTGTTTCTTAAGAGGGATGGAGAAGCCACTCTCATGGAGCAATACTCCAGATGGGTTTTTCCATGCAAAAGTAGAACAAGGGAAACAGAAGTAGGTGAAGATAACGCCAAAGCCAAGCAGCACAGATGGATAACACTGCAGCAAGGACCTTCCAGGAGAGGCCCTACCAAAAGATGGTCTTGTTGAAGGCGCACCACCACTCCTAGACAACAGAGGCAAGAAAAATTACATAGTTTGTAAATTCATTTGAGCAAAGTTCAATTTTGGCTATTATGCACTAAACTGTAACTGATTTCCTGTACAAGGCAATTCATATCTGGGTAGAGAATCCCACAACAGATGTCATTTCACACTCTGTAGCACACACACCCTGCTCCAAAAAGCCTTTGCATTTCGTGTGCCTCCCCTCACTTAAAGGAGCTATCAGCAACCACTGCTAGCTTCACCTGATACAGCTGAAACTGTCCTTCCTTTTCACTTCTGAAACTGGCATGTGTGGCTGTTCCAGATTTGCAGGGTCCTGTGTTCTTTAGACAAATATGAAAGTACAAATGAACTTTGGTGATGTGCTAGAGAAGCCAATATCCTACCCAAGGCATTTCAGCTGCTTTGCTTTCACTTTGATACACTCAGCTCTTCAATCTCACAGTGAAAATTACCTGGACTACACCAATTTTTTTCCCGGTTACTTTAGTCCCAGTTGACCCAGTTTATTCCTTTACTGGGTTTCTGATGCCTGCTATATGCTCTAAGACCACAGTGAGGCAGGTATGCTCAGCAAGTTGCTGCCAAGCCTTTGGGATTAACAGTTTGTTTAGTATTCCTCCTACACCCTGTCATGCTGGCCTGTGTGAGATTTCAAGCAGAAAGCAGTGATTATTCAGGATGCTGCTCCTGTTCCTTTTGAATTTGTTTGGCCGCCTCGAGAGGGACTGAACCAAGACTGCACAGGCTCAAGGACTTCCAGTCCTCTCAAGACAATTATTCTAAGGTACTAAATCTTGTTTCTGTTCAAAACAAATCACACAGGATACACTGTGATGTGACAATAATGACCTTTGGAAAACTCAGCTGAGTTTTCAAAAGGGCTTTACTAAAAAGCACTTGATTTTAATGCCAAATCAAACCACTCAGTGTTTTGACAGCTCAAAACTCAGCAACTCAGGAAACTAAAGGAGTGATTTTGTATGCTTACTATACATCACCTGCTTCTCTAATATTCTCCAATATACAAACAAAAATAATCCCAGGACAGTTACTCCTGACAACAACTTGGCTAGGTGGAAAAACTGGGTCCACCATCCTACAACACTACTTCAATTCAGATGGAAAAAACAGCCAAAGAGCTGTGAAATGAAAGAAGCAAAATAGTGAGGCTCTGCATTTTCTTCCATTTGTTTGAGAAACATCAAGCCATGGTTGATTTGAAGCATACATGAAGAAGATAGAGGGGACCAAAAAAAAAAGGAAAATTTGTGGCTTTGGATGTGTTACCAAAGTGCTTGCTCCAGCAAGCTGAGTCTCTTCCTTGGTGAAGAAAAATGAGCTGAAATAGTTTTTTTCATTAGAGTTTGCCAATTCAGTGATGTTGAAATATCTTGTGGAAAGGCTACGACTTTGGCAAAGTTTCAGAGGAGCCCACACTTGTCCTAAGCAGTCGCTCAGCACCATTCCCTGGCTGCCCAACAAGGACTCATCAACCAGCAACACAAGCTGCTCTATTTTCAACTTCTCAGGAGCCCACAGCCCCACCATTTCCAGGATGTGAGACTTGCTGCTTTCTCCACTGCTATGGTTGCAAGTCCCTTCCACAGAAAATCTGACATATTGGAGTTTTGCAGCTAGGTGGAACAAGACCAAAATATTCAGATGCCTTGTGACAGTGCCAGAGGAGGCTCCCAGCCTGACAAACTCCTGACTCAGCAGTTGCTCCACTGGCAACAGGCACAGGAGTGAGCAACAGGCATTGCTTGTGCAGGGATGTGGGCTGTGATTGCTGTGGCACATTGTGAGTGCCAAGAATAGTAGATTGAAGAGAGGGAAACAGCAGTGATGGATGGACAGAGAGGCTCACCCTGAACAGTGTTTTCTTAAAACATGGAGGTGTTTCTCGCAGCTTTACTGTGGCCTTATCCAAATGGGAAGGGGAGATGATGGTGCTTAAAGAGAATTTATAATGTCCTCAGCAAGAAAAAGCATAAAACAACTAAAGATGGGGTGGCTCTTAATCCCTCTTCTCCCTGACTGCCTTTTAACTGGCAATCAGAGGCAAAGTCAAGATTTAGTGGAGCATGATGATATCTATCCAAGTCCACATGATCCATCTGCTAGGTGCTGCTGGTAGTAGGAATTCTTTAGGGAATATTCAACACAACGGGTCCGAGTAGCTTGGGAAGAAGAGACACATCTCCTGTGCACCTTTACTGACAATAGACACAAAGGTATGTGCAGACTGTTTCTATCCCACTGTCTCAGCAGAGACTGTGTCCATGCTAAACCCTGGATGCTGGCAGCTGCAGCAACACAAAACTTGGCCCCAGCTTCCAATCCCATCCAGAACGCAGGGAATGAATGACCATGTAGGAAATAAAGCCATGTACATCATACTGTAACTTCCAGGGTGGTTGCCACCTCAACACTTTGCTCCTCATGTGGACCAAAGGCAAGGTTTTATCAGCAGAACAAGCCACGCGAGTATGTTGAGGAAACAGAGCAGGAGCTGCTGTTGCTGAAGGAGCTCCCGCATGAATTCCTTGGGTGTTCTCCTCTCAGTTTCCCAGTTGCCTTCTGATACCCCTTCACTCTGTTTTCTCCCATCATCTCCCTTTCTTCTCTGCTCCTTCTCCCTCAAACCCTGAAGGAGGTGGTGAGCACTGGCCAAAGACCAGCTAGGACTTGTGAGCAGCTCACAGGTGGGTGCAGGTGATCCCCTGCACACTGCTGGTGGTCAGCTCTGTGGTCTCCACTCTCTGTGCCCACCCCACAGGTGCAGCTCAGAGCCCCGGCCTGTACACCACTGCCTCTCACTGGCTGCAGTGGGTGGGACTCCATGGCTATGAGCAAAGATCCTGTTCCTAGCAATGTTCCCTCTGTGCTCACCCGTGCCTTCACCTGCCAAGGGCTGTGCATTGGCTGTGGGCCCCCATGCCTCTCCTGAGGAGCACAAAACAAGCCATGGCTGTGCTCTCCTCTGCTATTTAGGCAAGGACAGCAGCAAAGTTGTGAGCTGTGGAACACCCTCCCTGGCAGCAGGAGGTGACCCCTGCCTCCTCCCTGTCCCCTGGATCATCACAGCTTGCAACATGCCTGGATGACCTCAACAACCTATCAACACATTTGAATCAGAGCAGCAAATAGCATCTTCCTACCTTCACACGCCCCTGCTCTGGGTTCACAGGTTACTTTGCTGCAAAGGGCATAGCAGAAACAGGATCTTTTCTGCTCTTGACACCTGGCTTTGACAGCCTGGAAGATGTCCAGCAGGCTGGAGCCCTTCACAGCCCAGGGACTTGAGCCCACATCCTCTGGGGGCCAGGCTCTCTCCTGGGGCATCCTGGTTCATGGGCTCAGCCCCCAGTTCTCATTTCCAGGCATTGAAGCCACAACTGCTTCAGCCCATCATTTGTGTCACAAACCCAGGGAAAACAGTGCCAGGAGCCCTAAGCTTTCCTGCACACAGGACCAATACAGGTACTGCCACAGCAAGGGGAAATGAGGGATTACCTGCCAGGCTTCAGCTGCTCTAACACAGGCAAGGAGGCTGTGACCACCTTCCCTGTCCTTGGAGCAGGACTCTCTGCATCATCTCACACCGGTACCTGGCAAAAGCACCATTGCTTTCTAAAATCTTCTGCCGTGATCCTCCCAGCCGCCAGTAGATGGTGATACTTTATCTCCATCCGACGTGCGTGCACTGCAGTCAGGGAGGCAGCACCACAGACAGTTTGAGAAGAGATTAAAAAATAAAAATAAAAATAAAAATAAATGCGAAAGTCAGGCTACAGACAACCTCCTGCTTGTGCAGATGCTGATTTTTACATCCATCTAATATCCCAAACCTCACTCGGTAACCCTGGCTAGATTTACAGAGCTGAGAAAACGGCAACTTCAGCTATATCACTCACTTCCTAGTGTGATCCTTTGTATGTACCTGAGTGGGCACATGCGAGGAGCACTGAAGGCAGAGCTCTTTATCGAATCTGCATGGTCTGGGCACCAGTGAGATGAAGAAAATGTATTTATCTCTGAGAACGCAAATAACATCCTCCTCATCTCTGACAAAGCAAAATCCTGGAGGTGTTTAGCAATCACCTTCTCTTGAAAAGCTCCCTTTATTTAACAGAGTTCTCTTCCCACTGGTGATGAAAAATAGTGTAAATCACTGATCTGCAGAGTCCTCTGTGGAAAATCTGCTCTCATTTTTCCACCTCTTAAAAATTGCCTTCAGAGCTGCATTTGTGCAAGAACTGACCAGATCATAAAGAAAAAATAGAACAGATCTGGCTGAAGGCTGCTTGAAATTGAAATGGCAATATTTTTGTCATTCCTGATTTATTCATATATCATTAAATTTGGGGCAAGACTGATGTGGTTGTGAGGGATGTGGTCCTAAGCACAGGCAAAGTGTGGCAGGATAAGAAAGCCCTGCCTAACACAAAGCTGCATGGCCAGCCTGGCGCCTCACAGGCACTCTAGGAATAACTGACAAAATATGGGCCACAGCAGATCCTTCCCTTTTATTGATCCAATTACAGGCCTGATCTTCCTTTCTCAGAAGCTATGTGGGTTACATAGGTGATCATTTTGACTGTCCCAAAACCATTGCTAAAACACTCTCACCCATTTAGCTGGGAGCCATTTTTTGGCCGTTTCCATCTCCAGTGCTGAAGAAATTACTTTGCAGTCTCATCAGCTCATCCTTGTTCAGCCTGGATCCACTCCATAGGTGTTCCAGGTTGTGGCTTCAGTGCCACCAGGCTGCACAGAATTTCACAGCTTGGGAATTGTCTGGCTCATGGCCAATGAAGGGCAACAGCAGACACCAAACCTTTGGACACCTTGCAGGGTGCAACTCAAACTAAAGAGGCTGGGCTTGCTTTGGTAGTTTGCATGAAGCATTAAGATTCTACAGGATCACAGAATGGATCAGGCTGGACTACAGAAGGTCCAACCCCCCTGCCCAAGCAGGGTCATCCTGGAGCGCAAGGCACAGGATTGTGTCCAGGCAGTTCTTGAATATGTCCCACGAAGAAGAATCCACAGCCTCTCTGGGCAGCTTGTTCCAGTGCCCAGTCACCTGCACAGTGAAGAAGTTCTGACTCATGTTCAGGTGGAACTTCCAGCGCTTCAGTTTCTGTCCATTGCCTCTTGTCCTGTTGCTTGGCACCACCAAGAAGAGCCTGGCTTCATCTTCTTGGCACCCTCCTCCAGACACTGATAGACATTGGTAAGGTCCTCAGTTATTTCTTCCCAAGGCTGAACAGGCCCAGCTCCCTCAGCCTTTCCTTGTAAGAGAGATGCTCCAGAGCCCATATCATTGTTCTTACCTTCTGCTGGACCCACTCCAGGAGCTCCATGTCTCTCTTGTCCTGAGGAGCCCAGACACAGACACAGCACTCCAGATGTGGCCTCTGTAGGGCTGAGCAGAGGAGCAGGATCTCCTCCCTCGACCTGCTGGCAATGCTTTTCCTAATGTACCCCAGGATGCCATTGGCTTTCTTGGCCACAAGGACACACTGCTGGCTCATGAGCAGCTTGTTGTCCATCAGGATCCCCAGGTCCTTCTCCTCAGAGCTGCTTTCCAGCAGGTCAGCCCCAGCCTGTGCTGGTGGCCGGGGTTATTCCTCCCCAGGTCCAGGACCCTGCATTTATCTTTGCTGAACTTTGCC
>NW_005054306.1:3878693-3885687 GCF_000277835.1 Geospiza fortis
CTCTTCAGATTTGTGTTATCAGTGACCTTGCTGAGGAGGCATCTCCCCTCCATCCAAGTAATGGATGGATAAGTATTGATCCATGGGGGCACCACCAGTGACAGGCTTCCAGCCAGACCCTGTGCCACTGATCACGACCCTCTGGGATCTGCTGTTCAGCCAATCCTCCTCGCTGTCCACTCGTCCAGGCCACACTTCCTGAGTTTGCCTGTGAGGATGTTGTGAGAGACAGTATCAAAACCCTTGCTGAAGCCAAGGCAGACCATATTCACTGCTCTGCCCTCATCCATCCAGGTAGTTGTCTCATCACAAGAGGTATTCAGGTTGTTCAAGCAGGATTTACCTTTAGTGAACCATTGCTGACTACTCCTGGTGACCTTCATGTCATCTATATGGATAGAGGTGGATTCCAGAATGAGACTCTCCATCACCTTCCCAGGGACTGAGGTGACCATGACAGGACTGTAGTCCCTTGGGTACTCGTTCTTGCCCTTTTTGAAGACCAGGATGACATTTGCTTTCTCCCAGTCCTCAGGCTCCACTCTTGATTGCCACAACCTTTCAGAGATGATCACAAAGGGCCTCACTATGGTGTCCACCAGCTTTCTCAGGACTCATGGATGCATCCCATCAGGGGCCATGGACTTGTGGATGCCAAGTTTCCCTAGATGTTCTTTAACCCAATCCTCCCTGACCAATGGAAAGTCTTCCTTCCAACAGTCCTTTGCCTTGGTCTCCTGGGTCAGAGATTCCTGAGGGATGGTCTTGTCAGTGAAGACTGATGCAAAGAAGGCATTCAGCAGCTTCAGCAGCTTTCCTCAAGTCCACGGCTGTAATCTTACTTGTTACCCTGCTTCTTCCTCACCCAACTCCAAACTCCAAAGTATGACCCAACAACATTGGCAACTGCTGATATGAAGCCATAACATTATTATGAAATCAGGGATCTAAAATCAGTTCTCCCTTTCACACTAGCAGTCCATGTAGCCCAGCAAAATCGGCAGGCATCTGAGAAGAAAATGGCCTAAGTAAAATCCCCTCCTCAGATGGGTTCCAACCTTCCTACTGCACAGTTAGCAGCATGTTTCTCCCCTCAAAGCACAATTTTCAAACAACTAATTTGGACTCAAAATATCTCTCCCTCTCCCTTTAGGGTTTGAGAAGGCAGAAACACAAATTAGAGAGGAACTGTTCAGATTTAGCAAGAGGCTGTAAGTGTTTCACCCAATGAAGAGAACAAACATTGGCCAATAATTTTAGAATCCCATAAAAGAGGCAAAAGCCACCCAGGCAGACCTCAGAGAAAGACCTCCAAAATACATGTACAGAAATAGGAGATAAAACAACGAAGAGCAGTCAGCTCCCAGAGGCTCCTGGCCAGAGCAGTAAGGATGAGTTTGTGCTGGCCAGGCCCAGGAAGGAGGGAAAAGAGGTGTTGGGGCTCTGAGTGTACCCTGGAAAGGAGACATTCCTGTCACCAGCCCCATTTCTCACCTTCTGTGAAATGAAGCCCTAGTCTGAGCCTCTTCTGCCTGTGTGGGGAATGGCTGACTGCAGCAGCTGGCAAATGGCTCTGGAGAGAGTAGTAAAAGGCATCATTAAAATTTTAAACAAAAAAAAAAAAAAGAAGAAAAAGAGTGAGAGCAACAGATACATTTGACAGAAAAATCACATCAGAAGCAGGTTATGGGGAAATGCCTGTGGTGAAATTGCAGCTTTGGGCTAAAGAGGCACCTGCTGTGCCCACAGTTAATTAATTGCCAGGGCATCAGAGGCTGCCAGAAACTCCTCACTGTGGCTGTGGCATACGGCTCTGTTATGAGATGGGCCTTGCCTGCGAGCAACCACCCCTCAGAGCATCCCTCCAAGCAGCTTGCTGGGGACCAAAACCCCTTTAAGCCATCTGGTGGGATAAACACTGCCAGTTAGCTTGGATCCTGCAGTTCTGGGACAGGTGGAGGTTCAACAGCCTGTGCTCAGGAGTCTTCAAACCTTCATGATCTTAAGCTGATGGCCCTGAGTCAACCACAGGAGGAGCTGCTCATAGGAGGTTTTCCATGTAAAGGTTCCACATGGTTATCACATTTTCTGCACCCCTCCTTTACAAGATTTTGTGATGGGTGGTAGAGCTGGGCCAGCCAGGAGCTGTGGCAGTGTCCCCTCCCAGCTCTGTACAAGGCTGTGAAGGAGAAATGTGAGTCCCCAGACCAGGCACTCAGACACAGACCAGCAGCATCCACTTCCCTGGAGGCACAGAGAGGTTGCACCTGTCAGGCAACAACTCCTGCCTTCCCTTCATGCTGCCTCCCAGCCTGCCATCAGTGGTGGCTCTGTCCACCCTTTTTCCCATTCCCCAGGTCAGGTTCCATCCCCCCATCCCACTGAGAGAGCTGCAGGGATTCCACTGCCCCCTGCCTCCATCCTTGATTATCCCACTCTGCATCCAACAGGCACCATGTCCTCACTGTCCCTGCCCAGATGGGACCAGCTGTGTGCACGGGGTGGAAAGCCTGGGCCAGCACTGCTGGAGGATGCTCTGTCCCAGTGCAACATCAGAAGCAGCACCAGGCCTATGAATCCTTTGTCTTTCTTCCTCCTTACCTCCATGCCACTCAGCTCTCTTACCAGCCACCCCTCTTATCCCTCAATTTTAGCCATGAGTCTCCTGTCCCCATTTGTAAAATATTCTCAGGAAGCTATCTGCCACAAGAACAGCTTCCATTGTGAGCCCCTGCCACATTCCAGGGATGCAGACAGCCCTAACTCTGTGGCATTTCAGCATCAGATTTATTATTAATTATTGGTGTCATTATTACACAGCACCTAGGAGCCCTGGCCGCCTAGCAAAACCCTGCAGTGAATATTAAAATGCTAATTTCCCTCCGAGATGAGAACTTGCTGGTGTCTCTCTGCTCATTTGTTTGCAAATGCCGTTTTCCTGTCGAGGCTGTATTCCCAGCAGGCATGGCAAGGAAATGCTTGCATAAACAGTCCCTGTTTAAGAAACCTTGTATCTCACACATTCCTGCGTTATAGCCCTAACCGGGATTACTGTGACACCATAAGAAAAACGTTTCATTTTGTCTGATGCCTTTTAAGGATTCGATGGTGCCTTCAGAGTGTCTCCGTGCAGCAGCGGCATGAGGATCGTGGAGAGATAGTGGGAGATGCGATTTAGCTGACTGTATAGGGTTTTATTAAGGCACAGCTCATTTTTGTGCCCCTGTGTGAGCCCCCACATGGTGTGCTGGTGTGTGACTGCTGCAGCTGTCCTGGCTTTGTCCTGGTGTCGGGTTCTGCTGGAGGAGCGGGTGGCAGCGCTGGCTCTTGGCAGTGCTGGCTGTCCTGGGCCAGGTGCCAGCACCCACCGAGCCCTCCGGAGCCCCTGCATGGCTGCCAAAGGGCTCAGGCTGACACCCTGCTGGCACAGCACAGAAACCCCCCCATTTTGGATTAGTAGGGTATGGTTAAAACACTAAGGACAGCTTGGTGGTGAAGGGCCTCGGGAAAAGCAGAGTAAAAGGCTGCGGCTCTGCAGGTGAAGCGAGAAATGCTGCTACTCCTTCCCCCCTGCACTGAGTTTCCTCGGAGAGCTGCATGTGAGGGGCCAATCTCCCGACCATCACCTTCCATTCTCACTGAGGAAGTATCTCTTGAAAGCACCTGAATTCCCTTCTCCTCAGCTGTATGTTTCCAGCAGTTGGCACAGTATAGGAATTCATGCCACATTTTAAGGTAACTAAGCCAAGCATTCAGTTATATGGCAGAGGGAGCTAAAGAATTTGGCAACACCAAATGCAACTACAGCTGAGTACAGCTCAGCTTAAAACAAACCAATGAAACTGGGATCTCTCCCTGCAGGTATTTTTTGTGAGAGCCTGCCACTATTATCGCTCTGCCATTGAGCAAGACTGGCAGCCTTATCTCAGGTTGTGCAATACCCTGAAGATTTAGATCTCTTTCAACAGCTCCATATTGGGGGGGTACAGACACACAGCCAGAAAGCAGCTTAGAGAGCAAGATGGGCAGTTTTTATAGCCTTGCAGTGAAAGTCACACACATGCACAGCACCTGCCGTTTCATTAAACTTCTTTTTATAATCATGGTGCCCATCCCATTTACAAATACCTGCCTTATATTTAGGGCCATGTGTCTGCCTTCAGGTGCTGATACAAAGTGATTGCAGTGGGGCTTGCTGCTCCCAGACATGATTTCTACATAACCAGTAATAATCCCCTGCCCAGGTTAGGGATGCAATCATCTTTGCAAGTGTTTAAAAGTTTATTACAAAAAAGGCATTGCTAGCACACCGGAGTGAGACAAGAGAGTGAAACAAGAGTGGGGAAATTTGTGGGTAAAAAAATCAAAGCTAAGATGTAGCAAAAATCATTGCAGGTATTGGCTCCTGTAACTCTCAAGGCTAAAAGAAGTCATTGTCACAGGAGCCAGAGGTGATTCCTGAGGATGCCTGTCTCCTGGCACAGAACTACTCCCAGCTTCATTTCTGAACTGCCCACATATTGCTTTAATTCAGGAACGTTCAAAGTGTACAAAAGGGTCTGAGCAGACATACTGCCCGGTTTTGCACAGATGGATGTGCTGGAATGCCACAACTTCCCAGGAAAAAACCTGCCCAAAATCTCTGGCTCACATGACTGCCATTGCTCACAACCAGGGTCCGACAATACTCTAGCCTGCCCAGCCACAAAACTCAGCCTAATCTAGTCTTAATGGATACAAAAAGAAAATGACTAGGGAAATTGAAAAAAGAACCATGCCCACGGTGGGCAATGCAGAGCAGTTTATTCCAGCCCAGCTATTCACAGAGGGGAAGGAAGGGCAGAGAGAAGGCAGGCTGAGCCATCAGCACAAAGAGCCCCCCCCGGGCAGGTTCTTGCTCTCCTGCAGAAGCCCCTCACATGCTGCCTGGGCTGCCCGGTGTCCTCACTGCCGGTGGGATTCGCTCTCTGCAGCCAAGGGGCAGGGAGCAGAGGAGCAAAGCTGGCAGGGAGCTCAGAGCAGAGGATCAGCTGCAGCAGCCCTTGGTATGAGGGCTGATCTGCTGCTCCTGCTGCTGGTGCTAATGGTGCTTGACCCAGCAGGCTGGGCCCTCACCGTGCCTCTGCTCTGCACACTAACTCAGCCTCCAGCATTTTCTGACAGCTCAGACACGAAGAAGGCAAAATACGTGTAGAGTAATCTGGAAAACAGGTTCCCTGTGCAAACAGCCAGGCTCAGGCAAAACAGTGCTTATCTCCATGGCAGAGATAGGGGAAGGGAGGCGCTCGCTGTAAATCACAGTGTTGCCCTATCTGCACCAGGAGCATGTACACATCCTCTTTGCCTGCTTGCCTGGGCCCCAGACCACAGGAGCATTCTGGTTTGTAAATAGATCCAGGCACTGCTACTCAGAGACACAGAACTCCCAGCTGGCCACTCTGAGCTCACCAACATCTGCCCTGCTGTGTCACTGCAGTGCCCAGCTGCCTGGTCCCCCCCTTGCCCGCACGGACCTCGCTGCCCTGCCTGCCCCAGCCAGGCACTTCAGCAGCTCCTCCTCGGCCTGCAGGGATCACCCTTGGCTGTGGTGCTCGTCCCAGCCTGGGAAGGTCCTGCTTCCTCTTGTGGTCTTGCCCTGCTGACCCCACAGCCAACGCTCCCCTGTGGCATCACCCTCATCTCATCCTCCCGTGGGCCCAAAGGAAAGGCACTGGTGATGCCTCCTTTGGAAAGAAAATGCCACAGCCCTGAATCCAGCACAGCTCGGGGCTACAAAACTGCAGAGAACAGGCTGAGTCTGGGATGGGGGTCACTGCAGGCCCTGGTGGTGCTGGGCAGAAGCTGGCATCACACAGAGACAAGGTGCTGGCATCAGGATGTACGTGAATGCCAGGCAGGGGCAGATCAAGAATTTCAGGGCTCCTCTGAAGGTCATACATCTCTGCAACCTGTCCAAAGCAATAGGGTTATGGAACTGTATTGGACCATAATGCAGTCTTCAGTCTCATCAGCTGGAACAACAGAGTGATGAACCCTCAGCCCTCGATCGTGTCAGAAATATTGTCTCTGGCCAGAGCAATACCACCTAACCACAGCAGCTTTCCCTTTGCAGCGCTCTCCTGGGCTCTGTCCATCCCATGGGATTTGCCAGCAGATGGCAGGCAACCCCTGGCAGAGGTCCTCACCAGCCAGCCACAGAAGTCTTGGCCAGTTGCTCTTGGCTACTGAACTCCTCAGTCCCACCTGAACAGCAGAAAGGTTCCCAGCTCTCTGGCTGGCCCCTTCCCCAGTTCTATATTTAAGGAAGAAGAGGCCCATTGTCAAACACTCCATGCCTACACCAAGGAGCAAACAGGTACTGCACCACGGACCTCAGATTTGGGGCCCTGTACCTGCTCACCCTGCTCACTGCCCAGGACAAGGGCCAACACAAACCACTTTCACAAACCCCATCATAACATCTTGGAGGGGTCTCTGCTGGCACAGACTCTTGCCAAGCAGAAAATGGCAACAGCTAGGGACAGGCATTTCTTTTTCAAGCCTCAAGAAGCTGTTTGCAAAATCAAAGCCAGGATGCAACAGTTTTGCTCTGAAACCTCCCAGTGAAACGAGTGACAAGCCTGCTGTGAAAGGTTCTAGGAAAGGAGCTGGCTCAGAACTGTGTTCAAATTTTTTGTGGTTTATGTGTGGGAGAGTATTTAGCCAAAGTCTTGTAGAGAAATGTGAATTTCACATTTGACTGTAGGTGTCTTACGAGGGGAAAATCCACAAAAAACCCCCCAAACAAATACACAGCACCCTCTTCCTGACAAACCACCCCTCCACTGGCAGGCCTGCAAGCCCCAGCCCTCCCAGGCTTATCAGGAGCTGTGGCTGGTGCTGGTGGGACAGGGCTGGCCCTGTGGCCATTCCAGCTCAGTGGAGCAGCCCCTGCCCTGTGGGCTGCTGGGCTGGGCAGCAGGGACTCATGGCTGGTCTCCTTCCCCTGCTTTCG
>NW_005054306.1:3885764-3931152 GCF_000277835.1 Geospiza fortis
GCCTCATCCCTGCTCTGGCAGCCGGGATGTGCCAGGCCTGGGCACATCCTGAGGCGCTTCTCACTGCAGGTCTCCATTTGCAGGTGCACATGCAGCAGCTCAGAGGCCACATCTCTCAGTGGACACAGCAGAGCACTGGATTGTTGCCATCCTATTGTCATCACCAGGAGCCAGCTGGAGTGTGAGGGGACTGCTGGGCACAGCACCCACCGGCCTGGCTGCCTCTGCCCTGTTCACACACACACAGTTTGCAGCATGGTGTGCTCCCAGCATGGTTGAAAGGCTGCTCTCCTCTCCAAGCACATCAGGAGCCATGGCACAGCCCTCACAGGGCCAGCTCTGCCCACAGGGTGTGTGCTACCCCATAGCTCTCAACTTCCATACGTGTTGTCCTGGGAGCTGCACCAGCTGCCCCAAGCCAGGACAGCCATCAGCCCTGCAGAGATCCCTGGCAGGCACTGCAGTGAGCAAAGCTGGGTTTGGGGTTTGAGACAGTGACAGCTCTACTGCCCAGATGCCTGGTCCTGCTGCAGCCCCAGCACTGGGCAGCCCTACACCTTGTCTGCCTGTGATGGTCCTGGGCCCTCAGGCTAGCAGTGGCTCAGAGAGAGTTCAGGCCCTTTCAGGGCTCTTATTTTGGGACCAATGCTCTTCAAAATCTTCATCAAGAACATAGAAGATCTGGTCAAATTCATCCTCAGCAAGTTTGCAGATGACACAAAGCTGAGCACTGCAGTTGGCACAACAGAGGGAAGGGATGCCATCCAGAGGAGCCTGGACAAACTGGAGAAGTGGGAGCATGAGAACCTCATGAGGTTCTACAAGGCCAAGTGCAAGGCACTGTAGGGTCAGGAGAATCCTAGTGGTGAGTACAGACTGCAAGAAGAACAGAGAGGAGCCCTTTGGAGAAGGATTTGGGGTTCTCATGGATGAAAAGCTGGACAGGAGCCAGCTGAGCAGATGCAGCCCAGAAAGCCAAACACATCCTGGGCTGCATCAAGAGGTGTGGCAGCAGGTCAAGGGAGGTGATTCTGCCCCTCTGCTCTGCTCTGCTCTCAGTCCCCACCTGGAGTGCTGCATCCTGCTCTGGGATTTCCAGCACAAGATGTGAACCTGTTAGAGGGAGCCCAGAGGAGGCCATGAAGATGATCAGAGGGATGGAGCACCTCTCCTGCTCAGACAGGCTGAGTGAGCTGGGAATGCTCAGCCTGGAGAAAAGAAGGCTACAGGGAGACCTCCTTGTGGCCTTCCAGTACCTTAAGAGGGCTTACAAAAAGAAGGCAGAGAGACTTTATATGGGCAGATAGTGACAGGACAAGGGCCAATAGTTTTAAACTGAAAGAGGGCAGGTCTAGATTAGATATAAGGAAGAAACTCTTCAGTGTGAGGGTGGTGAGGCACTGAAACATGTTGCCCAGAGAATTGTGGCTGTCCCATTCCTGAAAGAGTTCAAGGTCAGGTTGGACAGGTACCTGAGCAACCTGATCTAGTGGAAGGTGTCCCTGCCCATGGCAGGGGGTGAGCTGGATGATCTTTAAGGTCCCTTCCAAAACAAACCATTCTATGATTCTGCAGGCCTGTGGTGACATTAGCACTACTGAGGTCCAACAGCAGTGACTGCTACAGGCTCACATAGCCCAGCTACAAAGCAAAGAGAAAAGGCATGCTGGTGTTCCAAGAATCCAGTGGAGGAGTAAAAAAAGGGGTCCTGACCCCTCAATGGAGAGCCTTGTGTAAAAAACAAGCAGTGAGAAACTCCTGCGGAATGGCATTTGCTCACACTTCATAATACCACAGTTCACATATCATAAAATCTTAGCTTCATTTAGGTTGAAAGAGACCTTCAAGATCAGCAAGACCAACTGTAAGGCAAACACAGCCAAGTCCACCAAGCTGAGACAAAGTCAGCTGAGCCCATCCCCAGCAGTGTCTGGCACACACCACAAATACCCACATGCACGTGGCTGTTAAAGCAAGTTCTGGTGACAGAGAAATGCGGGGTGATTCAAGAGAAAATAATGAAGCCACTCCCACCCTCCCGTGTGAATGTGACTCACGTGGGCTCAAACCCCAGCCAGATACAAATCAAGGGTTCATAAATGAAATCTAAAAGAGCACCCCTTGAGGGCTAGCAGCCTGCCCCACCTCTCTCCCCCTGCTGGGATGTCAGTCTCTCTAATGGATTCTGCCATGTTTGTTCAGATCCTCTCTAAATGACCCTGTCCTCGTTCCCTGCCAGCATCTCGAAGGGAAGCAAAAATGCACATTTTCAAGGGTTTTCTGGAAGAGGGTCTAGCTCTCACCCTCTTCACCCCAAGTGGGAAAGTCATTTGAGTCAGTGTAGCCTTTAGCTGGGAATCTTCCTCCAAAGCAGCTGCTACCTGGGACTTTGGGGCAGGGTCAGGCTACAGAGAGAGGAGAGCAGGATGACGATGCCAGTGGGTGCTCAGTGTCCCACTCTGCAGAGCACGGGGTACAGCCAGCCTCCTCCTTGATGTCTGAAGAAGCAATCATCCTTTAGCCCTGCAAAAATATGTTGGAGACCTCCTTCTTGCTTCAGACCTCTGCTACCTCCCTTCTCTGGAGAGGCTGAGGCTGCCTGCCCATCAGATGATTTAAGGAGGCAGCAGCTTCCTGCTTGCAGAGGGCTTGCATGAACCACACCTTGCCTAGTCCAGATGGGCCTAAGCACATCCTACCATCTGGAGCCCCACACAAGCATAGTATCTGGAGAATTCCTTTTGCCTGCCATGGCCAAGGAATCCAAGTTTCCATCAGCCCTTACTGTTTAACTTGCAGGTCAGTGAGATGGATTTCCTCAGCAAGACTTGTGTTCCCCAATTAGAGGATCCAGATTCATGGCAGATGATGCCTGCCATACTGCTGAACTGCCTAACTCTGCCCAAGTAGGACTATTATTTTCTTCACAGCTTCCTCAGTTGTCTCCAATGAGACACACCATGCTTTAATCCACAATGGTATATCACATGTAAGAAAATTTGAAAACTATAATCCCAAGAGGGCTCAGACTCTGCTCTGAAATACATGCTGTCATGTTAGATACCCTGACAGACAAATATCCAAGCTGTCAGACAGTTCCCCAGGACAGCAGACAGCACTGACAGCAGATATCCTCCCTGGCAATAAAGTGAAACAAACCACCCAAGGGCCTTCTGAATACATATTTTTTTTTTAATGCATCTGCCATTAACCATAAAATGGTCACCTCAGGTACAGATTGCCATGTCTCTGGAGAAGAGAGGCTTTGTGTAGGACTGGGCAAAGCTGAGCCATAATAAGAAAAGCGGCATTTTTGCCAAAGCTTAGAGCAGTCCTAGCAGATGAGAATAGAGCAGGGAAAAAAGGGACTGTAAGGGATCAAACCTTCCTCAAGTCCACCCAAATCCAGTGAACTGTCAGCTACTGATCTGTATCTGCAGAGAAGCAGAACACTCTTCCCAAAACTTCCCAAAGTCCTACCCTCACCCACATGTGGCACTCATAAGACTGTCCAAAAAATCTCAGGGCCAAAAACATGTTGGAAGATGGGTACCACAGCCCCATTCCATGGAGGCACGCAACCACAGAGCTGGGCAACGCAGTGCGTCACCCTTCCAGCCAGGAGTGAGCTGCTGTGCACGTGGCACCTTCCCCTCTGCTCTCCCCCGGAGGCCCTGGGGAGCGGCATGCGTGGGGGGAAGCGATGCACAACATGCCCATGGCTGCTGTGCAGGGCTGCGCTGGCACCTTGCTGCTGGCACTGGCCTCCTCCACGCTTCCAGCTTCTCGTGCCCCTGTTTGCAAGGCTAGCATTTGCCAAGGCACTTCAGGAGGCCCAGAGAGTTTCTATGAGGCACCATGGTCTTTGTAAAGTGTCCATAAGAGAGGAGCCCGGTGCCAGAGCCCCTCTGTCTCAGACAGGAGTGGCACACCAGCAGTGCTACCCACTTCCAGGCCGCCCCAGGCGCTGCCGGCACCATCCCAGGACGCCCACTGCTGCAACGTGTGCGGACAGCTTGTACAAGGTGGGGACTCAGGCTCCTGGGGGTTGGGCAATCTTCCTTCCCATCTCTGCACGTGGGCCCTGCTCTGGAGCTGCTCCATGGTGGCACACTGCATTCACCACCCTTTGCCCACACCACTGCCGCTGCCACCCAAGGGGGGACCTCTGTGCCCAGGGCCCAGCTCACCAACCCAAGAGCTCACATCCATCAACAGCAGCAAACCTCCACATCAGGTCTGTGCAGGGCCTGAGGGACCTGCCCGTGCCACACACCACCTTCCCTTGCAGAAGGGATGGCTCCAGCTGGAAGGAGGTGGGTCTGGGTCAGGGAACTCACTCCCAGCCAGCAGCTGCCAGGCTGGGAGCTGGCCTGGCACCCAAGGAAGGGCTCAGGTTACACGGTGGGGACGTCTGGCCCTGAACATCCCAGGCTGCCATACGTGGTGTAAACCTGAACCCTGCTGTGTGAATGCTCAGCACTGTTATATTTAGGATGCATAGCTATGCTGGCTACACAGGGTATCCTGTTTTCTCAGGGCATTTTTGGGAAACCAGTTATTCCTTAGCTCCACATTTGGATATGTGTGTGAGAGCAGCAAGGCATAGGAAACTTTTTTGGTTTAAGAAGTGATAGCAACTATCAATGTCAACACAGTTTCACTAATCACGCTGATCTAAACAAACTTAGGACATATCCCAATAATTTAAACCTGCATACTTCTGGAATTCACCTGTAGGGTAAGATCCTGAAATACCAAAGTAAAAGTGTGTTTTGTTTTCATATTCACACGTAGCATATCCAGAAACCATCCCTAATCTCACAGAAGCAGCAGTAATTCCCACTCTCTTCCTGTGTCCCCTCTGTAAGCATGCCATGTCGCATGTACTGGATTTTCAGCCCACACAAGGACAAGACTGAATGCTGCTGTGATGCTCCCTTGAGTTCATTTTCAAGGTAATGGATAGGCTATCCAGAGTCAGGGCCAGTGCATTGCTGGTCTCTCCACAGCCACACATGAAACATCCCAAAGGAGCTAGGCAGAACACAGATGGATTACCACATCTCTGATGCACGAGAAGCAGCAGTGATAATGCAGTCTTGGAATAGTACAACCACTGTGTATTAATAAAAGCATGACGCACTGCAACTGATTTATGAGCTTGGCACGTTAGGTGGGAAGAGAATATGCCTGGTTCTGATAGAGCTGACAGATTGTTCCTTACATCCTCCAGCACACACGATCCACTGACGAGTATTTCATAAGATTTAAGTTAGCAAGTCACAGCTGAGCATGTCTCCACAGACAATACATGTAAATGTTATCATGTGAGATTGAGTTCCTGGAGTTGGAAGTGTACGGCCACTGTTCAAATATGATACATGTCACAATCTCAGATGACTCAAATGCACTTAAAATACCTCTAATATTGCTCTGGATGATAAGAGAAGCTGCTTTCTTCCTACTTTCCAGAACCAACTGTTTCAAAGTCACAGGGGACTTCCAGCTTTCATCTAGCAGCAGCATGATGCAGAAGCAACTCTTGATAATCCCCATTGGGACATACCACCAGGGTGTGTTAGTAGATGTCCCCATTGTTTCTTAAATGAGTAGGGATTTATTTCTATGCTTGTGGGATACTGCAAGCTACAAGAAAACTTTCGGATGGTTAAAGAAAAGCTCCATTATTACCATTATTCTGAAACCACAAACTATGCAGATTTTCATGCAATTATGGGTAGGTAAGACCAAAGTCTATAAACTGCTCGACATGATCAAGTCAGTCTGCTTGCTATGTGCAGGGAATTTCCTAAAGGTGACCAACTCCCATCAACTTTGCTGAGTATACTTTCTACAGTTGTGATCCTGTACTCATAAATATTTCTTTCAAAACCAAGTGTTGCAGTTCCTACACAATATCATGGTATGATCTGCCTCTTTGAATCTCCTCCGCTGCAGTGGAAGGATTGACACCAGCAAGGGAGATGCCTGATCTCCTTTGGGTCCTCTTCCTTAGCAAGTTAATGTCCTGAGTTTTACTGCCAAAACCAAACTACTGGAAACTGTCCTTCTTTCTTCTGTACCACTGCAAAAACAAGTCATACAATTACAAAAGGTTGAAAACTGAAAATCATAATTACACTCTCACAAATTACTCATTCCACACCACACTAGATAATGGCAAGATGTTTTAGAACAATAGATGTTTTAGAACTGCACAGCCTTGCAGCAATTATATGATCTGATAATTTACAATCATCTCATAATACTGTCTGTCAAACTGGGGGGCCACAGGAGCCTTTTGCATAAGACTTTAAGCCTTTAATTTTGTGGTTCTCTGTCTCACCTGTCAGCCAAGGAAGTGTGCTTTCTGTAAAAGCTGATTGCTTTTCCACAGACCTGTGTGACCTGAGCTTACAGGTTAAAGTTCAGTGTCCACCTGTGTAAATTGTCTGCAAGACTGAATTGACAACCGTGCCCCTGACCAGGTCATGCATGCAGAGCTGAGGTTATCTTTTCAGAGCAGGGCTGTGCCACGTTGCCCAGACAAAGGCAGAAAACATTTTTTACAAATGTTAAAAATACATACTTAAAAGTATTTAGAATTTCATTATGAACTGGAGAACTTCAGATACATAAATTTGATAGCATTAAAACTTTTTTTACAAAATCAAAAGGCTGCATGCTTCTACTCCTTTTACCTCCACAACATCCCAGGGAATTCCTATTTGTGGATACAGGGAAGAATCTTACCAATGTAGGCTTACATGCAGGCCACAGAAAGGATGTCTGGGCTGTACATCACTTGGCATATTTGGTTCATAATTAAAACTTTGTCTGCTGCTGACAGGTATGAAGAATTCCTTTCTTCAGTGCTTCACATATCAGGCTTTTTGGTATTTGAGACATGATATTTTGTGGGATGGAGATGGCATAAAATATATTATTGCTGGCTATCACATCATATCCAAGATTCAGTAGCAAATAACTAATTTTTTTAAAGTAATATTTGAATATTTTCCTTTACTAATTTATTTACTGTGTTTACTGACAGTGCAAGTAAAAGTAAAAATCCATTCTGGGAATGGAATGGGGCACAGGTATCCTTTCTGTAATGATTTCGTATACCAGCTTTATTCAAACAACTTCTTACTGAACAACATCATCAGATGTTTTAGCTAAGAGAATGTATTGCTGAATACTTCATTCAGCCACATGTTCTGTGCATGCAATGCACATGTAGAAGTTAAATACTCTCAGGCTGTCCTCTTCATAATGCTTCAAAGAACACACAAAATAATCACAGAAACAGCTTGTTACAGACCCTACAATACACATAGCAGTATGCCACTACACCAAGCTGGAAAAATTGATCCTATTCTAAGGCAAGTACATTATATAAAAAATATTAGGTAGGTTAGTATTACTTTCAGATTTGCAATAATAATGATAGTAATACTAACAACAATAATAATATTAATTTTTTAAACACCTACTCTGGATTAATTTGGCAATCTGTTACATAACATTTGTGGTACTCCCCCAGCAATTTCAGCAGCTCAGCTATGACTGTACACACATCTTTCATAACCTTGTTGGTGATTTTAATCTACCTCAGCAACTGGTGTTCTAATAAATATTTCTTGCAAATGAAAAAAATCATTGTATAATTATCCCATCATATTTTTCTAAATTACTATAAACCCACCAAAATAAACCAAAGCTTCTGTTTTTTTCTGTGACAATAATCAAGGATATGAAGCTCTCTGGAAAGTAAAAAAGCAGAACCTACCTGTTAAAACAACATTACAAGAACACCATCGTTAACCTTTGCTAGCTATTGGAACACTGCTTGCTCAGGTTCTGTGATTAGCCAGATTAAATTGGTGTTTGGCACTAACATGATGCTTCTTTTGTTGAAATAGCACACGGAAAGTGGCAACACTACTGCTGTGTATTGTCCAGCAGTAAAACACCATGATATTACAGTAATTATTTTTCATATTCCAGAGTGCTGCAAGCCCCAGTCATGAAACTACTGTATCAGAACAAAATGACTGTTCTTGTCACAGGGAGCTTGCAAGGGGCATGCAGGGAGGCAATGGATGGAGACAGACTGGAAGGCAAAATGAACACTGGAACAGTTTCACAATAGATATGACTCCTTGCACACCAGTAGTGTAAAATACTAAACTTCTGTATACATCAACACCAGGGGGCTTTAATGTGGGGTGAAGAAGACACCAAGGAGGGAATTTTTCAGAATTTTATGCAACATCTCTTCAGAAACAATGGGCAATTGGAAACAGAGCCTTAAAATGCTTATTTAGAAGTCTGAAAATGAAGGGTGCAGAGGCTGACCTGATGGGACAATGAGACCAAGAGATAACGTCTTGATTTGAGTAAGAGGGATGGTGTAACAGCAGGCTTTGGCAGTCATGAGCAAGTGAAGAGAGAAGCTTTACAACTAATGTAACAGAGATGCCAGAACCAGGGCAATAACACAAAGCAAGAAGCAACAAGTCAAAGCAAAAGACTAGTAAACAACCCATTCTGCAACTTTCTCAGTGGCTGTGAAATCAAAGTTGTTTATCTGTCAAGGACAAAAAAGGGACACCATTAATTCAGATCAGTATTATCAGCCTGGATTAGACTGTAAACTGAATGACCAGGTAGGAAAAACAGAGAGAGATGTGCTGTAAAAGAATGGAGATTGAGACAGAGCTGGCATAGGAGGTTTTAGAAACATGCAAGTCAAAGCTGTTAACTAAGCACAATTGGATCAACAAAAGCACAACAGAAGCAGAAGCCCTGAAGTTTACAGAGTTGGGAATATTCAGTTGCAGTGAGGCTGTCTTGAGGTGTCAGAGACTCAGACTAAGCTTTTTGTCAAAAGCTTTGTCCTATTCGCACCCTCGCGTAAAAGGCACACGAAAAACCAAAGCCTCTTTCTTAATGCAATGGGCAGTGCAAGTAAATCCCAACCGTTCTTATCCATGCAACTGTTATGGAAAAGACATGTGGGATTTTTGGAAGAAGTTTCCATCCATCCATCCACCCATCCATCCATCCAAGTTAGATGGAACAGAAACACGCAGACTAGCAAAGCACACAAAATCCCATTGTGAAAACCCACCAATAATGCTCTAGCTCATACTTTCCATGTTGCCACCAGAAATACTTGAAATGCTCCGAGATCCAGCAGGAGGAGAAAGCAGGAAAGCATTTATTTCCAGAACAGAGTAAACCAGCTTTCTTTTTCAGAAGATGCAGTTACAGGATTGTCATGCAAGTAATAATGAATCTCAATGAGTGCCATCAGTGTGGCACACCCGCACACAAGCAGAGAGCAAAGCCTAAGAGAACACTCCATCCATCCTGCTTTCCATAAGGCTTCATTCTATTTTGATAGACACATAGCTGTGAATATCCTCGTGGGCATTTTAAAAACTGCAATTTCAACTCTGAGGTTTTGCAAGCTTTGTTTTCTGTGGTGCATGATATCATAAACATCCTGAATATAATTACAACTGCAATTTTGTGGGCTGTATTTTCCCTACTGGTAGCCTGAAGTTGACGTTTACAAAAACTTTTCTACACGCTTATTTGATTTGAACTTTTTATTATTATTACAAATGTATATTATTTTATTAAAAAAATTCACACTGAAGCAAAGTCAATTCCATTTCATTACAACCAAGAATATAAAATAAATGCAATGAACTCATAGCTTAGTTTTAACAGTCATTTAAAGAGTGACATCAGGACAACTTAAAAGCAGTAAACTCTCAACTCTAGAATGAGAAACAAGTATTTTGCTTCATGGTTTTGGTAGCCCATTGGCACGGGCACTACTGAATGTGGCCACCACAGATCTAGAGCGGGAAAGTTTTGTGGCAGCACCAGGCGCATACACAGTAATTTCTAATGGAAACTACAAAAATGAAAGATGCGTGCATGAAATTATTAGGAAAAAAAATAACTGAGTAAAGACAGGCACACTTCCACAAATAGTAAACATGGGAATATACAACTAGAACAATTTGAAAAGTTACTACCTTACATATATAAAAAGTTCTTTAAATTGCTGTTAAAAAGGACACGTTCTGTCCAGATTTTGTGTAATACTTTTTAGTGTCTACACAAGACAAATTTTTAAAAAAATTAAATAGCATTAATTTACTACTAAATATTTAGGAGATAACAGTGCATTAAGGACTTTTTTCATATTGTAATACACATTGCTCCTGTCTGGCGACATTTTTAGAAGATTACGTATGGCCTTATGTACAATACATTTATTTAATCCTAAAACAATTCTTTACTTAATGGTGTTAAAGTACCATTCCTGAAGATTATGAAGGGGAACTAAGCTTATTATGTTTATATAAAATATCATACATATTTGAACACTTCTAGCTTCCCGCCACCCCTCCCGCTACGAATGCGCTTCCCTCCCCCTCCCCAGATACAGTGTCACAGATACAGTGCAGGAGTCGCAGCTTTCCCTATATTTTTCCTTCATTGTGCAGTTTGTGCTACATAAACTTCACCAACATGGACCAGGCTGCTCATCCCATTAATTCCCCACGTGTTTGATTCCTCTGAGCCACGACGTGAAAAGCTGTGCTCAGCAGCCTGTTCTCCCACCAGGATGGAGAAGACAGCTCTGTGCCTCTCAGTGCAGGTGTGAAACACTTTGCTGAGGGTCTATAGGTTATGGGCAGAGACAGAGCTGAGTAATAAAGAAACTGAACAGGCAAAAAAAAACCTCATAAAAATGACATGGTCCTGGTTTCCCACAACAAACTGCACAATTCACTTCTGAAAGCAGAGAGTTTTTACCTCATGGGATAACCCCTAGGCAGCAAGGCTTCTTCCACTATGACTGCTGCCAACCCTGGCAGCATGCATCAAGCTCCCAAGAAAAGGCAAATTATTTCACCCCAGTGAAGAAATTACAAGAGTGTGCAGAGCCTACATTTTGAGCCAGTGCTTTTATTCCCTCTCCTCCTGGCTGTGAATTTGAAGGAACAGAGGAAGACAGCTCAGTTTCACCTGTGCGCATAAAAGCTAGAGAGGAGTGGCATGTGGTCATCTATCAACCCAACCAGGACAAGAAATGCAAGTGCAGCTGAGAGAGGTTGTGGCAGTCACTCTAGAAGCTGGAAGTTCACTCAATTAAAGCACCTTACATTGCTGTGAAGTTTCACACTCTACATACAGATTAATCTACACCACGATTTTGCCTTATTGGCACAAGAGCCCACCTTAATTAACCAATGGTCCCCTGCCACCTCCTGATCTCATATGAATTTTGATGATCAGCTGCAGGTCACAGCAGGGAAAAGAAATGTTAGATAACTGTAGTAGAAAAGACAAAATAATTTTGAGAGAACAGAAGGATGAAAAGAACATGAGGAAACAAAAATCACTCTGCCATAAGTTAATTTCCAGAAATGTGACATTCAAATCACGGAAGTATAAAAGAAATGTTACTTAATAGCATTGGCCAAATACCCATTTGATCAAAAGTACCTCGTCTTAACATCAGTAAAGGGAGAGACAGAAAGAATGTCACCCCACAGTCACTGAAATACAGGAATAATTAAAACCTGTCCTTTCAGAGTACTACAGTATGTATAAAATGTAGCACTTCCAAGGGTTATTAATTGCAAGTATCCTTTGGGAGATTATTTTTCCCCAGAAAGAATTTTTCCCTTCAATTGCTTCATTTAGTTTTTCACCACCTTCTTATCCATTTGATGACAGAAGTAGGTTTTAGCTGCTTTTCTGGAGCAGCTGGGTGTTGTCAAAATTACATGATGGTAGGAATGGCCAAAGCAAGCCAACTGCTCACACAAAGCAGAAAAAAAAGTACGAGTTTGAGGAGGAAGGGGGCACTAAAGATGACTGGGAGATCAAACCAGTAGAACCATATATGTGATGAAAAGCATTCTCCTCAGAGCAAACAGACCTACTCATCTTGCTACATCCAATTACAACTTCAGTGTGAATGTGCGCGGGTACATAATTTTTTTGTGTGGGCACAGGACAGAAGAGAACACTCTGCAGTATAAAAACCTGTTACCACTGACCATTTACACCTGAACTCCTGTCACCTCTTCTCTGGACACCAGCCGCAGAAGCTCTCTGATGTTACACTGCCAGTAGCTCTCTAAAAGCATTCCTCCAGGTTTTCTGCCACAAGAGCCAGCCCTATTTCTGAAGGCTGAAGCAAAAACGAAGCTGTCCCAAATTACATGTTGTGTCTCTCTGAATAACTGTGGTTCCAGAAGTTGGACAATAATCCTCTGATTATGCTTCTGAACTCTCACTTAATTACTAGGGATTTTCTGCCAGCTACCCATCCACTTACAGTCCCTTAGGCACAATCAAAACATGTTTGCTCTAGGGAAAAAGAAACATTTCAGTGCAATCAAGCGCATCTGGTGTAACTAATCTGGTTAATCACAGCAATGTGAGGGACACAGAATATGCATTATAAACAAGAAAAAGGAACAATTTTCAACATGCTTTTCAAACTGCACAATAATTTCTCTTAATTATAAATTCTAACATAAAATGATTAAATGCATTTGTTTTTCCAAGTCTTAGTATTTCTGTCACCTTTAAATTTTGAGAACTGACTCAGGAATGTGAAAAAAAGCTAAATTTATAGAACTCTCACACACAATAATAAGCTACTTTGCAGAAGTACAGAAAAAGCCCGTCATCCACATTCCTACTGAGGCTTGAGGGCAGTAAATACGTTTTCCTGACTATTTTGGTGTCCAGCCTGGGAAGACATTCCATTCTTCTGTTCCAACAGATCCTGAAAGCATCTCCTTTTCATGTGACTGTCCTGGTTTCATTTAAAGTAATGCTTAATTTAAAACTAGTCAGAGCATGATCACTGTGATTTCAAGAATTCAATGTGAATGAGTTAAGAAATATCAGCAATCTTCTGTTTGGCGTTCAGTCCAGTAGCATGAAGCATATCTGTTGCTGCAGAGACTCGGGTGGGTTTTTTTTCTTTTTTCATTTTATTAATTTTTAAAATTTTTTATTTTTAATACTTTGCCTGAAAACTAGACTAATAAAAACAGAATAGTAAAATACTCTGGAACAGTAAAATTTTGCTGTTCTTGACATCCATGAGCAAAACAGTAATATCCTGTGAAAATAACATAGTGCTTTAAAAAGGTGCAATATACCTGTATAGCTAAACTGGTTCGCCTAGTATAAAACTAACTATATACAAGCTTGAAAGCCTGGGAGTTCAAGATTTTAAAACTTTAAAATCCCATCAAAGAGATTGAAAAGACAGATTTATGGCAATCACTACAGCATAAGGAAGGTGCACCAGGAATCCTTCAAAATTCCAAAGGTTAAAGAAGTTAAGTGCTGGGTTCAGATCAGAAGGGTTCATTAGAGTAACCACAATGGAGCACATGCAAGGGCAGGAAGGAAGGAAAACTTCACAATAATCTTCTTTATGGCAATAAAGGGATGGGGATGGGGCAGGGACTGGGGAAGTCTTCAGTGAGTGAAGTTTTCCTTTTATCATCATGAATTTTAATTCTGCATCATAGTTTGTATTTTTGGTCTTCTCATCGTTATGAACTTCATATTGCTGGAGTCTTCTGGCTTCTAGTCCATTCCTTTCTGAGTGCAGCCGGTCAGGCCCCTCAGTACCTGTGAGACTGATGAGATTGGTGATACTGAGAGCTCTGCTGAGACGATGCGGAATAGCCCATTGTACTCTGGGACTGAGAAGATCCCTGAATGTTGCTTTGGTAACTCAGACGTGAGCTGGAGTGCTGCAGGAAAAAAAGAGAGTTATCAAAGGAATGATCATCACAGGTCTAGCCTGCAGCTCAGGAAATTTTTAACCTCTCTGGTGCTCATTAAAACATGATTGTTGGGGAAACTGACTAAATAGTGCTACTTTTTAGGGTCCCATAAAACAAGTCATCATTCTGATCTGCAATCAGCTTTAACACAGCACACAAAATATACAAGAACCCTTGGAGACACCTAAAAGCATGTACACATCCATTTTCTGAAGAAAAATTCACAACAGACAAAGAGAGCAGACTCCCTTTCAAAATTCATCTGTTTTTTAATCTTACATCTATCATTACTGTAAATGCTATTAATGCTAAGACTACAAACATCCTTCTCAAGATAGGCAATACTAAACGTTATAACCATTTTATTCTTTTCTGAGAAAAAGACAACCATGACTACTACTCAATTTATCTAAATGAAAAATTGTCCATTAAGATATAACATTAAGTGAGTCTTTTAACCTGATACCTTAACTACTGCAAACAAGGATAACTGCTTAAAAATGGGTATGGGTATGTACGTAACCTAACGTTCATTTTCCTGAGTATTTTTTTTCCCCTCCACTATGGGACTGTCAGCTCAGTGGACTCCACCCTCAGTGAGACAAATTTGTAAATCTTGCAACCTCCAGCCTCCTGAATTTGCCCTTTCATTATCATAACCGTTTCCCACCCAGAATTAATTGTGAACTGCCCAATAATGCAAGATGCAAAATCACTTAGCCTGAGAAGTACTGCTCAATGGACAGGAGACTGTCCAGCAAGGTAAACCCCACCACATTCACATGATAAGGCTGGTTGTGTTACACAGTGTCTGAAACCTGAAATTTTTCTCAAAATTCTGGGAAATTTTTCAACTTCTAATGAAAAGAAAAAGAATTGTGATAAATTCTATGATTTTATAGGTGCTCTTTCTGGATGAAAAGCACCAGTTCACTATGGTAAGCAAAATACCCAAGGTCACATAAGGAAGGCTCAGTAAAATTCAACAAAGAGTTTTGCACTGTCATTTGTGGAAGCAACAGATATTGAGGCTGGTGAATGACAAAAAAAACTTCAACAGAGACTTCAGACCACAAGCTAAATGAAACTCAAAGCAAAGAGAATCTTCCAAATAAGATAAAATGGAATAAAATTACTGCCTTAAGACTAGAAGAATGCATTAACTTGCCCATACTTATTTTTGTTTCACATATGAGAATTTGTTTTTAATAAAGTCAGACTTAGACAAATTGCAGACATTCCTTCCTGGAACAGAAGATAATCAGCTAGAAGTTAAAGGCAGATAGCCAAACACAAGTGTCAAAATGAATAATCAGACCATACAGTTTAGTGAATGACACAAAAGAAACATACAGATCATGATTTTGATGCCTGTGCTGTTAAAAGTTAAGAAGGAAAGCGTCACAGAGGGCAAAAAAAATCTGAAAAAAAGAATATTTAGACTACTAGCAACTTGTAAGGGGGAAGTTTGCCAACAATTCAGAGAACTGGATAAGAATTCTATAATGGATATCATGAAATGCAGCACACCAGTCCTCAAAGTATAGACCAAACCAGACCAGCCATAAATACTGCGCACTCAGACAGATGTACTGATCTGTCCAGGCCTCAAACCTGTCTGGAACTTTTCAAAAAAGAAACCTGGTTGTCTTTCTCCTTAAATTGCCCTCAATGCCTTCATGATAATTTGTAACTAAAGGAGTTAAACAAAAATGGGAGAAATATGTCTGGCACTGAGTAATCAATTGTCTGTGGAGAAGGTCTGGAGGGCTAAGTCAAGACAATTGTAGAGCTGCTGTCTTAAATCCTACTTATTTTAACTTTAAAGCAGCCTGAAAAGACCATTCTCCAAGGTGGGACCCTCTTAGAGACTAAGACCAACAGAATCCCTAGCATCATTTAAAATTTACTCTTAATATCTAACATTTTAAAAATTTTTCTTTCAACTAATTACCGCTCCAGCAAGTATAAACTCGGGTAAGTTCAATGCTTTCTATATTTAATGTAAGTCACTTTCTCAATGGAAAATATAATTCTAGTAAGCAAAGACAAGTATACAAATTCAAAAATATTCAGTGTTTTTTTCCTTATGAATGCTACTGTACTGAAGAACACGAAATCTGTTCTACTTTGGTCACATTAGAAACAGTGCCTGTCTTTGTGCCCTGCCCTGGCATAAATCAAATGGATGAACCAAATTGTCATTCCTATGCTTACATGCATTTTTTTTTCTTTAACATTAGAAGTAGTCTTAGAAAGATACCAGAATAAACTACAGAACCACTCCATACATGTGACAACAGGAGGAATGAAATGGGAGAGCCTGGTTCTAACTTTGCTCCTTCTTCTCAGGATTGTCTCACATCTGTGCCTCACAGGGGATTTAATATTGCCAAGACTCGAGTATCCTGAAGTTGATGCAGTGCAGCATTCACATCCACTGGTTTCAGCAAGATAACTCTAAAATATAAAGTTAAGCAAATATTTAAGTGACTTCCTGGAGCGGACTAGTCCTCAACACTTCACAGGGTGCAGTAGATACAACTCAAACTGGTATTCTATTGAAAATTACTAATCACAGAACAAAACCTCAGCATGCCTCAGGTTACATCAAAAATTCATTAAAACGCAATCTGTTCTTGCAGCTGGGAAGGGGGGGAAAATGACATTTTGGCCCTTGGCCCTATAGTATCAGAAGCAGCAAAATTTCCAGAGGTACCTGATAATCTGAAGGCATGACAGGCCCGCCTGAGTTAGCGCCTGAAGGCCCTATGCGTGGTTTCTTGTTGGGAGGCACCTGGCTGAGGCCGGAGTCCTGGCTGTGCTGGAGCCCCGCGCCCGCGGCCGATGCTGATTCTGCTGCTGCTGATTCTGAGGGAAGAAGCCACACAACACGGTCACTTGCTGTGAGCGAGGTTTGTGAGCTTCATGGAGCTGCCAACCCCCTGTCACCGAGGGGGAGGCAGACCCTCATATGATGGGAAAACACAGCAAGGCTGAGTGCTGGGAGAAGTTCACCCTCAGTACAGACCTGCACACCTGTGGGTTATCCACCTGTGATCATTTTGCTTTTTTTAATGAAACAAGCTGTACTTAAACTGGAAAGACAGTCGAGCGCCTCTTACAGCTACCCAGGGGTCCTGGGTTGCAAGATATGGGTGGGGTTGTATATTCTGTTATCATCTGTTAGAGGTGGGGCAGTTATCTTCTGTTAATTGGGCAGATTTTCTTTATCTCTTTCACAACAAATCCTCCCTCTGGGAAGATATCTTCTGTTAATGGGCCACCTAGCCTCACTGATAAAATTACATCTCCCCATTGTGAGATGCTCCACCCAGGGGGAGGAGCCAAGCATTCCTACCTGGATATAATCTGGGATTTGGAACACCATAGGCAGCCTTTTCCACTGGATTCCAAGAGGAGCAGCTTTTTTCTCCACTGGAATCCCAGAGGAAGATCAGGCCCATCTACACTACCACTGAATGTTCAGAGGAAAACTACACCCTTCTACAGGATGATTGTTTCAGCAGAACCACACCTGTCACTGCAGGAGGATTGCAGCCACCATTTAATCAGACTGCTACCAACGCCCTGACCCACAGGGTGTCAAGTTGTATTCTAACTCTGTCAGTGGGTGTTTTTTGTTTGTACTATTGCATTTGTACTTTTAATTTTCTTAGTAAAGAACTGTTACTCCTATTCCCATATCTTTGCCCGAGAGCCTCTTAATTTCAAAAATTACAATTATTTGGAGGAAGGGGGTTTATCCTTTCCATTTCAAGGAAGGCTCCTGCCTCCCTTAGTGGACATCTGTCTTTTTCAAACCAAGACACCGGGTGCTCAGAGAGGATAAAAGGAACCTTTTATAAAGCAGTAATCACCTAATGAAATAAATCAAAGCACCCAGAATTCCACTAGTGCTCAGTGGCAGACATGGGGAGCCCAGAGTAAGTTGCTCTAAGTGGTTCAGCGGCCTTGTTCACGCAGAATCAAAACCAGATTTCAAATTTTCACTTTTCACCTGAAGAAGGCTGACAGCATTACTGCCAGAAAGGTAAGCACATTGAGACCAAAGGAATTTTATCATGTCTTCCTGGTTGCAAGGAAATTCTGTGGCAAAACCAAAAACAGGTTTCATTACTATTTTGGTTTCCCATGCTTTTAAGCACCTTGTAAAGAGTGCTGTACTGGGAATTGGGCCCAGCACAGTGCACAACATACAGGGTCAGAAAATCTTACTGAAATAGCAGAAAAGTGAAAATAAACCAGAAATGTTGAAGACAAAAGAGGAGGAAACCGCTGAAGGAAGAATCTGGCAAGGGAAGGAGGAGACTAGCAAAGGAAGAGAAGCCAGATAATTAAGATGACACTGGTTCCTAGAAGGAAAATAAACAGAGAAAAGTGTCACAGAAGGGGAAAAAAAGGTTAAGAGGAAAAACACAAGAACAAAAGATATTGAGAGCTCTTCTGGCTTCAGAAGGCTACAGACTAAAAGGAGTATTTGAGGAAGTGGAGGGAAGGTCAGAAAATGAACTGAGTACAACTCTGTCCTCCATGGTTGCAGTTCTGGGAAAGATGTCACTTGTTCATCATGAAAAAAACCTTCAACTGACATGGATTGAATTAAAAAACCTTGTTATCTTTCCCCAAACATACTGTAGGGAACATTCCAGGATAGGTTTGGGTTTTTTTTTCTGTAGAATATCTGCTTATATAATGACCAAAGTTTTAGTATGGCAGCCTTTTAATTAAAACCTTACTTTATTAGTTTCTCAGAAATTATGACAACCAGTTGCCACTAGCAGAAAATTCTTGATGTCCTCTTCACCTTGAGGCTTTTAGTTACCTCAGATAAATGACATAAAAGATCTGCATCTATGCCATTCATCACAATAGTATCCCAAGATACATTCCAACAAAATATGCAGTGATGTGTTCATTTAAGACTATAAAGAAGACTTGCATCTTCAAGAACTTAAGAGATGGCCTGAAATTCCATTCCACATTTAGCAAAACCCATAATGTATCCTCCTTCATGTAGTCCTCAAATCCCATCTCAGTCCAATTCTACTTCCTGGGAGATTTAGACCTCAGTAATCTAAAAAGTTAATCAAACCAGCTTGTAAAAAAAAAAGCTATCAAGAAGCAATTTATTTTTAATAATGGTTTGAGCTTCACTTACACAAACAAAACACCAATAACTAAGGTACATTTGTGTTACAATTCCATAATTTGTGTATTCATAGGAGTGTTTGGATGCAAGTAAGTTAGTTACTATTGGCTGTGGCATTCACATTCTCTGAACAGAGAGAGACATCATTTTCTCTCTCAGGGCTTTTTCCTGGAGAAGCACAGAGAGAAGAAGAGAAAAACAATTCTTATCTCTACTTGCTGCTCCTGTTGTTTTGCACATGTGGAATGTTTTGGAAAGATTGTTTACCTGAAGTGATTTGTCAATTGGATTCTGCTGAGGATTGTTTTGTTTCCTTGGCCAATTGGCTCAAAGCTCTGTCCTGGCTGTCTCGAGACAGTCATGAGTTTTCTTTAGTATTCTTTGTAGTATAGTTATAGTATAGTATAATGTAATATAATATAGTTTATTAAAGCAATTATTCAGCCTTCTGAATCAATGTAGTCAGATGCCAATCATTCCCTGAGTTGGGGGTGCCCTGTTTTTGATAATTGTATGAGCCGAAAAATTTCAATTTTTTAATGTGTAAACAAATATTGGAGGGACTCTCATAATTAAAGGCAAGAGCTTGTTGTAGGTCCCTGGTTTTGTGCTTCAGATTTTAGCACAAAATTTAGGTGACTAGCTGGAGTTTGCTCTAGTGTGGAACTACTACTGCTACTGCCTGGCTGGAGACTGAGACCTGCTCTGTCAGTCTCCAGCTGGGGCCTGGCTGCAGCACCCAACTGCATAAAAATGTCCGTTTTCACAAGCAAAAACCTTGTCCTCAGGTCAGTCTGGTTCATGGCAGCTCCTAAATGACTAAACTCATGAAAGGTCTACACTTAGCAACCCATTGCCATATGTCACCTCTCAAGCACAAATTACCAAAATGAAATTTCAGTCCTACCTAGAAACAAGCCAAGAAGAAACTTGCCTAACAGAATTGAAATTATAAAATTACATTTTCACTTTGTTTTACAAACCCTCATTTTAGTCTTGCTAACTAACAATTAACCATTTTGAAGAACAGATGCTTATGCTAAATTTTATTTAATTCAGATGTAAGTTCCAAATAAACAGAGACAACTTCTCCAGGTTTCCAAATGACTGTACAGATATTTACAGTTTTTAAAACAAACCAGTCTAAAAAAAAAAACAAAACCTTTCATTTACAATAACATCATAAAGCAACAAAACATGGAACAGATTCAACTTTCAGAATAGCCTTTACCTCCAGATTTTCTATACTGCAGGAACACATTCAATGAGTAATGTGGGACTTGTATAACCTAAACGGCCTAAGAAAAAGTTTAATTTGGAGTGTGCATGAATACCTGACTGTCCTCAACAATCTCAAAGACCATTTATATATCGGCTGTTTTAAATATAAACATGCCATTGTCATCACCCCTGCAACATTCCCAGGGAAAAGACAGATATTTCCTTTCAAGTACACTGACTAAAATATAAAAAAGCCAGAGTAATTTTAATTCATAAGGTTTCTTCTTGTTTTTTGAGGCTGTGAGAGTTGAAGCAAAACTAGTAACTAAATTACAATCAAATTAGTATCATGAATTTAATTTCATTTTTGCTCAGGGGTCTGTTTCCTCCTCTGGAAAAAAAAAACATCTGGAAACAAAAATCATGGATATTACCACTTGTTCCCAGTGAAGAAGAATCTGCAATACCAGTTCTGAAAAAAAAATTTGCTCTCAAAAATATAGGTTTAAACTCAGCTAGTTTGTCATGCTACACAGAAAATTGAAAACAGAATATTCATGTCCTCAAATGGTTTCTCCCAAAGAAACCATTTGCCTATGGTTGTGCCCTTCTCACATAGTCCTCAGATAACTACAGTTCAAGACTGTTCTCTTCACATTTGGCTAGCTATACATCACTGCTGGTGCCTCACTGTACCCTGTTCCATGAAAATAACACGCTGTTTCCTACACTGTGGCACTATTGTCCAGCCTTCCCAGCACTATGGGACAATGGCTGTGGTCACACAGTGCAGCTGAGCTACATGCACCAAGCAGAGCAGATTATGTTGCAAACACCCCAGAATTTATTATGCACACAAACAAGTTCTTGCTCATGTCTATGGGGCTGTGGAAAAGAGAATATTCAGAGCAGATTGTTGCCACCAGAACAGTTCAGAATCCTTACTACTCCTTTGTCTAAGGGCCCTTACAACACAATCAGGAAACTGCATGCAGATGGATGAAATGTTCTGATGTAGTGCCAGAAGCAGGCTGCCACTATTTATTTGAGACCCCGACAGCCATCTACATTCAAATGGCTGGATGGATGCCAGTCATACAATGAAAATGCCATTCTTTTCATGTGCTCACAACGTATTTTCATCATGTGATGCTGCAGGAGGTAGCAAGGTCTTCTTGGAACACAGCAGCTGAGATCAGGCTGCAGCTGACAGAACAGCCCATCCAGCTCATTCCCCACAGGTCAGGGCAAACCGTGCTGGTGATATCACCTGAGACACCCGGAGGCATCTGATACTTTTCAACTGTCTGAGAAGCAGTTTTAAGAGAGCTTTGCCTTGGAAACACATTTTTGTTAATTATTCATGTTTCATTTTTGGTCAACTCTGTAACATTTTGGTTAACTCTTCATGTTTCATTAGTTTTCATTTGGAATCATGATGCTTTCTTATTGCATACTTGAAAGTAAAAAAGCCCCAACCAAACAAGGAATTCACTATACCTTATCCCCTTTCTCTTCAGGTTCATCTTCATTGAGGAATTCTCTTTTTGGATACGGAATCTGACAGCCAGCAAACACACTGAAACACAGTAAACACCCCACAAATATGTACACATGGCATACATTCACTTAATACTATGTTAAAAACAAGTGCATATAACGTAACTTCATTTCTTGTATTTGACAAATCCTGTTTCCACAAGTGAGTGGCAGTGTGAGCACCCAAGATAGGTGCTGATTGTAATGTCAGATCTCTTTGCTATTGGCACAGGGCTATCATTTAGAAATCATGGCATGGTTGAACATGCCCAAATGCCAGAACGACCACTTGTTGATCCAGATGGTAAAATGAACAAACACAGTGTCAGAGGTTCCACAGCACCCAGTTGGAACATGTGTGGCTCACTGAATAAAGGGACTGATCCAAGGAGTATTAGTGTCTTATGAGCCTGCCTTGGCTTACAACAGGCTTCAGTATATTTGCCAATCACAACTGCAGAGTTACTTTCACTAAGCTTCTCAGGTCTTGTTTAGGAAAAAAAGACCACTTTAAAATTCATCTGACCAATGGAATTTGGAACATTCCTTAATGTTTATGGCAGAGACTTTACTATAATGTTATCCTGTAATCCATAGGGAGCTACAGTTCTCCACAGGATAGCATTAGATAAACACTAAGCAGAAAATTACTGGTAGATCTTGACCAGTATAAATTTCTTACATTTCTGTGCCAACATTCAGAATACAATTAACATGATGTGGTTTTTTAAAGGGTGTTAACAGTTCTTAATCTTGTTGCTATGTAGCGTAGAAAAAGAAATTTTAAAACCCCAATTAGTATCAACTAGACTCCTTTTTTATTCCAGTGACTGTTCCTTCCTTTTGCTATTGCCTGCTAGTTGAGGAAACAGTGAAAGCAAAGGTAGAAGTCTACCTGCATTAAGTTCATACAGATCATCATGCCATGCACCACCATGCTTCTGAAAACTGGGAAGAGAAACTGACAGTCTGCCAGCTGGAAATGAGAATGTCATCTGAACTTTTCATGACAACAAAATATTCTCTCAAGCCTTCTGAACAAGGGATTTGTGGGATTTTAGGCAGACATTTATCTCTTCACTTTAGGCAGTCATTTATCTCTTCACTTTTCTCATACTGTTACCCTGTGAAAAGAGGGCATGGGAATGGGCTATAGGTCAGAGAACTGTCCCACTCCTAGGGAGAGGCACGGTCAACCAGGCAGTGGAGAGCAGCGCTCTGTGAAGCTGTGTGAGGCAGAGATTGATTCACTAAATGCTGCAGTAATGTTGTAACTCTGGCTTTGGTAATATGTTCAGAATTACAACACTACTGTGGTACTGGGTTATTTTTCATGACCACTCAGTTCTGACGCCAGTAGATACAGACACTTCTGTACAACACTTGTAGCTTCTACTGAGCATGGCTGAGCTGCTACTTCTTGTGTACACAGGTAGGTATCTGTGAATTTTTCATCTGTCATGTCATTCCAGAGACTAGCATGAAGCAGAAAGAAGTCACCTCAGATGTTCATAGAAGAAGGAATACATACTCTGATGTAGGCAGAGGATCCTCTTGAAAGTAGGGGTCCTGCAAAGCCTGCTCTGAGGTAATTCTCTTTGTAGGGTCCATAGTAAGAAGCTTCTGAAGCTGCAAAGCATAACAATAAAAATAGAAACAGCTTATCAAACTATCATTTTTCAAACTATGACTTGTATGTCTTGGATTGTGGATTGCTAAACTATTTCTGGCTTGTCCAGACAAGCCTAAGTTAGCATTGCTTGTTCAGTGAAGTTCCCAAGAACTACAATGCACATCCATCAAAGTACTGTGGTTGTGAAGTACTTCTCACGTAATAAATAGTTAAGAGAATCAGGCTGTATTAATTGCTCAGGCTGCACCACTGCACTAAACTAATGCTTAATTCAGCTATTACAGGTTCATAAAACATTATTTCTAAATAATAGCTTTTTGTTGTGGTATATGTATAGCTTTTATATTGTTCTACACTGCTGACACAAAAGGAAAAAAGTGTTAGAATGGACTGAACACGTCTGATAGCTTTAGGGACGGAAACAATAAATCTTCATTTCTTGCACTGGCAACATTCCAGAATCAGAGCACTCTGCTGCTCATGCAGCTCCCAAACCCACTCTAATTGGTACCGAAATGAGAGGGAACAGACCCTTCCTAGCAACCTTTCTTCCTTGCTAGGAGGAAAACAAGCACAAATTTATTAGTTAGAATTCTTTGGACTGCAGCAGGCTATGAAAGAGGATTACAATATATTAGTAGTATAAAATAGGAATACTAGGCATATCACATAATTTAAAATAGTTACTTATTTATCACATCCTGATAAACTTACAGTAGTAAATTTGGGTGCTCACATTATACACTATCCTGCTCTTACACAATACTCTTTCAATTCAAGCCAGTACTGAAAATAAATTTCCTTCTGTAAAGGACATCTCAGCTCAAACTCTTTCAGGTCTCCAAAAAAACTGCCTGGATATTCAACAAAAGAATGTGATTTTGGCATGGGTATTTGGGGCTTTTTATTCCAATAAATTAAAAACCTGACATACAATTCTATATTCTATATATATATGCTACAGCAAACAGCTTCAGTAAAAGCACTCATCCTCCTCAAGAAAGGAAATACAAGGAACAATCTTTTTCAATAGTTGTAGGTCTCAATAGGTCTCAATAAGGTCTCAAAACTCTCTGTACTTTTGCCATTTCCTTCCCAACTCTTATTCACATACTTTATAGGCCACAAACCTCAAAAGACTCACAAAACAGACCCATCTGGGCTGTCTCTCCACCCATTAGTTCATTTGCAACTAGCTCCTAAATGTGTTCCTGCTGCTTGCCTAGAGATACACCTCAAGCTATTCCTGCATTGTATACACCTGGAGGGTTTGAATGGGCACTTATTTCCTGTGTTTTTGAGTGGTGAGATAACTCTTAACCCTACATTTTCTGTGCATCTTCACAAACTGAACTTCTAATGATATGTTGGCTCTCTACAGAGTGACCTCACACAACACAATACAGACAACAATTTGGTATTCAGTATCTTTACTTCAAATCACCTCTCCCTACATGAAAATTTTTTGCAGCTAGAGCAGCTTCTGGCCCCATTACAGGTTATGCAAATTTCCCAGTTCCTCCACAATGACTTGTAGAGACAAAAATGCATTATCTGTACAAGGCCACTCCTGATCTTTGGTACCAGATGTCAACGTTGACAGAAGAGTACAGGGCACCAACCTCTGCCCCCTGGACTCCTTCCCTTAGCTTTCCTGCTTCATTCCTGAGGATACAATCAGCTAGCCCATTCCAAGTAATACCACACACAATCACTTCCAGCAAGATAACCTGCCTGTTGGTGATGCTACTGTGAACCAACTTCTTTGAGAAATTCTGATTATCTGTAGCTTCTGGTAAAATGAATAAAAAGAAAAAGTCTGGAGACAATTTGTTTTTAGGGCAGCAGCTGCTAAGAACATAGCAAACGAAACCAATGAGACTAGATTTCATCAAAATCTCATACTTCCCAGCAGGTCTCAAGCTCTTAGGCTCCACTGGCCTGACATGACAGCTATGTTTGTAACTTTTCCAGGACAGCAAGAACAGATGCCTCTTCTTGAATGGAAAACATTCTGCCCTTCATGTAGACATTATCATTCAATGTCAATCAGCAGAATGGCATAATATCGTTCTCTTTGTCAAGAGTCACTTGCTATCCTGCACTGATCTACTTGATGCCATCTGTTCCCCATGAACCACACTTCCTGTACTCATTAGCACAGTCACAATCAATGACTGCTACAAAGGAAACATCTTCAGAGGTCACCCTGCAAGAGGGAGATCATCTCATAAAAATACCTTGGATATGAACAAAAAGTTTTAGAGAGTCTGCTTCACAATATACGTATACCTCCAATGTACAGCAGTGAGATATCAGGAAGGTATCCCATACTAGTGGCCATTATTATTCAGAGCTTTGGGAGACTGACCTATTTGAGATCAGAGGCTGATCTCAAGCAAGACCACAAGCAAGCCTTCGCCTTAAGTAATGAAAACAACTAAATTACAAAAGGCTATCACACCACACCACGTCCAAGAAAAGGACCAGCTAGTGTGGCAGAGCTTGGAAAATGCAAAAGGCTTAAGTCCTTTAACTCAGAGGTTCAAATCCTCTCCCTAGCTTAACTCAAACCATCTCCCATGACTAACTACCCTCTCTTAATCAACCTCATCATAGCCCTCACCTATGCCCTTCCAATCTTAATTGCAGTAGCCTTCCTCATGCTAGTAGGGTGCAAAATCCTAAGCTATATACAAGGCCGAAAGCGCCCAAACATTGTTGGCCCATTCGGGCTCCTACAACCTCTAGCAGATGGAGTAAAACTATTTATCAAACAACCTATTGGACCATCAACATCCTCCCCAATCTTATTTATCGCAACTCCAATACTAGCCTTACTTCTTGCAATCAATCTGAACCCCATTGCCCCTTCCATTCTCCTTAGCAGACCTTAACCTAGGCCTACTCTTCCTATTAGCCATGTCGAGCTTGGCAGCCTCTGTCTCTGCAGCTGATCATTAAGCCACCTTTATCCACTCCTTGAACTGTGAGAAAAATCTACCAAACTACCTTACTTAGAGAACTAAGTCTTTGTCACATTGTTCAGGAAGAAGAGCCAAGTATGTTTGGTTTTGTTGTTCTTCAAAGATCTGGTTAATATTTCCCCCAGGAAAAGCAGCCAACCCACCCAAGATGATTCTCAACTCAGTGTTCAGCCTTAGAGAATTAATAACATAAGCTGACAGCAAGCAGGTTTTCTGGTGGATTCCACTTTTGGTAGGAAAACATGGAAATTCATGTGCTAACTAATGATGTCTCTTAAAATTGTCGTCTTTTCAGTTAGACTTACCCTCCAGGTGATTCCAATGTGTGCCCAGTAAGTTGAGTTTAAGAAATTTTAATTCATTTTTCTTCAAGTCTCACTCTTCTTATGGAAACTCTTCCTTTCCACCTACTTGGGACCAAGCTATTCTGTTTCCACAGTTATTTGTGTCATCATCCAGCAGCAACTAATGAGTCAAAGAGCAAATCTTTGCCAGGACATAGAGAGATGACTGCTATGCTGAATTTGTAACTGAAAACAGACCACTGAAAGTCAAGCTGCACCAAGAGCCTCATTACAGAGCTCCCTGTACACAGCATTAGCAAAGTCACTTTGAACTTCAGTCCTAAATTTAGACAGCACTAAGTCATCACAGAGACATCCAGAAATTATGCTGTATTAGACAGAGCAACCCTGTGTTGGCCTACAATGGATGACTCAACTAGGCAACCAGCAAATATATGTTTAGGGATTTTGTTTGGAATCATCCCCAGAACAGTGGTGGACTACTGTCAGAGGGAAGAAAAAGAAAACCAAATTACTACAGGAAATAAATTTCTCCTTTCCTCTTCCCTTTCTTCACAAAACTCTTTAGCTTTTGGGGGCTCTTTAGGTCTCTGAAGCCACACAGAATCAAGACACATATTATACTCACTTTCTTATTTGCACAGCAGACCTAAAGGTAAGGCTGCGTATACAAGTGTCTTGCAGATCTTAACTAGAGAAGACCCTCAGATCTTCAATTCCAGCAGTTTAAGCAATTTGTGTATGAAGAAAACACATTTCAAAAATGACCAGTTAGTGATAAATAGTTTTCTTTAACATTGGTGTTCATTAGAATGAGAGAGGTAAACAGACACAGATATTACCCTTAGAAATGCAATTTCATTCCCGTCATCACAGCAATTTTCAAGTTGCACCTACCAAAAGAAAAACTTTGCTGTCAGGCTTGACTTTGTGTTTCTCCATGTATTTTATGAGGCTACTATTGGCATATCTGAAAAATATGTTAAAGAAAAACATGTCTAAAATAATAGTGCATTAAAAACATGGAACTCTATCAAAGTGACCACAGAAACATCTCCCAACCCCCAGGAAGTAAACTGTAAAAAGAACTGCTATCAGAAGACATGTCAGATATTTATCTAGCAGTTGCACACATAAAATGTGCTTTTCACCAGCAGGAGTGCTATCAACTGTGTAAAGATTATCTCCATGAAACATGCAACTTTTATAGGGTATGGATAAGCTGTTGATAAGGACAATGACAGAGACACAACTTGAAGCTGATTCTATATTTTTCCAAAGCAACTCTGCCACAGAAAGCATTCAGCAGCTCATCAAACCTCAACATTCAAGCTATTGTTTCTGGTTAGAACTTGGCAGAGCAGTTAAGATTACCATTCTGTCTCCCCAGCCTCCAGAAAACCATACAGTCCTTACAGCTCCCAAGCTCAAAACTGCCCTAAATACCTATGACACATGCCTTGCCTTTAATTTACAGCTCCAGAGGTTATCTACAGCCATTTTCAAACAAAAGAAGCTTCATATTTTGTGTAAAGCCAGTGTAATGAATCCATGTCAGAGCTGGAAACAGAATCCAAAACTCCCAAATCCATGTCCTCTACCTTACTTTAAGGACTCCTTACCAGCTCTGATCTATTATCACCACTTGACTTAATTTAGCCAAAGCACCAGGAAACAGTATAAGTGGAAAATTCTCAGATCCTGGACAGGCTTTGAATTGCAACCTATTGAACATGTTACCTTCAATAGAAATTTCTGTCCAATACATTGCTGCCCCCACATATCCACTTCTCAAGAATACCAGCGCTTCCCTATTCTTCCTCACACAAAATGAACAACATTATCTTGAGTATGTAATAGAAATGGGTTAAGGAAGCTCATTTGTCTGTGCCTGCCATAGATTAAATTATAGCAATCCCTTCTAGAGAAATGAGGAGGCCACTCAGTTCATGTTCTTAACAAGCAGCTGAGGGAGAGAACACAATTATGTAAACCAGCTAATTCAAACAGGACAGCTGCCACAGTATTAGAACCCAAATACTTCAAAATCCCCTACCCAAGAAGTCAGAGCGGAGGAGCTGATCTCTGCCTTCCTCACACTCAATGAACTGTTGTTACATGATCATTACTTACGTTGTTCTTCTAAAATCTTTCTGAAGAGTTGGATATTCTGGCATCTTTCTTATGTCTTCCCAGTCTTTATCTTCAGTAGTGTGGAAAAAAGAAAAATCATTTACAATTCTGAATGTGTTGGTTAAGTAATACTCAGGAAGAAATAACTACAGGAGTTGTTTGACTTCCTGTTTGTTGGCCAGTGCTATTGTTCTTTAATTGCCAGCATTTCCAAATCCATCAAACTGACAGTTTCTTCATACCTATACAAACAACTAGTAATTTCCTTAAGGTAAAAACCAACAAACAACTCACTAGAGTTATGTCTGCTGCTTTAATGAAAATAAATTACCTGCAGGGAATCCCATTACACTGAAAATGCGGTCTAGCTGATCGTGATGAAAAGGATTACTTGTTTTGATGTCCTCCTGGCGACAGTGAAATATAGGTTCTGAAGTCAATAGTTCAGCAAATATGCAGCCAATTGCCCAAATATCTACAAAAGAAGGACAGTAATTAATGAAAATTTGCTGTACTCAATTGCTCTGTTTTTTGTTTCTGTACAATTTCTCAACCTGTATAACCACATTAAGACAAAACGCTTCACATTTAAAAACAAGGCATTAACATAATACATTAAAAAGGGTAAAATCTGGAGATATGCTTTCAACCAAAATTAAACTCTCAAAAGCCAATTTGCACAGTGGCAGTCCAGCACTTAAAATATTCACAGTTATGTCAGAAACCTACACAATATTTGCTTACAATATATATTAAAGGGCATTCAGCTGATCAAAGATACATTGAAATAATACTGCTACCCCATATTTCAGAACAATTCCAAACAGATAATTGAGAACCAAATAAATAGTAAGGAGAAGATTAATGGCTCACATGTTTAACCAAATGGTGCAAGCTAGTTAAAATGAGGAAAAAAATCCCAATTTTAATCAAGTGTAGAAGAGTGAGTACAAAACTTTGAAAAAATTAAAATCCTACTTGACAACTGACTCCCACAGCAACAATACTTTAACTGTATCATCTACATCTCATGTACATAAAGAAAACAGCATGATATTTGACAGTTGGACTTGATGATCTTGGAGATCTTTTCTCCCTTAATGATTCTATATACTGAAAGAAAAAAACCCAAAACTTCTATTTCATAAAACTCTCATTAATATAATTTTTTAGATTAAATCTATGGTGGACCAAAACATTAAGTTAAAAGAGAATAGTTTTTCAGATTACATGTATGCATTCTAGTTACTGCCCATTACCATCCATCCTAGTGTTCTGTATGACTCAAATATAAATTTACTATGCATCTTAAAATGAAAGTGTGAATTTGCCAGTGAGAAGAAGCTTTTTTTGTCAAAAAATCAAACCAAACCAAACAAAAAAACAAACAAGCAAACAAAAGAAAAAAACAACCAAAAAAAGGATTTAAGGATTTGCTACACTGATAAATAGGTGTCTGGGATACTGGGCAATACAACTTTGGAGCAGGTGTTGAGAACAGATTAATAATAAGCATAGTCTGCTGAATACAAGGATGTGGAGACTTGTGTAGTAAGTGAAGTTAAATTAGATGACCCTAGGAAAACCTTTTTTATTTTTTATAATTTAACAGAACAAATGCAAAAAGCAATTTAATTTTAATTTATAAGTCTAAGAGATACAAAATTCTTTAAACAGAGTTTAGTTTACTGGATTCAGACTAAAGAAAACACCAACAAAAGCCTCTTGGTTGTTGCAATTAATCTGAGACTCCAAATCCCACTTGCTGTCAATGGTGATGTTTGGCCCATGCTGCCTATGAGACACAGGGTGTCCTTAAGAAAAAGCACTGCTCTCCTTATGTAGGAAATAAAGAAATGAGCCATCACACTCTATTTGCCAAAACTAGTCAGCTCCATTTCCATCCTGTTACAGGTGTGGAGCTTGAGGTGTCCCAATATATAACTCTTTCTTCCAACTTCCCTTACAGGAAAATCTGATAACATTTCATTCAGACTTTACAGTTTTGACAGGGTATAACTTGCTCTGTGCATTACATCACATTCTCGAGGTTTTATCTTCCTTTGATTTCCCTATTAGCCTTATCTGCATGAAAACAAGATCTTCAGCTGTTGAGATTTTATCTACTCAGGCAACTAATGCAGCATATTAATCACAATTGCTGCCTGGGTAGTAGGCATAAATTATCTACTCCAGAATGGAAATTACTTATTAATTGAGGAATGAAATCTTCATTTAACAGTATCTCTTCACTCATTTTCATATGATAGCAAATCCTTTTGGAGAAGGCTTATCTAGAGGCCAAAAGAATTGCAGCTCTCTTAGTTTTCATGGCTTTCTACAGTGTTCACTGTCCATCACATTGTGAGGGAGAGGCTGGGCCACTGCTCATTATGACATTATTAACTGCTCTATCCATACTGACCTTCTCATCTTAACAAAAAAAAAAAAAAAAGAAAAAGAAAAGGTAAAATCTAGTAATCTAGTATTCTCCCTGACAGCAGAACTGAACAGGGAAATATCCCTGATGTGACACAGCAAACTTCAAAACTGTTTTTCCTTCATCAGCTGCACTGTGTGAAAGAAGAGCCACTATAGAGTGTACAGAGAGTGCATTTTAAACCCTCCAAGAATTCAGAAAGACAAACATTGTACCAACTGGATGTTACATCTGTGTAAACACTGGAAACTCCCAAGATGGTGTTATAATTTTCTGTGGGATGGCATTATTGGGCAAGTCAAACATAAGACTGCTTTAACTTTGACCAAGTGTTATATTCTCTAGCACTTCGTATGGTAGGGTTCAACCCTTTATGTTTCTTGCCAGATACTCTTAATCTCTGAAGAACTAATATAAAGTAACCCAAAAGACTTGGTACAGAAAAACTGAAGCTTTAATTTATGCAAGAAAAGATTAAATATATGGAAAAGGTCTTGCAGCCATGCAGCTCAAGCAGGTCAGGGTCTTCTCTTCACGAACCTTTTATGTAACCTGATCTGGAACACATCCTTGGCATATATTGATACAATTCACAGTTAATGATTTTCTGCCAAGATTAGCTAGTCCTTTTGTTTGTTTCTTCTAAAAAACATTCATAATTTGTAATAATAATGTACCACATGTGGCACTTTTCCTAGCAGGAATACTTCATTAATTCTGCTAAGTTTAAACATTTCATAGATACAAGCAATCTTAATAGGTATTTATGTCCTACACTGTTCACAGTAGTCAACCAAATACAAGTTTTAGGTCTAACTATGGGAAAAAAAGTCCTTGTCTAGTGCCATTTAAGGTTTTCCATTTATGCCCCTTAAAAATTAATGATTATTACATCTACTTCAAACATATTCTAAGTAGCACCTACTAGTCCTCAGCAGTGGGCACTGACAGAGCAAACCTTAAAACACACAAGTAATATTTTTCAAGTACACTGTATTATTATTTTAATGCACATAATCTCCCTCTAGCACTAGAGGAGCTCCTTATAATGTTATTTGAAAATTTCATTATAAACAAAACTTTTTTTTAAAAGCAAACAACAAAATAAGTGGCAAACATTATCCAACAATTAATTCTCTCCTCTCCCCTCTACTAATGATCAAGATGGTGAGTGGCCTGACTGCTCCTGAACCAAAGCTGAAACTACTGAAGGTATCCATTTGTTATGTCCCAGACCCACTGAAAACTGGGACACAAAAGTCCTACAGAATTGTACCGAGTACTAAATGTTTTCCCATCTTGGGAGGAAATGTTTTCCCAGCCTGATGTCTTGGGAGGATGCTAGTAAGTTTACCATAGTTACACAACCATTCCTGTAAAGATGGTTCTGTTTCCTACAGTCTCTTCCCCTGCCATTAGGCTTCAGGACTGATCCATGGGAAAAGGTTTTTACTGTCTGTTGAGTTGTGTTATTTTGCTGATGTTCTCCTCCACCCCCAAGACTTACAAAGTCCTCACTTTCTTCAGGTTTACGCTGGACCCCAGTGCAAGCCAATTCTGCTCCCTGGCTCTGGAAAGAGGGGTAGGAGTGACTCTTAACCACACAACTTCCTCAGGTTTAATTCAAACCTGTTCTCCACTGAAATATCCTTCCACTATGACAATACTTCTCAAGTACCATATAAATTTATGAAAAAATAAACCCCAGCCTTTTATGAATGGACACTTGTGATTGGTAATGAGACTTCCTATATAAATGCCTGTGTGCACAGATTATTAAAATATTTGTATGGCTGTCTATGTCCCACTTTTAAAAGCTGGGACTCTTACAGCTTTATAGGTCAGCTGAGAAAATCCTGCATGTCCTGCTCTACTTTAGCACTGTAGCCAAGAAACAAGAACAAAGGGATGCTGTTTCAATGATAGGGCTGATTAAGCGGACAAATGCTTGTGTATTCTTTCATTTCTATGGAACAATAATCTCATTTCTGTATTTGTTCCAGTATCTTGGAAACATTCTGTAAGAATAGTATGACCATTTAAAACAATAAGACAATTTATTAAGCAACAGCCTTGACTCATAAAAGGAAACATCTTTTCCCATGCATATTAAGCAAAACTTTTCAGTGAACACAGGACAGAATCCAAGATTAAATACATCATAATTCTTTACTATATCCAAGAAAAGAAATAAATAGTCTCTTAGTCTCATAGAATTCTTTAATAAAATTCTCTTCAAAAAAAGCAAATAAAGACTTGGAAAACATCTATTTAGGTGCAATCTGAGGAATTCATCATTAGTGAGGTTTAGCATAATAGCATCAGTACTCAACTGAAGTGCTTTTTTCCTGTTGTTGTTTTGAACATTTTGAACACAAAGTCTACACTCTTGGACACATATGAATGCTGGTAAAGGCAGTGAAGAGCAGAAGGACAGACAGCAGAATACAGCTTCCCTGCACCTGCCAAGGGCTAATGCAACAACCAGGCTACCCAAGAGCTAGTTAGCAAGACCTTAACCCAAACAGGGCTTTTCAGGCCACCTGTAAGAGCTACAGCATTTACTTAAGATCCTCTAAAACTTTCCAGTCAAGGCAAGGATATCAAACACACCAACGGACTGGAAACCTAAAATGGGGCTGTACAGGCAAACACGTCTAAGTTTTTCAAATAGCCATCAATTGGTCTAATGAAAAGATGTAACCTCTGATTAAAAAAAAATCCATCTCATGCTGAGCACAACAGCACATTCTAGACTTACCTGGAATCTTTATACACAAGAGTCTGGGAGCACAGAGATAGTATAGAAAAATAGTTTATTAATTTTTATGCTGGTTTTAGCATTAGAAATTAGATTTAAGAAAATAATATACCCTTAAACAGGGATTTCTTTGGTCTGGTAAGATGTACAGAACATGCCTGTTACATATGTTCTGTTAGCACACATATACACAAGGGAAAGACCTTTCCATTCATACATTAAGGTCCCAATTTGGATGTGCTTCATTTAAACTTTAGTCAGCAAAACAGAAGGTTGAGGAAGTAGTTAATAGCCTTTTACATTTGACACCTTCTATGAAGAACTGAAAATGGGGTCAAACATTTTCATGTTACAGGCTTTTCAAGGGGAAGCAAAAAATGGTGTCAGTGAGTTAAGGGTCAGAAATTTGCTTTCACTCACTGATGTTAGGAAATGTTGACCAATTTTTAACAAACAGCATCTCAACAGACCCTGACTGAAGAATAACTTATACTGTAAAGCCACAAAGATGACTGTGCTGCAGACAGAAACAACACCTCCCACTAATCCGAGGGATGTTCACAGCCAGCCAACCATGTATCTAAGAACAATGTTTTATTTCAAAAGTGCATCATCTGTGCCGTGATGTAACATCAAGATAATTCAAAACTTTTAACTGCAAAACCATACTAACTTGAATTAATAATGAAATGCACCATCCTTACTTTTCTTTTTACCTCTATGCCTCCATCCTAGCATTTTAAACTAAGCTGCCTTCTTCTCATGTTTGCACTAACAATTTAATTAATTAATGTCAATTAATACAACTCTAAAAATTTTAAAACATCTTGACTGAAATTCTGAGTTCACTTAAATCAATTGTTATTTTCTGCAGTGCTTTAATGGGCCAGATTTTCAACACTCTCTCTCTAACAGCGGTATTCAAGGTTATCAAAATACTTAATTTTCCCACTTAAATTTCTACTCCTCAGTGTATCATTAAATGAAGATCCTGGATTATATTATTTCAGACTTCTGCTATGCATTAGATACATTATCTAGCTTTCAACATTACACTAAAATTACTGTGCTAAGCTTGACAACACAGGTACAATAGATTTAATACAGGGAGTGGCAACAAATCCAGAGGCCCTAAGTAGTCCTTTCACGCAGCAAAAATATTATTTCAAACAGGAAAATCCTGTAAAAGAACTTAATCCTTGGTTTACAGAACTTCACATCCAATAATTTGGAAATTCCAGGTTTATGGTTCTATATGAAACCTTGCATTTAAAATGCGTAGATTCCTGAAGACAGGAATCATCAAAGCTGAAATCTTACCAACAATTGTAACCCCAGAGTACAAGAATTTGACTTTTGCCAGCATCAGTACCTTGAGAATTAAACCCCAACATTATATTGCTTTTGCAAAGACTTTCAGTGACTGTCTTCTCAAAGACTCCTCTCCACCACAACCCATGAATCCTCTACACCACATTGTCATCAGCAATTCTTTAACTCCTCACTCGTGTCTCCAAGACTACTGCTGCATAAACCAGATGAGCTACTACATTAGCTAGCAGCAGAGCAGCTAACTTCCTCAGGAGCAGAAAGTGATGGTTGCATGAATGCAGAACAGACTGACAGTTCCATCTTCTTTCTCCTCTCAGTTCCTCCAGAACCTGGGGTTGCTCCAGCCTCAGGTGGTGTCATTTCAGGGCAAGCAATCGGGTCAGTGGGACAAGCCCTTAGTTCTGGCATGGAAAGGGTGTTACAGTCTTGCTTTTTCCCTAAATCTTTAGATGGTTGGAGATGGCAGAGGAACATTATGACAACTCCAGCACCTCCAAGATCTGGTAAAGAACATACTGCTACTTTTTTTCAGCAATAGTCATGCTTATACCTCCAAGGGTCCAAGAGGTACCCTGGCAAGCTGTCAAGCTCTTTGTGGAAACAAGGGAAAAAAGAAAAATGGCCTTTCAGTGACAACTCTTCAAAAGTCTGAGGAATGTAATGGATGACAAAAGGCAGCTTTGTAGCTTCAGGGCTACTTCCCACTACGAAGTATCAAACTGCAGCAAGTAAAGTATGAAAACTTATTGTAAAGGTCATGAATCTCCTTTATACTGCAAAGTATTAGGCAGGTCTAATACAGAAACTTTTACTATTTCCTCCTGTAATGATGACAGAATAAAGAACAGGCAATATTAGCCACTGTTAGGTAAAATAGTATTTACAATTATTTTCAGGAAATATTCACAGCTCTGTGTTTCATAAAATAATGGGAAAAAGTTACTGACCATAACAAATAAGAAAGCAGTAAATATTCTTTGAAAGGGAAATATACTTTTTTCTAATTAAATGCAAAATATTTTAATAAAACAGCTTTTTTGTAGACAGTGGAACTCTTTACAGGTAACTCCACGCTAACTAAAGAGGAACAGTGAGTTTGTTATCTGTTGTGTGCTCTCACTCGGCTTGTGTCTTTAACTATTACAACTTTTTAATAGATCAAATGTATCAGCACCTTCAGAGCTAACATAAGGTGAGCAAAATCCCTGCTATCTGGTAAGTTATTGAGCTATAACAAGGAACATCTCTGAAGAATACTTTATTGGACTGTTTCAATTCACAAGCCATGACAGTTCTTTCTAGAAGTTATCAAAGCTTTTGATGCCTACTTTATTTCAGTCAACGGAGAGGAATGCGCATGAAGAAACCTTGCTTCCCAGACAGTACCACTGGAGAAGCTTCTTTGTCCTTCCAAACAGAGTGTTTTACTTTACAATACCTTAACATGTCTGTTATTAAGGTTTTCAGCCTTACAACTGTTTCTAGTAAGGCACTGACAATAACTCCAAAGCATAATAAGCAACTCCATTGGATAATACATGAAATAAACTGGTGCAAAGAGTAATTCTTCTGTCAATCACAGTTATTGACAAGAAGTCAACCTGCAAAGCAATCACACCCATCCTGAAAACCAGTCATTCTACTTAATCAGCGCTGTAATGTTGAAAGTTTCAGTTGATATTGCTGAAGTAATTATGCTTGATGATCAAACTGAAGGATCAGCTAAAACAACTCCTCTGCACCAGAAGTATGCATCTTGTTAGGATAATAAGCACTTGGTTTTCAGCCAAAATCAACTTTTAGGAGCCAACTTTTCAGATTTGGTAGCAAAAAGTGCACATTAAAAGCTACTCATTATTGCACAGTGTATTGAGGGTAACGTGTTTATGGAACCAACTTTCACAAGAAAAACTCCTGTCTTACTTCCCTAAGTAATCTTTCTTTTAAAAAAATCTAAATTTTTTTTTTAACTGAGTTCATGGCCTATGTTGCTCAGGAAGATTAGAGAATGAATGTGCAAGTGCAAAGCTCATCTGTCTGGTAAAGGGCAAAGTCAGTGAGATCCTAGGGAAGAAAAAGCTTGTCCATGTGAGTCCCCATAGTTATTAACAGTTTGGAAGAACACAAAGCTGATACTTGGAGGGAAAAACAGTTAGAAGGAAAAAAGACATGGAACTAAAACTATGACCACTATGGAGGATTTTTGGCCCACAAATCATTGACGACTCTTGATGTACATGGGACTAAGCACAGACAGATTTTTAAAGGCACCTCTTGCTCAAAAGTGGGGTTTTATCTCAAAGTTATTACTATGGAGGATATTCTGCCTTCTGAGTATTTTTATATTATTTTTCCTGCTGGAGGATTTTTGGCCCACAAATCATTGACGACTCTTGATGTACATGGGACTAAGCACAGACAGATTTTTAAAGGCACCTCTTGCTCAAAAGTGGGGTTTTATCTCAAAATTATTACTATGGAGGATATTCTGCCTTCTGAGTATTTTTATATTATTTTTCCTGCTCTAAAATAAGTCATATACAAATTGTCACAAAAGTCACAGCAATAATCATGCAGCAGCAAATCTGCAAAATACTAAACAAAATGGCAAAAGCATCCAGTATGTCCCTTCATAAGTGTTGCAAGGGGGGAGAGTCATAAGAATAGAAAAAGTATTGGCTGACCACATGTGGAAGTTTACAGGTTAATTTACCAAGCAATCCAAATCAGGACAATTAGCAGGTTGTACTTGTGTTGAAGATTTAGTGGTTTTGTTTTCCTTTTCTTTCCTTTTTGTTTTTCATGTCCAGAATGTGTAAATTTCTCAAGTTAATTGCAGATGCTAAGTGACATCCCAGGTTCTCAGACAGATAATCCATTCATTGAGTTAACAAAAACAATTTACAGCATACTTGTACTGGAGTCCTCTATTATCCTTAACTGACTTTATCTTCAGGACAATACAATACCATTAACTAGTGTCCTCATTTTATAGATAATGAAACAACACTAGGGATGGAATAAATTAAATGTGGCCAACTACAGAGAACCCTTGGGACTGAATCAGTATTTAAAGCCAAGTCTTTTGAGACCCAGCTTACTGTCCTAAGAAATGAAACTTTTAGTCTGGCCCACATTACAGTACGTCCATTGGTTTTCAACCAGCAGAGACAGGTCAGACCCACAGCACCGTTCCCATTTTCTGACTGTTAAACTACTACACACCTCTCAAACTCTTCAGAGTTGACAATGACCACCAGCTAATTTCCAGACTTAACATATTTGAGAAGTAAGATTAATAGAGGAGTTAGAAGAAGGAAGGAACCAGAGCACAATAGTTAATGTGTTAAAGTGTGCAACAATCCTGCGGATGATATTCCTTGAGTTGCTGTCAGGATCCCAAGCTTCCCAAAATACTAATATAGCTTTAAAATGTTCTAATTAGGTGATCTAATAATCCTTAAAAAAAAACTTTACATTTCTTAGATTATTGTAGTAGAAAATGCTTTCTATTTTTTAATAAAAGAAGAAGCATGTATAGTATTTTAGACATATTTTGCTATTTTAGAGAGCAAGAAGAAAAAACAAAGCAGTAAATCATCCAGTACCTGTAATAACTAGATAAGAGAGCAACAATTAGTCCTTGGTATTAAAATATTTTGCCTCTCAGAAAAAACGTAAGAACAACTTTGATAATCAAAATTAAGAAAGTTTACCACATGCCAAAACAAGTTTACCACAAAATATCATCTGAATCCAATTACCCTTCATGTTGTATAACATTTCCCAGGGCATGAACAAGGCTTCCTTCTTGGTGCAGCCTGAGATTTTCTTTTCAGCACACATAAATGAATATTTTCTAAACCTCTCTAATTTACTTTATTTTTCTAGTTTTTCCACAACCCCTTCCTCAAAACAAGAATGTGGATTCCTATGCAGCAATTAAATGCTGACTGACTATGGATTTCTTCTTCTTAATTATTTCTCATGGTTGCTTAAAAGCAGTCCCCCTCCTCCTGCGGCTCCACAGACAACAGGTAGGAACCTCCCCTTTCTTTTTTCCTGAAGAGTTTTTTTCAGTCTTCTGGCTGATCCCACCTGTAATTTCAGGTTTACCAGATTTTCCAGATAGGTCTTATTTTTTTTTCCTTCCAGCCCTCCCAGAACATGAGACCAAAAGAGCTTCAGGCATCAGTCCAAGATTTGCAGAGGCCCCACAGGCTGGCCAGCATGCCAACAATCTGTCCATGCACAGTCGGGACATCTGATGCACTGGGAATGTGTGGGACTCACTGCATAGGCAATATGGAACACATATGCACATACTTCCATCCTAAATCCAACATAATACACCCCAGATATTTCCCTCTCTTTTATTCCTGCGTGAGGTCAAATGGTATTGTTGAAACTCTGATGGATCCCAGCATTCGTTATAAATTCATTCCTTCTGATACACCAAGTATTTTCCTGTGACATTTGCTTCCAAAGGCATTTTGATATCTGCTTATACCTTTCACACATTTCCAACTTCCATAACTGCATGATACTCTGGAAATAGAATGAGGTGACAGGCACTATCCAGGCTTTGAATTACAGTTTCTCTTCACCTAAGTCTCATTTGGGCTGGTAAATGCAGTTACCAACGGGCTATTACGGACATTTCTGATGACCTATAATTTAGACAAGGGCAAAAAGGCACCTAAGAAATGGGGATTTCTCAGGTTTCCAGATTTATTTTTTCACTATAAACAAGCCCATCCTTTTTTGGTTCAGGACAGTGTTTTAGCCTTGATTAATGGGTGGCTGAATGATCACTTTAAAGAATTCTTATGTCAACAAAATCCAAACCATCTAAAATACTATAAGTCATCTGATGACATTTATCAAACATGCTATTGCTTTAATTAAGCCAAGTGGTAAAGAGAGGTAAGATAACAGGCTTGTTTGATAGCACTGATAACTATACAAGCTGCAGCTTGATAAAAACAAGTCATAATTATGTTATTACCTTGATATGCTACAAGATGCCCCAGAATGAATCATACTGGAGACAGCCACATGTTTTCCTAAAAACCTATGATGAAAGAGTTCTTACTATTTGCTTTACCTACTAAAACATTCTTTTCTAATCTGATGTTCCCAGAGTGAGAAAACCCACTCTGATTAATGTCTCCTTTCAAGCTCAAAGTCAGCTTAACTTTTCCTTCATTTCACCACAGTCATTTCCTTTAGTTTCCTTAAAACTGAACTGCAGAAGTCTTTACCCATACATGAAAGAAGCACTGTACCTTGCCACTTATTTCAACCTTGTTTTTTAAGTATTTTGAGTGTTTTAAGTATTTTCTGGACTTTCTAGTTGTTCAGTAATTTTATTAAAGTTTCCATGATTGCAAGCAATTTGCATTTTTGCAGCTACTTGATTTCACCTGAAGCTTGTTCAAGTTACTTTTATTTGCAGGTTTTATGTCTTTGCTAAAGTATTAAGACCTGATGAACACAGAGAAACATTCTGGTTTTGAATTTTGACACTGAAAACGCAGAAAACCTTCACAGGCTATAGTGAATTTAGTACAAATTCATATTGTAGTAATGGAACAGAGAATGAACTTAGGCTTCTACAACACCAGTTTCCCAATTTGCATTCATCTGGTAAATTACTTACTTGTAACTATGGTACCAGGTATTACACGTGTAATATTACTTATTAACAATAATTTTAATACATTTAATCTTAATATTTTAATAAATTTACTTTTTATTATTAATCTTGCTTTTATTAACAAGTAGGGCCTACATTACAAACATTCAGAATTCAGGAAATGAAATATTACTCTCCATGAAACCCTAACACGGGCTTTTTATTATCCTTTTAACATGCAGAAAGTAAAAGCTATCTCTGTTTTTCAACAACAGTATTTTCCTGATTTCTACATCTCTTTAAAACATTATGTTATATATAGGATGAACAACTATCTGTTCTGCAAGGAAATAAATTAAAAGTAGAATATTTAATTAGTAGGAAGAGACAAAGGACAAATATCACTGAAAAGTCACCCCTAAAATAATAAAATATGCTTATGTACTGTTTTATGTAATATATAGCATTACTCTAATTTTCCCTCAAAGTTAAACTCATAAAATGTAACTAAGATCAGGTCCAGAAATCAAAGACAAAAATCCTGAACAAGTCAAAAGTCAAATTCTAATTTCAGTCTTTGATCTTGTATGAGAATTATTTACACGCAAACAAGCACACCTAAAGGCTTTATTACAAGAAAAAAACCAAACTGGACACTATAGTAGACAGTGTCCAGGATATTTTGAATGCACTGCTAATAATTAAATTATATGTGAAACAAAGATAAGGAAGAGAGATTACAAAAAATACATTTAAAATAAAGTAAAATCAAGATAAAGTCAGTAAAAACCTAAGCAAACATCTGAATCACTCTTGGACAATCTTGCAGAAGAGAACTGATGACAATGATTTCCTAGTAAATTCAAACAAAAATATTTCTCACTATGACAAAACTGAAAGACCAAACTCTGCTTTCAGCCTTATCTTATTTGTATTTACTAATCAATAGAAGTTATGTATCAGACATGGGAGAATAGCTATGGAAAACAAGTAGCTATATTAAATAATCTTTTTTTCCATAATTTGTTATAGCTAATCACCTTTCTTCTAAATTATTGTTTCCAACTCCAGAGCAATTAAATCTTACTTAATTTCTGAGTTATTACTAAAAGCAACACATTAGGCTTCCTGAGAATTGCATAATATTAAGAGATATAAAAATTGTATTTCTTGCACAGAGATTTAAGTTTTAAGAGTTGCATCTTTTGCCAAAAACATCAGCATTCGAATTAAACTCTCACTAGCATGCTTAGCTCATGAAAACGGCCTTTTTTAAGTGCACATAGTGCTGGAAGCAAAACACAAGTCTGGACTCAATGAACTGCATGAACATCATCGCTACTGTCATTTTCTTACTCACTTCTCTTTGCCTTAAAGCTGCACATAGATCAGCTCCATGTGCCTTTTTTCTTTTCTCTTCAATCACACTCTCTAATCCTTCAGTCAGCCTACAAATCTCAACTTGCAACTCTCCTTGTCTTCATTTCCTTGTTTTTTATTTTGCTGCCCAAACAGTTTTGAGTGCCCTCAGCACTCACACTGCATGCCAGGTACGATGTAACCATTCACACCCCTCCTGGGTGACTCACTGGTGTGATACAAGAAATAAAAACCTCAGAAATAATAAACTACTAGCAAAACCAGATCTCTCCAAAGTACCATCATCCCCTGAAGTTTCATAGGAACTTTTTGCCTGTGTTTTAGTATAGACTAGAGATCCCTCAAGGCAATAATCAAGTTATTTATGACATAATTAAACAAACAACAGCATTATACTAATTCATCCTTCAAAGAGATACCCTGAGATAGTGGTACATATCACTCGCCCAAATCTCCAAACAATGTGCCATCTATCAAAAGCAGGTAGCTGTCAGCTGAGGTAACTTCCCTGTACCACACACACAGGTCGCTCAGTAATCTGGTCCATTCACATCAGTGTTTTCCACTATGAACATAGGGCAATTTAAGCACCTAATTTGCAGGTGTTGGAGGCAATCCTCTTGGTATTTTCTTTAAAACACTCCAGCAAACACAGACTTCGTAGTTAGCAGCCCAGTCTACATAGCGGGAGATGCAAAGCAGACCCTAAGAGTGCTCCTGCCACCATGGGATTGCGCTGTCTTGGGGCCTCTCACTGGCCAGAGTGACCCCGAGAAATGTTAGAAAGTCTCTTTTCCCAGCCCAGTGCTTGAAGAAGGAGTCAGAGCTCTTCAGTTCTCAGTCTCAAGGTTGTTTATTGTTCCTTATCTATAAAATATTTTCTCCTGTCCTGCTGATGTCTGCTCAGCAAGACAGTCCAGGCACTCTGCCCGCCCCCCGGGGTGGTGTTAGGTCTTAATACTAAAAATTACATATAAAATGTTTACAATTACTTTCCAATACCTATCACCTATGTTAGACAGTAGAAGCGCACTGTCTAACATAGGTGATAGGTATTGGAAAGTAACCTAAGAGTGCCAACATCACAACAGAAGATGGAGGCAGAAGAAGGAAAAGGAGAAAGGCTGGACATGCCCAGATCCCTCCATCCTGCCCCCTGAACCCCCATTCTAAAAAACCCCAAAATCTACTTTTTCACCCCATGATAAATTCACTATCATTCTACTTAACTGTCGTGGCCTGCAGATCTTCATCTAAGGTTGGTAACTTGCTCCATGGGTCATAATCAAAACCACAGGCATTTTGGGCTCTGTGCCAGGGTCTCTGAGTCCCCTGGCAGGGGTCTTGGCTGCTCAGGACAGCCAGAGGGATGTCCTGGGTTCTGGGATTGTGCCAGAGGCATGCAGGGGACAGGGGCATTACAAGGGTCCATACCCAGCTCGCACTGGAGCAGATGCCCTGGGATGCCTCTGTCTCAAGTGAGGTAGTGATCCAGAGGGAAGGTGCTGCCATGCAGGAGTCAGTCTGCAGGGTGACACTGGCCTCACACTGGGAGAGACACTCTGGTTGGGGCACTGGGACACCAGCAAAAGGAGCTGTGGGAGGAGGTGAACAGACCATGGGCAAACAGAACACAAACAGGATCACTTCAGGGATGCTGAAAAGATTTCCAGTGGACTTAGGGGTAAATTATATGTGTCATCCCACAGATCTGCTGCTGAGGAAGAAGGAAGAACCTGGTTGGGGATAATCAATGGAAGCCTTGGCTGTAACAACCATGAAACAGCGGAGTAACAAAGGCAAGAAGCAGAGGTAACCCCCCAGCATGGTTAGACCCTGGAGAACCTGCTCCAGGAGAAGATAATGAGGGACATGGGCTTATTCAGACTGAAGAGGAATCTATGAGCAGCGCCACCAGAACCTACACAGAGGTGACCAGGATGATGGAGCTAAGCTCTGGCAATAGCATACAACAGGAGAGAGAGATTATCGGCATGAACCAAAACAGAAAGTTGTAACTAAGTATGAAAAAAATTTCTTCACTACGAGGATAATTATGCAGTGGAACAGGTTAACCAGAGAGGATATGAAATCTTTGTTCTTAGAGGTTTTCAAGATGTAGCTGGACAAACCCCTCAACAGACCAGGCAGAATTCACAGTGGGCATTGTTTTGAACAGGAGGATTAACAAGAAATCCCCTAGGGTCAGGGTCCCTTTTGACCTGACTGAATCTGTCTGGACCAGCTTTTTGGTTTTGAAATGGATCAGATTTTTCCTCACTTCTGATACTTCAGCTTTTGCTGCAAAGTTCTCCTAGAGTACACAAATAAATTTCTGCACTGGAGGATTCCAAATGGAAGTGGAAAGAAAGAAAGAAATGGGAAGTGCAAGTCTACATCAAAAAGTCAGGTGTCAGTTCATTCATTCTCCAAACCTTTTTCTGTATATGGCAGTTGAATAAGCAGGAGTTATTTTTAAAAAACACACCATGAGCCTTAAAAGTCCACCATGAGCCTTGCTGGTCCACCCAAGAGAACACTCAAACTGAGATGCCAGTACAACACAGTATTTTGTAACTCTCTGAACAAAGGCTGACAGAGCATGTCCAAAAACTTCTGCAACAGAAAAACGCCTGCAACGAAAGCCATCTCTGTACTCAGGAACAATTTAACACTCTTAACAGAGGGTCACTGTTTCCCTTGCAGTTCAATGATATATAAGCCAACCATGCCTCCCATGCACCTCAATGCTTTAATTCTCCAAGCCTCCAGCTGGGCACTGAGGCTGATTGTGCTTCTGGAACTCACTAGGGCAGAAAAGAACCTGGCTACCAGCATTTCCTGAACATGGAGCTTCGTAAGTCATCAGGAGGAAATGATTTGCAGATTATGCACAGCACAGGAGTCCAGCCTTCTGCTTATCAAGACACACATTTCATAGAAGCATCTGGACGTGAAACACTCTACAAGAATGCCACAACTCTTTC
>NW_005054306.1:3931399-3937010 GCF_000277835.1 Geospiza fortis
CCTTTCAAAGGTTTATAACATTACAAGATTTCTAAGTCAACATTAAGAAAACATATAAACCAATTAGAAGGATATTCTTGTTTTACAAACAAACAAAACTAGATATTTAAAATGTCTAAGTTATATTGAAATATAAAAGCCCAGTCCTCAAAAAATTTTAATCTTGATTAATCCTTTATGGATGGGATCATCTGCAACTACTTCAGTGACAAAACCCCAAAACTAGCAGGTCAGCTGACCATCTTCTCTATTATAAGGCTACTGTCCTTACAGAACTAGCAGGCAAATATCCTTCTTATATGACAACTCACCAATGGCCTTTGTGTAATGTCTGGCCCCAAGTAACAGCTCTGGAGCTCTGTACCAGAATGTCACCACAACAGGGTCCAAGTCTGCCAATGGCTTCAAAGGTGAGTTAAACAATCTTGCAAAACCCATATCAGCTGGGGAATGGGGAGAAAAAATGAGAAGTGTATTTAAATTCTAATACAAATAAATCAAAATTCAATAGTATTGTCAAAAACAATTACAACAATAGCTCTAAAACATTAAAAATTACAAATCAAATTTTCTAACAAAACAAAAGCTACTTACAACAATACTGTAGCAAATTTTCTAAGGCTAAATTCCATTTAGTTCACTTCTAAAACTACAAAGGATAACATCTGATGTGTTTTGATCATGGTATTGTAAAACTTTACATAACACAGACACCTGTTCATTTTTTAAAACTGTAACAGAAACTTCGTTAACTGAGGTCAACAGTAGTAGGTCTCTAACGTACATTTTCTCCTTTATTTTTATACATGCTTACAAAACTGCGAGTCCTTGTGACTGCTATATATTTACCCAAAGTGCAAAATTAAAATGACTGCAGTGTAGATTGGTTTTCCACTATTTTTCAAGGCATGCCTCCTACATGATTTGGAGGAATGAGCTCCAGAGTCAGTCAGCATGCACTGCTACAGAGGTGTATTTTAAAACTACGCATTCATTCTATAGAACTCAAAAATTCTCCTTAGAATGAGCCTGGTAAGCAACAGTAAGAAATGCTAGATGGAAAAGCACAAAATTTGGTGTATTGTCAAACCCACATATTTTAAACCCAATTCAAATCTGAAACTTTTCTTTCACACAAACTTCAGTATAGCCACATGTAATATCCACATCACTAAAACTGAGAAGGGAATTAGATTCTGGATAAAGACCATCACAGCTACATATGTTACTCACTTTGACACCAAATAACTTTCGCATAACAAACCTTTGGATCTCTACAAACATATGTAGTAATGTTGTTTATATAAAAACAAAAATAAGAAACCAAAAAGTTTATAAGTAACAATGCTAACTTATGCTAACTAATCATAGCAGAAATCAAAAGAACCCTGGTCATCACCACTATTCTCTGTGCTTATTACTTTTTTGTTTCATACAGATGCTTTTATGTCTCATCTAATACCCTTAGCAAGTTTAGAAAAGCCTAATAATATATTCGGAATTTCTTAAGTCCGTAAAGTCAGTGAGTGAGATTTAAAATTGAACTAGAGGTTGTAGATACATACACTCAAAGAATACTGAAGATCTGTTTCTATCTTACACAGAAGATGCATTTTTTAAATTATAGTTATCTTTTAGCTGAAAAATTAAATTTTCTCAAAGAGTTTACCTATTTTGACTCTTCCTCTCTCAGGACCTTCACCCATTACCAGAATGTTTGCTGGTTTCTGGAAAACAAAAGCAGAATTTTTAGCTGGTCAGCATTTGACAATTATTTTTGAGTATAATATGATTACATACATTTATTTTATAACGAAAACATCTCTAGAAACACCCTTAGAAGTCTAAAAGTACCATACCTCTATCTTGCTGACATTTAGTTTTTATCTCTAGTTACCAATTTCACAATTAGAAAACAGAAATATACTTTGACATTTCACAGTAAGAAATACCACCTTTAAGTAAATGCGCATTTCTATTGTTACGAGAATAATTCTATTCACTGGAGAGATTTTCTTCTAGATGAAAGTTTTATATAAGCTTAACTTTTATGCTACACATCAATAATCTGGCAAGAACCACTTTTGCTGGTATAACTTATCTAAAGTGATGGTATACAAATGTATAGTTGAGAGCCACTTTTGTTTTCATCCTATAATAACTACATTTTCAGAGCTGTACTTGTTTTTAGTGTATGAATGACAAAAATCACATAGGGCAAAAGCACTTTTTTCCCACAAAGTTGATTTCATGCTATGAGAATTCTCTTGAAACAGGAGTATTCACACAGAACTACACCCCAAAAGCTTTTGACAGTGCAGACAGCAGCTTTACAAGTAGAACAAAACCTTTACAGGCATTTTTTGCAATCTATTTGTTTGCAACCAGCTGTTTGTGAACACCACATAAAATCTGCACATGACATCACAGCAATTGTTCTGCAATTAGGATCTAGGTTCCCTCAAACATCAATAGTCATTCCTTGGAAGCTTTTGTCCTATTGTGTTAACAGCTGTAAAAAGTAAACAAGATTGAAAACATTAACTGATTTGAATGAAAAGATGCATAACAAAGCTTCAAAGCAGAATTTTTGGAATGTTCATGCAAACAATAATTAAATTTAAATCGTTAATGCCTGCAGAGGGGTCTACTCAAGCAGGATTTGTTCAAGAATCTGAAAGAGATGTGCAGAAAACCAATGTCAGAATCTCACTTAAACTCTCAGTTCCTTGCCGCTATTTACCTCAAATGAGATACTCAAACTAGGGTTTCTAATTTGACTCAAAATTACACACCTTTAGCTTTTTTGAAAAAGGAAACAAACAAACAAACAAAAGCACTCTACTTCACCTATTCTTTTTCCTTCCCCCAGGAAGCTGTTCTTCCCATCCCACACCCAGTGCTAACTTTGTTTCCTCCCTACCTCCAACCACTACCTCTCTTTCCAGATGCCTCTTTTATTCTTCCTTTTTTAATCTGTAATTATCAACACCATCACTGGCTTTTAATTCCTCAACATATACTGGAACCATTCAAAAGGCAATATGCACTCCCTTCTTGGAAAACACAAGCCATTTCAATTGACCTTGAGCAAACACCAACAAATCTAGGAAAGAGAAAGATGATGCTTGCATCATCTTGATGACATGCTTGATGACAATAAAATCAACACCTCAAGGCAATTGTTGAACTCTGGCTGTACATTTATGTATTACCCTGAATTGAATATTCCAGAGAACAGAATAATCACTTTCTGCATATTCAGTAACCAGGCAGCAAGAGATGCATGCAAGTTCACACTACATTTTACCTCTGTTAGAAATTGTATGGGTAAAATTGTCCTAACCAAGAGAGCAAAACTCCAGTTTTCTTGATGAACTTCTTCCTAAGCTTTTGCCTAGCAACTTGGATTCAGAGTTGAGTATGATGAGTTTTCTGGATTGATGTGCCAAAGCCAAATGTATGAGGTTCAACAAGGCAAAGTGTTGGGTCCTGCCCTTGGGTCACAACAATCCCATGCAGTGCTGCAGGCTGGGGAAAAGTGGCTGGGAAGCTGCAGCTGCTGGCATTGGAACAGGCTGCCCAAGAAACTGGTAGAATCACCATCCCTGGAAGCGTTCGAAAAAATGAGGATTTGCACTTGTGGGCATGGTTTAGTTCTACACATGGCAGTGTGAGGTTAATGTTGGACTTGACCTTGGAGGGATTTTTCCAATCTTAATTCTTCTATTAATCAAAAACACTTCAACAGACCTTTACATTCAGGATTGGATTCTAAGCACTATAAAAATGCATTTACTTGTCAAGTGAAGCAAGTTGATAAAAATGCTGTTACGGCACTGATTTATAGGTGAGGTTGTTTCTAATAAAAGAATTAGGTTGTAAGAAATAAACATTCTAACTTCAGAAGATTTTGTAAGATAAAAATTAAGATCTAAGCAGAAAGGACTTTCAGAACAACTCACAAAAGCCATATTTTATCTCTGGCAATATAATATTCTCCAAGCAGCAATTTATTCACAGAAAAAAAGCTCCCAACTCTTTTATCTGCAGACCTTATCCACAATATTCACAGAATATTTCAGGTTGGAAAGGACATCTGGAGATAACAAGTCTAAAGCAGGGTTGCAAATTACAGCAGATTGCTCAGGCCTGAGCCAAGTCAGGTTTTAAACTTCTCCACAGATGGAGACTCTCTGAAACTTCCAATGTTTGACCCCTCTCACAGTAAAAAAGGTTGATCAATATAGTATGTTTACATCTACTGCTTCCTGTTCTACCCTGGATAGCACTGCAAGGAGTCTGGCTCAGTTTTCTTTAATCACACTTATCAGACACATATACACACTGATAAGATCCCACATGAGCCTTCTCTTCTAGAGATTGAATAGCCTCAGCATCCTCAGCCTCAGAAAAATCCCCAAAGCCCTAGGAGACTTAGTGGTCCCATGAATACAGGAGATACACTAGGTCAGAGTCTATGGAAGCAAGAGACTTGTCCATTTGTATATTTTTAAAGCCAGAATGTTTAGAAGAGACGTTGTTCTGATTAAAATTTAAATCTGTTCTAATACGTAATCCACTGAGGATCAGAACCTGCTTAGGCAGCCAGCAGAGAAACAAACTGATTTATGAACTTAGCAGATGTCACATTCATTAGCTCTTGTGAACCCCTCTGAGAGAGTCAGGGACAGGGGAAACAGGGAAAGAATAAAATGGGAAACAATTAAAAACTTTAATTGAGCAAAAGAGCAATCACTTCTCCTGAGGCACCACCACCAGTGTGAAGACAGCAGGGATTTCATGGATGGTAACCTGATGCCTGCAGGATCCCCACTGTGTCAGCAACACCTTGCATCGTGGCACCTTCCTGAGAGAAGTCTTGGTTCCAACCTGCTTCTTAAGTAACAAGAAGCCTACATCTCAACCTCTTATTTCCCACATGAGCAAATTAACTACTTGATTATCTACTAATCAGCACTTTCTAAGTTCCTCTTGCTAATCAGAGCTGCTCTGGCTAGGAAAGGCTTTTCAATGTACATATGCTAAACCAGATGGGACCCATCTTCTTGAGATGCAATGTATAATATCCAGTTCCTGTGCCCACGAATTTTTATTTAATAAAAATAAACAGCTTTAGAGGAGCTTAAAATATAGGTCAAATATTTTGTGGTTGTTTTATATAATAATGGCCTGAATATTGTAAAACTCTTCCCAGAGTCTTCACATTGCTCATACCATGGCGAGAGAAACACAACCCTTTGGCTAAAAAGGAGGCACCAAGGCAGAGCAGTGGAATTTCAGGTGCTCAGGTATGGAGGAAAGATTTTGGTTTACTTCAGAGGGAGTAATTTAGCATCAGAGATCCTCAGGAAACTATGTTAGGAGGGTTTCCATCATGAGGTAAGAGAAAGGACTACTGAAGGAGAATTCAAATGACCTTCTACCTTCTTGGAGAACATGTTAGCTCTACCTTAGTTCTTAGTAATCTCTGAAAATGGAAAATGCAGCATTTACATATCAAAACATTTTACTCCAAGATCATCACTTAGACGACAATAAAACTACAGCCTAGTATACTATAGTTACTGGACAGCTATAAAAATCAGAT
>NW_005054306.1:3937025-3980669 GCF_000277835.1 Geospiza fortis
AGGCTACATATATGTCATAAGTGCCAGTCTAGTTCCTGACACAAATCCTACTGCCAACCATTTGATGAAGAAAACAGCGTTTTAGCTGTAAGAAACAATCAAGAACCAAGCAGCAGCTAAAAGACCAAAAGCTAGCACATACTTAAGAGTAAATTGTGTCTCTATACAAGAGGACAAAATTTTAATAAAGAAAGTTTGAGAAGCCCTGCTTAAAATCATTATCTAACTCTTCTAGAGTAGTAGTTGGGTGAGACAACCCAACAAGGAGTATACTTTGCAAGCAGTTACATTCTAATTAATCCTCTATCTTCCTCATACTCTCCCCCCTCGCTGAGAACACAAACACCAGCTGGGAAGTGAAGTGATGCTGCTGCATCTCCCCCTATCTAGTTGCTATAGAAACAACAGAAAGAGTAAGAATTAGGAGTCTCACATTTAATATAAGCTATAAAAATGAACAGGCAAATCCCTGCTGAGAAATTCAGTTGAGATTTGACTGTCTAAAAAAACATTTGCAAAAAGAGCAAGGTTAACAGCAGCAACCGAAGCAAAAATCTGAAATATCTGCAAAAAGGGATGAAGATGACAATGATTCCTTATGAGCCTACAATAGGTTCTTTACAAGTAATAAGCATTGATAATAACATTTACTTTTCTACATTGGTGGGGTAAAGGGAATACAGAAATTTTAAAAACCTTGATGGGAGAGAAATTAAAATGCTGGATTAACAAGTGTGTTTTCACAAATACTAGAAGTTTCACAATTGGGACTCATACAGACATCCATGTCAAGATATACTTCTAATATTTAGACAGTAAAACAGAAGAAAGGTTGAAAGAAAAGAAACCATCTGTGGTATTATAACAGTATAACAGTTCAAAACAGGAACAACAACCTAACAATAGATGGCAATACTTCAGTTTTAATGGTTGTTGTGATCTCCTTAAGTACAGCAGTGACACAATTCTTAAGAGATTTGGTGCAGAATTACAGTCCTATGAGAAAATGTCCACAGGGATATACCACTTTCCATAAACAATTCTGTATTGTTTATATCCAAACAAATGTGTTTCCCTTTTGGAATGTGCCACTGGAAAAAGAATAATATCAAATTAGGTGCTTCTATTGTAAAAGAGATTGCAAGCCTTACAGATAAAGGCTCTCCCCACAGTTACTGACACTGCCTTGTGATGAGGTCTTTTCAAGTCTCCATTATTTAAAAAAACAATTGTAAACAGCCCAGTGTTGATACATAGAGACACTTTCATTTCACAAGCAAGAGGAGAGCAATAGTATTTTTGTCTCAGCTTTCAGCACACTGCTCCCCAAATGACAAAGGTCCTGAGTGAGATGGCAGCGTTCCACTCTGCAGGCACTACTCCAAAGACCACTGAGCCTCTCAGTTCAAGGGTAAGAGGGAGATGCTGATTGTTGGCTGAAATTTGCAAACAAAGCTTTTGTTCTGCTCATCTGTAAGGAAATGTAGGCACTTCCCTGCCTTAAACCAACGCTGTTCAAACCCAGACTTTGTGCTCAGATCAATAAACTGCCACATAGGTACTAACACTGCTGCTAACAATTGAGCTAATTAAAATTAATTAAAAAAATTAAAGGGTCTTAAAATATTTTATTATGCACTGCAAACCTCCAAATCATTACCACTTCCATTTAAAATATTTCCATATATTGAAAAGCACGTAGGAAATGGTTATTCCCACTTCTCTTTTTTTAGAAAAATTTTAGGTCAACATTTTTCTGATACTGAAGCACTAGACAGAAGTATACCATACAGAATAAAGTATCTTCACATCTGCTTCTCTTTAGCCTTACACACTGCAAACTCATATGAGAGTCACTACTCTGATTACATAACATCACTTTCAGCTTGGTTTTTATCAGTTTTTATCCTTAATGTTACAAAAACCCAACCATATTTCATTACATTTTTGGCCTAAGTTTGTAATCCATACAATTTTCTTCCACTATTTCTCTATTTTGTGGGAATGACTGACTTTGCAAAGTAGTATCTTTAACAAATTACTTTAACAAAATAGTATCTTTAACATCAAGATAATTATAATTTCATTTGAATCAATGTAATAACACAGATATTATCAAATTATCAAAAGGCCAAACATAAAGCTGATTACAACAGCACATGATCTAAAGAGTCAGCAAAATCTCAAGGCATACAAAATGCTTTGAAATGGTAGATCATTCAACTGAACTCAAAACTTATTTAAATCTGAAAAGGAGGAAAAAAATAAGAGGTAAATACATTAAGTAAATAAAAAGAACACAGGAAACAAAGAGTACCACAGAATGCTTTTATCCCATCAAGCAGAGTGCTTGTGCCTCTGGGATAACAGATTTTAAAAGGAAAAAAATGTTATTGCACAGAAGTAATGAGGTCAGACTAGAGAAGAGTGGGAATATATAAGAAAAACTTTGCAGACACCAAGATCAATGAGGAAGGAGGAGCAGGAGGTGATCCAGTCTCTGGAGCCAAAATTCTCCTGCAGCCTGTGGTGCAGACCATGAGATCCATCTGTAGCCTGTGGAGAAGCCAATGCTGTAGCAGGTGGATGCCCAAAAGACAATTGTGACTCAGGACTTGTGATCCCATGGGGGATCCATGCTGGAGCAGCCTATTCCTGGAAAGCTGCACTTCATGGAAAGAAAAAAAGAAAGGACTCATGCTGGAGCAGCCTGTGAAGAACTGAAATCTGTGGGAAAGACTCCTCTGAGAAGTTCATGGAAGAGTGTCTCCCGTAGGAGGGACACAGCGGTGGAGCAGGGGAAGGACTCCTGCCCTGAGGAGGAAGCAGTGGCAGAACCAACACGGGATTAACTTGCTGATGACCCCATTCCCTATCTCCCTGTGCCACTGAGTGTGAGGAGGAGATAGAGAATCAGGAACAAAGTTAATCCCAAGCAGGAGAGCAGGGGATGTGGTTTTAGGATTTGTTTTACTTCTCATTATCCAGCTCGGATTTTGATGGGAATGAATTCAACTGATTTCCTTAAGTCCAGCTTGCCTGTGATGGCAACTGGTGAGTGATCTCTCCCAGTCCTTCTCTCACCCCATCAGCCTTTTTTTTCTATTTTCTCTCCCCTGATCATTTGAGGGGCCTTGGGTGGGCACCAGGCACACAACCCAGGTCCAACCACCATAAAATGGTACACAAAATTTTACAGCTAAGTGTCACCAGACTGTGTCTTTAAAAAGTTCCCAAAATTCATTTTATTGCAATTAGATAACTATTAGTGACAACAGAAACATTTTAAAATGCATGGTAACTTTTTATCTCCACTCTTGGTCCTTCTAAAATAATTTTAAAATGAAACATGTTCAGAACGGATAAAGAAAAAAGGCTCTTGAGGGATTCTGAGATATGAAACTGCATATTCAGACACAAACCATGCTGTCAGGTTATGGTAGTGACTTATGTATTTCATAGCAGCTGAACAGATGTGGTCAAAATAGTAATTTAACTCCAGCTACCATGAATTCTATAGCAACTACATTTGCAGAATTTACCTGAGACTGATGGCAAAACATATTACTAACTATGAATAGGAACAAAATGTACAGAAGAGACCTGAAATATTTATTTGGAATGCCTTAGGTAAAGATTTTGGTTAAACACATTCCTTGCTTGTACTCATTATGTATTGAAAGGGGAAATGCACTGTTTCCATATAGAAGCTAGTTATCAAAGAAACCTTTTCATGTTTATATACTCTTATAAAACTTGGCATAAAAAGCAAAGGTAAAGGAAAGCAGAAAAAAGCAAACTTTAGCCACAGTGCAACAATGCATAGATCTGCATTTTATTTTTCAGAAGTCCATGAATTAAGCTTAAGGTGATCTATCATTCAACAAAAGCAAAGATGTCACTACACAGGTTTCATTACAGACTGATTTCAACAGCCCAAGAATCTGGATATTCATCTGGAGGATCAGCCAAAATCATAGAATGCTTTGAGTTGGATAGGACCTCTAGAGGTCATCTGGACATTTTGCAGCTCAAAACAAATCCAAATTTGAAGCTGCATCAGATTGCTCAGTAGCACGACTAAGGGAGCTGCAAGTCTCCAACACTGGAGGTTACAAAACCCTTCTGGTGGGCAACACCTGGCACTGTCTGACAAAAAAATTGTTTCCCATCACCTAATCAAAATGTCTCTTGTTAAAACATGGATCTGTCCCCCCTCCTCCTTCTGCATTCCCCTTAAGAAGGCTTCACCATTTCTACAGCCCTCACAGCTCAAGTCCCCTCACACCATTCATGCTGCTGAGCTGAGTGGTAGGACAGCTGAGGCTCAGAGAGCCATCTCTGTCACCCTGCTGTAACCAACCCTATTGCACCTTTGGCTGAACAGCTCCAGAGCCACAGGTTTAGCACCAGGAAAACATCTGGGATGACAGCATCAGCCTGGAAGTCCAGTCTCTAGAACACACTCCCTACTGAAGTATTTCACCAAAGGGAAAGACGGACTTTTCCACTCTGCCTTCATTTTAACCAAATCACACATAGATGTATATTCTAATTAAGTTGCTACTTCTTCACTTACTCTCATTTATAACCACACAATTAAATCAGTGGTCAGGTAGAATATTCGTGTCTCTGTTTGACTTGATTTTTCATAGGTCAGATGTTCTCTTGAGATGCAATTAAGCATATATACCTCAAGTAACATTAATTCTTTAAATTCACTTCCCTCACTTCTATCTAGGCCTTCCCCAGAAATGGCCAAAATGTCCATGCTCCTTATAAGAATACTCTGGTTCAAAATCCATTTGGAACAATGGTTTCTTAGGCAATTTCCAGAAAAAATATTTGATTTATAAACTCAACATGCTTTGATCATTGTTGAAACAGGAAAAGACTATTCACCAACTCTATTCCCTGGTTAACCAATGGATAATATAGTTGCACTTATGTCATTGGAAAATTGACTGTACACACAAGGGGAATATGAAATAAGAGTAATCACAAGAAGAGAATATAATTCTGGGTTGCATAAAAGTTCAGAAATGAAACAATCTTCCTTTCACACACCATTTCAGGTTTCTTATGGCTGACAGGGCGTTAAGCTAATGCGAGACAAAAACAAAAACTCCAGACAATTTTGGATGCTGGGCATTGCTTTGATTAAAACAATCTTCACAATGTTCCAGTACACCAAGTTTCACTCAAATCAATGGCAATGCAGTTTAAGTGAAAAAGAAAAGGATGAAAAAAGTCACATTTGGAGAATGCCAAAACATTTGACACAAATTAAATTTTATGTTGCTATGCAACATTATCCAAAGCATTCTGCTGTTACCAGTGCTGCAATAGCATACTTGAACTTAAAATGTTACATGCAACCTTGAGAAGGACAAAGAAGGGGGAAGTCAGAAACAAAGAGACAAATATGATCATAAATTTTCAATGAAAAATAAAAGGTCATAAAGCAAATGTTCAAATAATATGCTGAATTCACATTGTCCCTGGGATTTTCAACACATTGCAGTACACTCTCCAGCAAAATTCCCATGAAGATACCCAGCAACCATCTAAGGCCTTGTTTTTAGACCTTTCCTGGGTTCTTTGGGAGCACCAAGCATAGCACAGGACAAGGCAGATTGTCCAACCTCTGCTACCCCATTTCTGAACAGGGAGATGTGCAGATGTTCTCAGTCTTCTAGCCTGAAAACAGAAGAAAGACTCACCTCAGGAATACTTTGGATGAATGTTCTGCTTTTAATGTAATTTTGTTCTATAAAAGCACAGTCAAACTCTTCCTCTGCTGGGCCTTTAAAATACATCCTAAATGCCCCAAGATACTGTGGTCAAGCCAAGTCTCTGCATCTCTGCTATGAAGTTCTCATTACACATTTTTCACACATAATCTTTATTCAGAATAATAACCCAAAGGCAAATAAACGGGGAAAATGTATGCACACGTGAAACATCACCAGCACTACTATTTTCTTCACCTTTCTAAAGGCAAAAGCCAGGAGACAGTAAGTCTGACAGAACACTAACATAAGAAAGCCTATGCCTGTATTGAGTTTAGGGGTAGAATTTAAGAGAAGGGGGAAATGACATGATGCAATTCTCACCTGCTCCTTGCATTACTTTGTTTCTGTTACAGTACCATGAAAATTAGATACCATAACTGCTAATTCTTTCAGTTGCAGCACTAAATTCCACCACAGCCAAAATCTGGTATTTGTTTTATATTCTGACAACTCCTCTTAATTTAGTAGGGTTATTAAGACAGGAGCATGAAGCCTCTATCCAATCAAACAATAAATAACTGAAACTGAGACTGGTGACACCATCATAAAACATTTTCTTAATTGCCTTTCACAAAGTATTTTTGGCAGTAAAACTCCAATACCTCCATTCTCCCAAGAGTCCGGTAGAGTCAAATAATTAACAAAGCCTTTCTGACTGCAATAAATAAAATATAGTATCAAATGAATAGATATAAATGTAACCCATTTTCATTACAAACAAGCTTCTGCTTGGATAGCTTAGATTGACTGAATTAGGTTGAAATATTAAAAGCCCTTTAATGGACATTTCAAAGGAGGAAAAGAATAGGGTAGCATGATTACCTGAAGTGGTTACTCCCATGCCAAGTGGGTCTTAACAAGCTCCCTTTTGTCTGCATATGGACATGGGAATTTAGCTGAAGGGACTCAGAACTATGGAATACTTTTTTTTTTGTTACTCGAGTATAAACTTGGAAAGATTTAGAAAAGCAATAAAAACATTTTACAGGACTTTAACAATCAAAGGTTTATGTCTAATAATATTTAATTTATCAGCTCTTGTCAGTTTATTACATATCAAATTTTGCAGCATTGAGCTACTTTTTAAATCCATTTTCGCATATGCTGTTTTTCTATGCTGATTATCTCAAGAATAAAAAAAGTGAAATCCCATCTCTTCTCCCCTCCTTCCTTGATATTGAGTCTAAAGACTAAAACTAACCCTCACCTTTATGAGCAATTCAAATGCCTGTTATATGTAGGGGGATAGAACATAAGCAAATAAAGGTGGTATAGAATGTAATCTTACCCCCTAAAGAGTTGCAGCTGAACCAATTACTAAGGATTAGGAGCAGGCCTGATGTTAACAGGCCACAGCTGTAGCCAATCAGAAGAGTGTTATAAAACAGTGGATTGGTTGGTTGAGGGTAACCAGAGTCAGTTGGCTGCTGTGAGCACAAGGAAGAGTCAGTGCCTAGAGGAGCTGCCGGCAAGAAACATCAAGGAGGTGTGAAACGCTGGCAAATATGGAACCCTTGCAATGTAATGACAACAGAAATCTTGCATTGTAATGACAACAGTTATACTATAGCATCAGCCTTCTTCTCTGTGTGGAAACAATCTAGATCAGTGATTTATATAAGCCAAATCCTTATACACAGTCTTTCTTGGAGCATCTTAAAGCAAGTTCCCACATTCCACTATTTGCAGGGCTAGGTTATGTGTCCCTTTTTCCTCATGATTTGTCCAGCAGATCAGTTTTCAGGTTTCAAGAAGAAATTTTATCATCCTAATACAAGCCTTGTTCCTACAGCAATACTGACTGGGACTTAACAGTCCTCTGGACCTTAAGGTCTCAAACTCACCATCCAGTTACCATGTTTAGGCAATTAACTCACGTATCACTTGAGGCACCACAACCCCAGGTATCTTGCAGTGGAATAAAAGCAATGCAGACCCCAAAGCAAGCAGACAAAGTACCACTGTTCAGCTGACACATGCATTACAAAGAAAGCTAAATAAAACATAACCTTTGAAACCCATCCTAACAGAAACTTTTTTCCTAGTTTATCACCATCAGCCTGTTCACCTCAGGACTCAGATTAAATCTCTCTTTATCTCTCAGTCAGTTCTCAGCTTCCTGACTTCTGGGAGACCTTCAGGCTCATGACGACTCTGATTTTTAAGATAAGCATCAATGGCCAGCTTCTTCAGCAAAAGTTATACTTCAGACCCAGTCTTGTAACATTAAGTTAGAGAAGCCTCGTGCTCCTAGTTTTCTCTTGGAGGTTTTCCAAAAGTGTCTCCACATGAACAAGCAGCTATGAAGTCTTTTAAGTAACCAGTAAATGCAGGCAGCCGATGGCATGCTAAAACAAGGTCACAGATACTCATTTCCACCGTACTTCAGAAGAGCACTTGTTTCACAACATTAACCAGATTACAGGAGAGCAGAATCTCCATCTCAAGAGCTGTCCTGCCTCTGCAGCCTACATCTCCATTACTGTACTCCTTAAAGCAGGGTCCCTGGGCAGCTGCAGTGCTCAGCCCTGAGCCAACAACCTGCTCATGTGTTCAAGGTGCTCTGTCATGGATGGGGCTGTAACTATTCCCTTAGATGAAACTACACTGATGGGATTTTATGAGGCAGTGAACCTCACAGGAGACACAGAAAAACATCTCTGGATACACTACTATAGCAGCATTCAGTATTACAAAGTTAGTAAAGAACCAACAAGAGAGGATGATTCTCTGAAATCTTTTTAGGCTCTTTTCTTGTAGAAGAAAAAGTCAGAAAGAGGTAAGAAAGGCTATGTTTGCATATAGATTCATAAGTTATAGTATTTCTACATGTTTTCTGAAGTCTGAGATAGGTTCATTCCCTGCCATTACTCCCACACACAGACAAGATTAAGACATACTAAGAAGCACATCTGCATGTGTTTACATTCATGATGTCTTGGTAATGTTTCTCAATACAAATGCACTCTAAAATTAAGAATAATACTGCATTCCTTTTTTTCTCATTTTATCAGGAATGCTAGGGAAAGGAGCTTAATGTTCAGCTGAGATTCAAATTTTTATGGTGTTCCTTTTGTAGCATAAGCTTCAATCATTATAAATCCAGTGTAACAATAAAGGTCTAGATGGTCTAGATGTGGAGAACTGAAGACCTAACCCTTAAATCAGCACTAATTCAGAACTATCAGCATCTCAAAACAATTTAAAAGCATCTCATCACAACAATTATTCACATAAATTAAAGGTCATCTGTGTTTAAGAAGGTTTTCCACCAATTAAAATAATTTTCTAACAGGCCAGGCAGGAACAAGCACAAACCTTTCAATACAGAATGTACTTCCCAAAATTACCATAAACAACTGAAAGGCATAGATCTGGAATACTGCTACTCCAAACATGAGTGAACACTGCCTACACACGAACCCAATTCAAGTATTTTATTGTTTGTTTATGCAGCCTTTCTTGCACAAAGGGCACAATATCTAAAGTACTGAAAAACAGCTCCTGCTTTGGAAAGCTCAAGGCTGGGAAAGGCTGGTACAGCAACAAAACACAGGAGTGAAGAGAGAGCAGCACATGCTGTGTAAGGATGACACAGCTGCACCTACACAGCTCAGGGCTTTGGCTTCAGGGAGACAGAACTTGGAGAACAGTAACCAGAAAGGTGCTTTCAAGCAAAGACTGACACATAAAACATTGAAACTGGGAGGAGCAAGGGACAGAGACCAAGGAAGGCTTCTCCAGCCACAGGCATAGCTGGTGAAGGCTGTGAAACATATATAAGAAAGAAGGGGAAAAAAGGCTCTGAATACAGAGACTGAAAACCTGAAATTGGTTGAAGAAAAGGAAAACTATTTAAAGTTAAGATTTAGCATGCCAACTAAAAAATTATGGAGACCACAAATTATCTTTTAAGACTCTTAAGCACTTATCCCAGTTACTTAGCTACTGTAGGTATAGTCCAAGATTGCTAAATTTTTGTTGCCTTGGAAAAGAAAAATATATTCCTTTCCCAGATACCATATTATTTACACAGCTTGATAAATATTTATATTTTTAAAACTACTATTGAAAATCACACAGTTTCACTTTAAAGAATGACATTTGTAATTTGTATTTTAGTTTCAACTAAACAGTCACAGCCTAAGACAAGCTAGAAGTAGGCTTTAAGTAGTTATGTACCCTACCACCTTGCGCATGAGTATTTTTGCCTGTTAATCCAGTTTCCAGGTTTTCATGCAGAAAAACATCACTTACTCAGAAGAGTCTTCTCACAGAATACTTGCAGCCACTCATTTCAAACCAGCACCTCCTAAATTTCAAAATAAAGATTCTGCAGATGCTGAGGCAAAGTATGGTGGACACATGCAAGGAAGGTTCCTAACTCCACACCACCATCACTTCAGAGCTGGTAACACTGCTCCCTCCTTTCAGTCAATGAAGGTCTTACTAGCACTGAGATTGTGTTTGAGGACCAAAAACCTTCTCAAGAGTTTAGACAGCCTGTTTTTGAACCTAAAAACTCTGGCCACAAAGAGCTCACACTGCATTTCTGTGCTAGTGGGAAGTTGCCAGGACCCCTCACATATTTGGCTTGAATAACCAAAAGCAGTAAGTTTTCAATGGCATACTTCTCCACAGCATAAATGCGTGAGATCCCACTTAAAAACTGTTCATAAACACATCCATTAAACATATAAATACATTAAACGGTTATGTTACGTTCTTAGTATTTGTAATGGGCATTTTCAAATGCAGAGTAACACATTTGGAATAGCCTTAGATATTCATGCAGCTGGGTGAACAAACCAGGCTAAATGAAAGCAGGAGCTGTCAGCACCTTCACCAACATGCCATGGGCACGCTCTTATCGAGTGGTATCTTGCAGTAAGCACCAAGCAACCTACTCCTTTTCATGGAAGCATAAACCTATCTTGTATTTACCATATAATAGCACTGGTAAAAAAGTGTGCTCACAGGCAAATATAGCAGCTGAAGGGCTTGGAGTTCATACTCCCCATCTCGCACAATAACATGTCTTTCAAGAAAACATGCTTATACTCTGAACTGCAAGTCTAGAGCAAGAGGTTCCTCAGGTTAGAGACTACACTGATAGCTGAAATGAAAACTGAGGTGCAGCAGATCAATGATGAAATCTCTCCAGATTAATAATGAGTTTATCCACCTGACCCAATATCTTATAGTGTTTACAAAGTCAACACAAGATTCAGGTGATGACACTCTGTCAGATGCATGAGTATTCCATTTAGGCTTCCATAATACACATGGAAGCTTTTCAGCCCTTAAATTTAAAATAACCTAGGTAGATAAGTGTTTGTATTGAACATACTTGATACAGTGACTTGAAGTGATAATGGAAATTACTACAGTTTATTAAAAGCTGCACAGTATCTAAAGCAAAATGCTAATCTTCTGTCCTAAAAGTATCTCAATTTATGAGCGCAAACAGAAGAAAAAACATACTTGAGGAAGCAGTGATGGCAACTAGGCTGGAATAATTTACACAAGAAGCAAGTTGTTTCTTTATTTCCTTTCTTCAGAAGCGTACAAGAGCTTTTTTTGGGGGAAAGAAAGTACAATAAATATATTTATATAGCGTAACATATAAATGCTACAACACAGCATTTCAGATTCTTAAAATTTTGTTTCTGTCGTATATTGCCAGAATCTTCATTTTTTATTTTACTACCTAATAAAAATGCATCAGAAGACAATTATGTTAAGAGATGCTTTCATGAACAAATGCATCAGGTATTAGTACTACTTGTCCTCATTAATGCAAACCAAAAAGCATTTCTTGGCAGGATATTAATGCGTGATGCTTAAATATTTTAGATGAACCAGCTTAAGACAAGATGTGAGAGTCTGCTAACTGCTTTTGAAGATTAGGCTCTTTCCAAATGACACATATAGCACAAAACAAAGAAATCATTAAGTCACCTCAGAAAAATTTAACCTAACACATTAGCATTTACATAAAGCCTTGTTAATGTCTCTGGAGTTATTTGCAGCAGTTTTACAATAGTGTTGTAGCAAGCATCAAGACGCCTCTTACACACTGAAGTAGCTGTGCTGTATCTAATACCACAAGGAATGGCTGACTAATTATTGACTTGGAATGCCTGCAGACAAGTTTACAGCACCAACCGCTAAAAGTTCTTTCAATCAATTGTCAATCAAGGCTGATTCTAGACTGAAGTCTGTGTTTGAAGATTCTCAACTTTCATGCAAAAACCCTGCAGTCAATAATACATATACTTTTGATAATATAAATATCACAAACACTTCTGGGAAGTTCAATTTTTTTTAAGTGTATTGACAAAAAAGTTATTTGCTGTTAAAAAAAAAAGTCTGCCAAACCCCAAATGGATAAACCCCCTTTTATTTTGTAAACTATTTTCCCAATGATCTCCAAATGTTTTAGAAGAATTGCATAAAAACTAAGACATATCAGAACTATAGATTGTAGCAGTTTTAAAATACATTACTATTTTCACACATCAAGCTACTAATGGAAGCTAAAAGCTAGAGGAGATAGGGATTGAAGATTTAGTACATATAATTTTGAGTGGGGAAACACAAAGTTGTTTGAGGAAACAACAGCCTTAGAAAAGTCAGTCTCAACATCTTTTCTGAGGCAGAACGACCACAGTAAGGAGTGTTACTGAATTCAGAATCTAGAGACTAAGTTTTAATGAGTGGGTAAAGTTTTTGTATGAGCATGGTACTTTTAATGAGAACCTAAAACAAAGGAGAGTCACTCCACCTGGAATGTGTGAGCTTTTCCTACATGGGGATCAATTGATGAAACACAGCATTCTACCTGTACCAGCCACAGAACTCGAAGTTACAGAGACCAAAGGGAGGAGCGATAATTAAGATTGTGAAGAGTATTTCAGGAAAGTCAAAGCTGAGTCAAGGTTATATGAGTAATGTTAAAGAAGTGGCAAAAGGCAGATCAACAGATATGGAACGTGGGCAGAGGAGAAGGAAGTTGGAAGCAAATGAAAGATTTGTGTAAAAAAAAAAAAACAGAAGAATAGTTGTGAAGAAGGTTCTGCGTGCCAAAAACAAAATCTGAAGTAGTTCAGAACTAATTATAATATTTTTCCATTCAATAATTATGCCCTTTTAAAAAATGAAAAACAACCTGCATAGACATGCAATGGCTGTGAGATTCCTGAGAAACATTGTGATTCATGTCAAAAACACGAGCACGTTAAAGAGTGGCAGGTCAAGATGCCCTAATTTTTTTAATTTTAATTTTTTTTTAAATTAAACAACTCCAAACACATACCACACTTTTAAAGCAAGACAGAACTGTACTTGCTACAGCAAATTTGCCTCAGCTTACTAGATAAAATATCTATGTTTTCAGTGCTCAAGTCTTAAGATTTACCTCACTGTTGATGTTGTCGATAAGTCTTTAGACATTCTCACAAATATTGAGTGCTTAAAATGCAAACAAACTTCCTGTGGAAATTTTTATTTTCTTTTTTCAAACTGCATCAACAGTCTAGACACTCAAGTCCTGTTACTCAAAGCCAGATAATGACTTTTGAAAAGCTTACTGTGTAACAAAATGCCTTTGAGAAAACCCCTGGCTTTGAGAACACAGCATCAGAGCACTTGATAATTCCTGTTATTCTGTCCCGTGTTTCATATAGTCTATGCTCATCAGCTGAAATTCTTCTCTATAAATTGCAACATCAATTTTGAGATTAGTCACAAACTCAGGACAAGGATTAAAGTTTATGGAAGCTTTATTGGAGGCAATAATAATTTTGATAAAGATTTAATGGCTGCAATGTTCCTACTATTAAAAATCCCAAAGCTATCAATACATTTAATAACTTGAAATCTAACATTAATAAGATGAAAAGAGACACTCACACCTTAAATTCTGAACAAAGTTTTTCCTAAGCCTAAACTAGACATACACTGTAGGAGAACTGTGCCCAAAAGGCTGAATTGTTCTACAACCTCAGCATATGGGTACCAGTCAGAAAAACCCAATACCATACTGTCATTATTACTACACTGACATTTTAGTCGCTTGCATTTTACTAAAATCACTCTCAGAAACAATGTAAAGCACTTGGAAATTAATTAAATAGCTGTCCAGTTTTAATGGTAGTAAATAGGACAATTTTATCTCACCCTATTAAGGAGTGAAATACCAAAGAACTATGCACTTTCTGCAGAATAAAAAAATGCAGGTGAGCAGATACTACAGAGCACCGAATGCAGAGTAAATCCACACCCTACACTACCTCGCTGTAACTTGTTCATGTAGTCATACCCTCTGCGTTAGTTTAAGGTTTTCAACAACATTAAAACTACAAAAATACTAAAACAGACTTCCACATCATGTGCACTGAGAAAAACATAGTATAGAATAATTTAAAATGTTGCTGCCTCTAACAGCCCATGCTGTCTTGCTGGAAATAATCATCCAGGCAGCAGATGGCTGTAGTGGATGGGCTCCTCTGCTGCAGCACTCCAGTCCACCTTTAGCACCTTAAAGGCAGCACTGGGACCATGGGCTGGGTCAGACACAGTGGAGAAGCACCCTCACAGCACTGAGCACCCAGCACCACCCCCAGTGCCACAGAGTGCTGGGCAGGGACACCATTGCCTCTCACCAGTACAGCTGGACTGGGCACAGACCCCTTTCAGAACAGCCAAATAGTACTTTTCACACAACTCAGAAGAGCCACAGGACAAGTTTAATGCAGTTTAGCTAATCTGGTTCAACACTTTATGCAGACTTTCTTGAGTGTCCCCATGTACACCACCCATGAGAGTGAAGAAGTGAGATTAGCATCTAGTATTTTTCCAATGAAGCAAAAAGAAAAGTCCTGAAGTGAGAACTGTAGGGAGCAGCACTTCAGTAAGTTACAAGTTATAAAGGAATATAAAAAGGAGTGTAAAGGAATAGGAACACATATCCCTACAGAGAGGGGAAAGAATAAGAATCAAAACTTCACATTGCAGAAGGAAAAAAAGATCTCGAAATGAGATAAACAAGAAAATAGCTTGACCTCACATTTTTTCAAACATATCAAACCACTTGCAATATACACTCAGGCACTCTTCTGGTAGATAGAAAAGATTACTTTTAGGTCCCCTAAAAGGTTTACTGTCACTGCAAGCTCTTCCCAATGCACTATGGAAGCTGGCACCAAAGAAGAGCAGCTCCCCACCAGAGCAAGGAGATGTGCACAGAGAAACAAACTTCAAGTAAATCCTGCATCCTAGAAAAGAGCAGCAGCCAGCCAACAAATACATTTGCTGACAGCAAAATTACTAAGAAGCTACTGAAAACATATTTTATTATCCAGCTATAACCAGAATTTCAAGCACACGTCTTACCCAAAACCTAAATGGGTTTGCAATTCTATTTAGTTTAGCTATCAAGAATTCAAATTAATATTTACTTGATAAACAGTTTTAGGGCTGAGACTAGGATTCACACTCAATGTCAAGAAACAAACCAAACTTTAAACGTCTTATTTAAGAAATTGTATTTCGTCTGAGCTGGCAAATAGCTAATCATTAACTCACAGTTAAATAGCCAAAAACCCAGTTTTTATAGCATTAAAAGTCAGCATCAGTTCATTAAAATGTAACCTACTGGAGTCTGTATTTATTTCATAATTCTATCAGTCATCATCCACAACTGTTACATCAAAAGTAACTACTTGAAAGGCAAATCAAAGTAAAAATGTACAAGCGCATTTCATGGATTAGAGAAGAATGCAGAACAGAAGACACACTTCTAAAAAATCTTCTCTTTGGCAACAACTACAATGGCTTGAATAGCTGAAATCCCCCATTCCAAGAGGATTTTCAGGAATGCAAAATATTGGCTATGGAATTTTTTTTTTCATTAGTTACATTTGAGAACGCCAGCTACACAGAACATTATCATACTAAATATTGGGATTTGGGCTCAATATTTAAACTAGCAAAACAAGCAGGCATAAAACTCTAGTACAACCTGACTTCATTTTTATTACTAGTTTTTTTGGTTAGGTAAAATACTTCAACCAAAAAAAAAACCCACAAAAACCATCCCAAACACACTAGAATTGGTTAAGTAGAAATAAACTAATAGAAAAATAACCTCAACCTATGTTCAAAGATTATTACAGCAGTAGGAGTCCAAATGTCACAGATGGAGGGCTAGCTTGGGGGTGGGAGGTAGAGGTTGCAGGAAAATGTAATTAAGTCCAATATAAAGAACCTTTTTCAGATGCCACCAGCTAACTTACATAGAATAAAAGAATTTCCACAGAGTTTTCAACTACTTCACATAGTAGCACAGAAAGGTTACTGAACTGCTTGGAAGTGCTTCTACAAGCCACTCAGAGGAAACAAGAAGGCGAACTCTGCTCTAACACACTGAGGTGCTGAACAAAGTGGAATGGGGTCTGTGAAAACAACTGTCATACTCACATGGGCTTTAGCTTCCAGAGGGAAGGAAAACAACAGAGATCAGCAGTTTAAAAAGTTCTGTTAGTACTGAGGTTTGGTATTCAGAAAATTGTGTGTTTGCCTACTTGCACTATGAGAAGCCTTTTTTGTCTTGAAATCTTTGCTGCTTCACTGTTAAAATAGGTGACAGAATAACATATTTTACCAGTGGTCCAGATATCTTGAAAGAACTGTTCCTGTATTAAATATCTTGAAATTTTAATTCCAAGATGGTTTTATGTGAAATTCAGAATCCTCCCTAAAGATGAATCTGAAGACCTAATGCCCAGTTTCTGAGAGGATCACTTGACAGATTATGCAAAGAATTTCCTTTGTTTTAAGTGACATGACTGCAGTGTTCACTCTTAAGAGCTACCATGAGGCCAGTGATTTCTGAAGCATTTCCAGAAAGCATGGAGGTTGGAGAGAACAGAGGTCCTGAGAGAAGCCATCTGGGAAAAACCAGCTGATCAGTCATTTTCTGCAGCACAGCCAGTTTCTTTGACAAAGTTCACACATAGTAAAATGAGAAATAAACTAACATCCTTTGCTAGTCACTGCAGCTTCCTGGATCACTAATCAAAGATGCTTAATTTAAATGCAAGACAATCTGCAATGTTACTGCAACTGCTTAGTAGAGTAGCAATAACTACAGCATATTTGCAAATGAAGAGAAATGCACATGAGAAAGCACAAGATGGCAAGCAACATTGAGGAAAAGAATGCCTTTTTTTCTTGATTATAAGTTGTTACATTAGTTGTATTCACTGATTATAATGTATTTCTCTTAAGCTTCACTAATTTCTATTACTATAAAACAACATGATGCCAATTTCTGTAGCCTTATTCAGAAGAGGTAATGAATCCAAACAGAAATAATTCCATAAATGCACTTGCAGTCAATCCCATTTATCCCAAGGGTACTTTCTCCAACAGAAAAAAAAAAAATTTAAAAAGTAGCAATACTTTTACAAAAGAAAAACTTCTAAAAGTAGCTTCTAACATTTGCATTGTTTTTAGAAGGCAAAACTCAGTTTTTGCTCACTCTAAACAGCCTGCTGCGGCAGTAAGCTGAAACACATCACGTATTTACTAGAAACCTCCTTATGGCAGATGGTAAGCTAAACTGGGACTATTAGAAAAGATGACGTTTTCAATCTGTTTATTCTGTATCAGGAAAAGAAAACCAAATAAATTCTAAAATTATTTTAATACTTTAACTTCCTTGTCACCCTTTTTCCATCTCAGGAAAAGAGATAAGTTCACAGGCCATATGTCATCTGTTGACTTTAGCAGCAAAACGCAGCCAAAAGAACATTAAATCAGTCCCTTTGTTTCTTCTGACTCATCTGAATTTATATCCAGTCAGAGTTTTATGAGCATAAGCTTGTTTCAGAACCTGAGGTAAAGCATTTCTCTTCAACTGTAATTATTTTTATTACTAAAAATTAATCTACAAACATCTTAATACTCTTGCCACAAACCAAAAGGTATGCATTAGTCAGCCATGGAAAACTTGCTGTTTCCATGTACACAACACAGGTAACAATCTGCACATCTTCACATACTTTTTTAAATCATGTCAAGATTAGTTTTTACAACTGAAGGACAAAAGCAAAGTTCCAAGTAATGAGAAACACACCATTTTTAAGAGGTGCCCTCAATATATGTTTAAGATTTAAAAATAAAAAAGATACAAGTATATGCTGATAAAATTCAGTTTGTTAATCAGCACGTAAAATTTCTGGTTGATTTACCTATGTAGAAGCATGTAGAGATACATGTATAAGTACCTACATACTGCTCTTCCTCACCAGTAAAAAAAAAAAAAATCTCTCTAACCAGATACAGAAGAAGAAAATTGTGTTGACCTTTCAGTAAGTAAATTCAAGTCACTTTGTAAAGTCATCAGTGGAGTCTCATTTCTTGAAACATGTGGGTTTAGCCTGCATTTTCTTTCTTTTGGGAAATCTGCAAGCTGAGTATGATCATTCATATGATTCTCTGACACTGTGGAAAGTGTCCTCCATCCCAAAAAGATCATGCAGATGAAAAAATAAATGATTAGGAGTCCTGAACCCATACACAGCTCAGGAAGAATACGAGTCAGGAGTGCATGTCTGGACATATTCCTGCACCCTTCCCATGCCCGCACACACACCGTGACACAGAATGGTGGGATTACAATTACAGTGGGTTTTAAAAGTTTAAAGAAACTGGTAGACAGGTTGACTCGGTATTTATTCATAGGAGTCATGTGCATGCTCAAATGGGTGCAACAGGGCCAAAACTTTTCAAGCCAGTACAAAATTACTGGCAGAAGGCAGGACCCAACAGTTCTACATTCCTACACAGCAGCTGCTTGTCAAGAGAGGGATGCATGAACCTGGACCTAAATTTACTTTTGATATCAGTACATAAAAATCCCAATTTAGAATTGCTAGTAAAAGGGGAGTTTCCCACACTCATCTATTTACATTTTATTTTTCAAACCCACAGTTTGCTTGCATAGCAAAATGCAAGTGAGAAATTTGAAAGCCACTTCAGTGCTGCTGCTTTTTGCATAACTTTTCTAATCATTTACTGGAAAATCTTGGGAGGGACAGGGAGGAAGTGGGGGAAGTATTTAAGTGATATAAACTAGTAATAATAAGCATTTATTTATCAAAAGCTTTGTAATGAAAGCATAAAAGCAGAAGCAAAAAGTGAATATCTAAATAACATCATTTTAAGTCTTCTGGTGCCTTCAAACAACATGCAATTATATTTATTTTTAGAAGAAGAACACCAAACAGCAAAAATAAGTCACCTATATAAGCCATACCATATTAAACCAATTTCATAGCACATTAAGCAGTGAGCTACGAAATACACCCATAAATAGGTAACAGATTGGGAAACAGAAGCAAAGACAGGTTAAGTGAGTTGTGTAATGTGGGAGCAAAGTTTTAGAGCAGAGTCCAGGTATAGGTCCATGGTAAGAGACTTCATATTTACATACTGGCTAGAAAAGGATTACTATGAGAAAATGACTAGGGGTTTTTCCTAAACTAAAAGTCAATCAATCAACTAAAAACCTGAAAACTGTTAGAGCTGTATTGAATTTAATATAACTGAATTACTGAAAATTTACTAAAATGTTGCTATTCTATAGAAACGTTGCAATGGGTCATTTAAAATACTTCTTTTGAATAAACAAAAATATTTTTTAAAAACCTCGATAAATTATCAGAAGTTAGAGGATGAAAACCTATGTAGTTCATTCATTTCTGAAAAGGCTGTGCTTGTATGGAGATAGAAGTTGCAGATTCCCACAGAAAATTATCTGTTTGACCACTTCAGTTTGGGCTTTCCCTTTCTGCTTTACTTCTAACAGAACAAAACTTAGGTTCCAGATGGCTGCAGTTTCCAGAAAACCCTGAGAGACAGCAATACCGCACTGTTCACTCTGCACAGTTCCACAAGGGATGCGGAGCAGGACCACTGGAGAAGACAGCCTGCCCTGAGTGCAACCACAGCCAGCTGGAGCCACACACCACACTGGCATCTCTTGGCTCTGCTCAAAATCCGCCCTTGGAAAGATACCCTTGGCTTCCTGTTCCAACACCAGCTGCGTATCCCGGGGATTTGTTAAGATGCAGAATCCAAGAGCTCACACATCTGATCATCCTAAAAAGGCTGTGTATACACATTTACTATATAGACAGATATGCAGAGTCAAAATTATGTCAGCCTCAATTGTCTGCTATGTCCTTTCACCAGAAATGCCCAGATTAGCTCTCCATAAATTCTGATGGTGGGAGAAGCACAGAGACCCTCCCTGATCCACTCCATAAAGAAACAGAAACCGCTTAGATTACGCACACAATGAAAATAGCTTCTCCCAATATACATGACATAGTGAAACAAACTACAGAATACAGATATTATTTTATCCTTCTTTAAGAGACAAGGAGATGGCAATAAAAAAGCTGAATATAAGAAACCAGTAGCAAAGTCTTTACCACAACTGGATTCCTCCTTCCTCTCCTTAGTGAATTAGTGAAATTAGAGTGAAAAGGTTAATTTAGAGAAAATGGGTTACACTGAGAAAACCCCACACGGACATAGATGTGTCCAGATTAATGTTTATATAATAAAAACACTTAAACAACTTTGCTCATTTTACAAAGTTACTTTATATGACCATCACAAGCAAGTTTTCTATTTCAGAATCCTTAGAGCAACCATTTAACTCCCTGGGGAGGGGAAGAAGAAATCTGCATTTCTCTGGTGAGTTTGATTTCCAACATTCATTTTTCAACCAGTCATTTTAATATTAAGCAGTATTCTAAAGAAATGCCCAAGCTACGTAAGTGGAATCTTAAATTAATTTCTCCATATGGATTCTGTGCACTTCAAATGTTTCATAGATAACACCTCCCTTCAGGAAAATACATTCTGTTACAAATAGAAATTGCTTTTATCAGGTCATAAAGGATATGTTCTCTACTTGCTTTTGACCTTAAGCAACTAATCTACAGAAGGATTGTCAGAGCAAGAAAGTGCTCAAATAGTTTCAGTTGCTAACATGAACAGACACTGCAAACACTATATGAAAGATCTCCATTTTTTGACATCTCTGCAAACTAAGACCTTTGCTGAACATTCCTGTATAATCTAAATATTTCCCTTCTAGGAGAGGAGGGGATAAAGACCTCAGAACACTCTGAAACAGTGTACTTCAAGTGCTTGCTCTTATCTCAAGGTATGGGGCACTGGTTAGACCCCGTTCAAGCAGACAGCCCACAGTGTATATAGGGTATTTTAAAAAGCCAAAAGCACAGTACTCAAAGGTTTTTTTCTCCAATATCTATCTCTATTAACCTCTTGTTCATAATTAAACACTCCAGCAGCTAGCAAAGCCAGCAAATCTTCCCTCCTCTCATGCACAGCTTTCAGAAATGTTGCTATGCTGAAAAGGTAAAATTATCGTTGCCCAATGACATGCAATTCAACAGCAAAATCCCACTCAAAAGGGGCTCACAGGAAAACAGATGTATGGATTTTCACAGACTTAAGTCAATTACAAGCTGTATAAACTGACACAATGCTATTCAAAGAAATCAGTAACCCAGTGCTTCTGTTCCATAGTCTGTACTTGTTTGAATCTTGCTATAAAGGCTGAATCATTTTTAAACTGAGAGAAATTAAGAGCTTAGCTAAAAAATATACCTAGAAAGTAATTTAGCACCTTAACAGCTACTCTCAGGATACAAAAGCCAGACTCAAAATAACCCAAATACTACAAAAATTTGAAAGATACACAACACTAAATTAGTTTCCAATTTCTTGAAGCACGAGTACAAGTCTATTTGGTGTTTGTCTCAATTTGAGCACTTTCTTAAAGCTGGACTTGCGTTGGCAGTCTTAAACTGCTGTAAGTCTTGCATTACAAACTTATACCAATTTAATCTTTTAAGAACACTTGCACTCCCTCCTAAGAATCAAAATAGTGCATTTTAACAATAAAATAACCAGATCTAATGACAGGTGATGCTGGAATGGCCTCTATTGAGCCACCACCTCCTGCCTCACGCTGCCTCTGCACCAGCTCCCGCACATGCAGCTAAGCCCCCAGTGAGGCCCCTTCAGGACCTAACCCTGCAGAAAACAAGCTCTGCAGGTGAAAAGCTTTCTATGACACTTGGTGTGGGTTTAACTCCCTGAATGAGCTCACCAGGAACCAGGTGAGTGTCCCCTGCCAGGCCATTAGCAAGGGGGTCACTGCCAGGCAGTGAAAAGGGGAAGGAGACTGTGTCCTTGTGGTAACAGCCATCCATGAGCTCAGCCCAAGGAAAGGACATGGCAAGTTCACATTGTTCACCACTTTTATCACCCTGTCATGCACTTGCTGGCTACGGCTGACCTTAATGAGTTAACTAAGAATATCTTAGTAATTCTAAGGTTTTTAAGTAACAAATTTGGTATTCCAGCTGCTTTAAAAACCTCTTTGATTTAAGGCAGTAGTAAATTAAGATTTAAACAATGTTCTTCAAATACCTCTAAGCAAATACTTAATCTCCCAGGTTTCTGTTTTTTCACAACAACATTTGTTAAATAAATTACAGAGGTCATTTCCATGGCTCAGGAGAATTTGACTAATATTATGATAAATATTCTTGGAGAATCTAATTTTATTGAGCAATGAAATAAACATAACATGACTTTTATGGATGTCACCATTTTTGGTCTTCATCCAAATACAGGTTAAAAATAGTAAGAACAAAGTTATATTAAACCAAGAAAGTACAAGGTGTTTTGATGCAAAACTTGGTTTACATAAAATAGAAAAATACTTTTTCCAGCAGCTGTAAATTCAAACAGCTAAGAGAAAACCACCAGAAAAACTGTTCCACATCTTAAGAAGACACTGAGGAGCTGGTATTTATGTATTATGCAAGAAACTGATGCTAGTGAAATTGTACCTGAGTACCATTCTTAGTAGCAAAAAATTACAAGCACAAGCATACAAATAAAAATTACAGATAAATAAAAAATCTTGGTTAATCCAGAATTTAAACTGTTTGCTAGCTATATTAACCTCTAATTTCAAGTGCAGACACAAGGACACATCCAGAATAACATTTTTTTTCTTATCGTAGTCAAGATATAACTATTTGACATACCTGAATTCTTCAGAAATCCAGAAAAAAAATTAAAAGGTAAAGGATTCTGATTATACTTTTAAATCATTAGTGTACCAAAGCAATTTTTGAAATGGTTTTCCTTTGTCTTACTGAGGCATCCCAGAATCCATCAGTTTACATTTATTTTCAGACTAAGAACATACTAAGACTTCACGAATTACTATTCTCCTCCCTTCTCAATAATGCCAACATCATTCAAGCACTCTCATTCCAGAACCAAAAAATACAGTCTTTTTCACAACAGCAACCATCATCTCTCACCATTCCAAAAGACAAGACAAAGACATTAGACAACAGCTTTGCTCCAAGTCATCAGCAACAGGTAAGAACTGCAAAGTAGCAGCACTAGTCACACAAACACCTGGTGCTGGAGGCTGAAAATAACACCAGCAAGAAAATTCTCAAGGCTATTTTTTGTTATTATCTTAGATATCATCTCGTATTTCCTATCAAAATAACGAGTTCATGTATGGCATTTAAGTGTATATGAAATTAACAGTTCCATGAAGAGGTGTGTCTCCCTTAGAGCTGGACATAGACTTTCCAGGTGTTACTTCTCAAGCTGGAGCTAATCACAGCTGAGCATTCTGCCAAAGCAGCACCTGACTCTTTAGGAAAATAGTAATTGTAATGTGAAAATCAGAGTTGTACATGCTTCCTGTTTTTTGGTCCTGGCTACTATTCCAAAGGCAAGCCACACCCCCTATCCCTCCCCAAATATACTAACATTGGGAATTTAACAGAAAAACCAATGATAATCAACCAAGGAACAGAGTAAAAAAAAAAAAGTTCCATAATGAAAACTGAAACCCGCTCTGGCCACTGTTGTCAGGTATTACAAAAAAATTAAATAAAAATCAGTTCAGAAAATGTTTGCGACTTGTATTCCAGGCCTGCTTTACTTCATACTTATTATTAAAAAAAATTTGGTCTACAACCAAAAATTGTAATCAAAGTCCCTACTTACTATTAAAAACTCAAGAACAATTACTGACAGTAAGTTTCTGGAGAGGCAGCCCTATTTTGACATGGTGGAGCAACTACGAAAAACCAGAAATAACCAAAATAAAAGGCAGTGACTTGATATACAGGCTGCCATACCTAAGAGCATTGTTTGGCATATTCACCATCACATTGCTTCATGCCAAACATTCTAGTTAGAATGCAAGTGGAAGCATACCTGTATTAGTATTCTTTTCATAAACCACTGTAGCACTTCACATAATTATGAGGAGTGATGGAAAATTTTAAGGGGAAAAGGGGAACTAAGACAAGGCAACTGGCTGCCCTTGTAATGGGCAATCAACTTCAAGAGCTACTTCAGGTCATGAGAAATTTCAAGATGATAACTCTTTTATAGTTCTCTTCCCACGGTCAGAAAAAAATACCACATGGAAAAGAAATACTCCATGAAAAAATGACTCTTTCACTAGCTTTTATGCTAAGTTGCACGTAAGCCAAACAATGTAAAAGGGTATCAATCACTCTCCTATTTAGATGCCTTTTCAAAGTCATGTGAAAAGTTGTAAGAATGTTCACCCAACATGTATCAGCTGTCTCACGTACTGTTTTTGGATATTGATATCTGCAATCCCTTTACCGGATCTGCCATCATTGTCCGAGCTCAGATGACTCAGATAAAAACAATGTGAAAGCATAGTTTGTTTTCATGTTTAAAGTCACAACTGGGCTCCTGCAACAATAACAGGAAGAGCTGTAGGGATCGATACGCCAGATTACGAACGGGGCTTTTCTTGTCCTCCCCAACGAAACGCACGTGGAGCACTCCGGGGCAGGTGTCACATGCCACACTTACCAGGTCTCTGTGAAGCACCCAGTTTGCATGGAGGTAATGGATTCCATCGAGGATCTGGTAGAGGAGGGATTTAACCATAGATCTTGGCAACTGCATGGGCTTTTTATTTGCTTTTGAGGCACGGTGAAACTTGATAATATGCTAGAAATAAAACAAGTAGAAACATGAAGAAAGTTAGGTGATAGATAGGTGAGAAAGTTGGGTGTTTTGGGATATTTTAACTACTAACACTAAATAATGGAATGAGATACAAAGTTTGTTGAACTTTGGAATTAAAGTAATAGTGAGGCACTCACAATTCTCTTAAAATTGTTTTTATCCTCTGAGTTGCTTCAAAGAACAGCCGTGAAGTTTTTGTGAATATCTAAATACTGGCTACTTACCTCCAGTAAAGGGTCTTAGATATTCTCCTTCCTCCCTTCTCCCTATATGGCATCCTCTTACCCTTGGCAATTAGACCAGAATCTTTCAAACCAGCAGTATCTACCTGACAGATAGAGTAGGAGAACCACACTCTATGCTCTTATAGACACTTTCCCTCCTCCTCTTCAAAAACACCCAGGCTAGCATACTTGCAACCACTATTCCTCCCAAAATCAGGACCCCAGTACACAGATTAAATAAATATCTTAATAAACATTTGAAGGGGGGAAAGTATAACTCCAAAAACCCCATACAACATTTGGGTGAGATCATGTTCAAACATCTAAAAATGGTTGTCTTCTTGCTCCCAATTTATGGTTGCATAGTTCACTGATAATGACAAACTGGTGGCTCTTGGATTACAGAAGTCAGTCTGCCCACTAGAGGACAAACACCTCTTGAAAACAGAGAATGCAGTAAAAGACCTCAGTATTAGTTGAAGGAATGAAAAAAAAATTGAAAGATTTCTGAGAGATCATTAAATAGTCATAAACTAATTAATTCTAAGATCAATGTGGAGATGATGGCTTTGCTCTGGTTTTGCTACCACAGTACAAGAAATAAACTGGAGTCAGGCCATTCTACCTTTTCAATCCTTAGAAAGGTGGGGTTATGCAGGGCACAAATCCAATCTTAATACATGCTCATTCAGCAAACAACTAAATATGTTCATTCAGGTGGGGAAAAAAAATCTCGTTTTGAAGGCAATTCAATGAAGTACTTCAAATAACAAAATAGTTTTTAATTGTGTGTCTTTTGAAAGGTGGAAATGATAAAGGCAGTTTACATTTTTACTGAAAACCATACAAAATGCTAGAGTAGGACTATTAATTACCCATTTTTTTAGATTGGATTTGTCTAGCTGAAGATCTTCTCCCTTCCCAGGTAAAAGAGGTAGTAGCCAAAGGCCATGCTTTAATTAGACCACTGCTCCCTCCCCCACCATCCCCACTCCCCACCCAGTTTGTCACTACTGCTCCCAATGACAATGGTAATGAGTTAATGTTTACTCATGGTAAATGCTACCTCTGGCTGTCAGCAGTACTTTAGCCACTGTCAAACTGTACTTAGCAAAAGTGTAAACAGTAGTGTTTAAAGAGAAGTAAGAAAGGCAGAAAACACCAAATTAATCAAAACAGCCTGCTTACTCCCTACCAACAATGCTCCCACAGAGCCTTCCACTGGTAAATGTACAGTATTTATGGCTTTGTACTAAAAAGCAGTAGAAATTTACAGGATTGTCAGTTTTTAATATACTCATGAGGATCAATAAACAAGTTAAGCTCTTAGTACCTGATCCTCAGTTATGCAATCACTCTGGAAACTGTATTGAAATGCTTTAAGGGATTATTTCCTTAGAAAATTTTTGCTTGTGATGTCACAAGATTCAGTCTCATAACTTCAACTAGGAGTCCCTAGTACTACACAATGCTTACCAGATAGCAACCTTCATGTGTAATTACAATGTGATTTATAAAGCAGTAATGATACCATAAACTCACAAAGCAGTGTATTTATTAATGCAGGAAATGAAAAATGAAACATACAGAGGAACCAACAGGCAGAGGTCATACACAGAGGCCTATAAATCCAGTCCTGCCCTTTTTCAAGGTGCATGTAATCACTAGAAGGGATTTCTACACCCATCTAAAAACCATCTACTACCCACACAAAACATTAGTCCTTAGGCAAAAAGAAAATGAAGGTGTCTCATGAGACAGAACAGGACACAATTAACCACAGATGTGTTGCAGAGGAACAACACGAGGCTCTGCCTCAGCTGCTCTGGTACTGCTGGAAGTGGGGAGTGAGACAGCACCAAGGTGATGCCATTGGATTTCTGTCCCTGCCCCTCCCATGTGGCTCCCAGTTAGAAAGGCTAAGGAAACAAGCTCCTTTCTTGAAAGGGTTATTGAATTGCAGAAGCGAATAAAAATGGATAGTTTTGCTCGAAGCAACCAATATCACCACTAGGTAAAATCCAATTTCCTGCAAAAGCAAATAAAACCTGTTGTTGCCAGCTTACTCTATGGAAGTTTATATCCAAAAGATTGCAACCATCACAGTTTAGAGAACTGAACAAAAGCTAAAAATATACTGCAGGGCCAAGTAGTATGGGGAACCGAAAAGCTAGATTTGCCCCATGACATTGTAATGAATTCACAGTGTTTGTGACTGAAAAGTTGTCTAAAAAAAAAGTAGTTAATCCAATTTCGTGTAAGCAACTAGCCACATGAAGAAAGAATAACACACCTAACAAACACTAAACAGCAATTTTAATGGCAGTGTCCATCTAAGAAATAGAAGAGCAAACAGGTGCTGCTTCAAGTACAGCACGTAACAGCCAGAACCTGAGACCTAATAAAGGCATGGAATAATTTACAGGAATTACAGCCTGCATTTCCCATTTCCCAGAAAACTGAATTAACTACTAGATTTCAAAACTACACTTCTCTCATTCAATATATCTTTTTGCTGAATAGCACAAAATTAAGACTGCCCTGTGAGTTGAGTATAAATCTGAACCATGACAGGTATGAAACACATTGTGCCTCTCTCTCTAGGAAGCATGAGGTGCACTTGGACACTGTAGTTGGTAACCTTTAGGTATACTCAAGTTCTTTGCTGACTCTTACCCTAATGAAAGCCACCAAGGACAAAACACGAGGACTTCCACAATCCAGGCAAGTCAGAGACATGTTTGTAACAAGACAATAAGCAGAGGGTCAAAAAGCTTCAGTATTCCCCGTGTCTTTTTTCAGCGCATCTCCTTAAAGATAACTCACACATCCTGACATACCACCTGGCCAAGAAAGCTGGAAAACACCCAGCAACATTCAGCAAAATTAATGAGGAAAGTTATTGTCAGTCCACACTATACCAGTTGCATGCTACAGAACAGACACCCATCCACAATGTTATGCAGACATAAATTCATTTTAATTACTTCATTAGAACACTGCAAGCTCTCTTCTAATATACTTTAAATCTTTCAAAACAAAAGAAAAACATATGTCATAAGAGGTAAACGTAACTCCAAGCAATATTGAAATCTATTCAGCAAAAGCAGCCATTTTCCCTTTCTGTGCATCCATAGTTCTGATTCCTAAATCTTAAAAACATTCTGCCACTGACTGGATTCCAAAAATGGTGTGAGCCAATTAGGTATTCACTATTAAATGTAATGTAAAAAAATTTCTATTGCTTGTACAAATTTTGGTTTTAATTTAAACAAGACAGCAACTTTGCAGAAGTGATTTTAAGTCTTTATTCTAAATTAAATTAATACTTCACTGACCAACATTAAAGGACATATTCAACAGAAGCCTAGGAAAGCAAGGAAGGTATAATTTGCTGCTTGCAATATCTGGGACTATTAGTTTTACTTACTAACTGCTTATTCCAAATTTTCAACTTTAAAAAAATGTAATAAAATCGCAAGGAAAACTGGATGAACCATATTTCAGTAAGATGATTTTAGCTCTTGCAAAGGCAAGACCATATAAATGATAAAAAATGAAGAGGAGAAACAGAGCTAGACATTTGGAAATAAACAATACTCAATCTAGGAGCTTGACTGTCTTCTATGTTCCCTAGCGCATTGATATTGCCTTGAAAGCTGGCTGGTGAAGAACTATGTGCATTCTCTAAACTCTCCACCACAAACAAGGCAAACATAATGCATAACAACACAGAGCAAATTCAAATCCCTAGGATTTACCCAGCAGTTAAGTGAGCATTCAATAAGATCCTAATTTTAGTCTGCTTCCAAGTCTGTCTGTGTTTGTGTCATCCCATTCCCAACTCCAAGAACTGTTGTTCAGTGTGACAGAGGTTAAAACAAGCAAACAAACAAGCTGGACCTAGAAACTTTTCACAGAAGTAGGAAGCCAGCTAAAAGAGGGATTTTATGCATGTCTGACTAAATGAAGTTACAGTGAGCTCCCACCTCAACATACATGAGATAATCAATAGACACAAGCCTCTAGAAAACCTGACTGCTTGAGGTCTACTGCTTAAGGCAAAGGTTGCTGAAAATTACATGCATCTCCTTCAAACTGAAATGCAATCCTGCCAATGCAGATGCCTCTCCCTGCTCAAGGAAACTGCTTGTGCTCCCACGCTTCAGCAAAAACCCTGCATTCTATCCAATCCCTAATCCAGCCTTTGAGAACAAAATAGAATTATGTCAATGTACCAATAAAAAGTAAAGTTACATTTTAATATTGAGGAGAGGGAAGCTTGGATACACATAAAATCTGTACTAAGGCCAAGAGGATTTATTTTATATGGCTTCCAGTCTCATTTTTAACACAAAACCACCTCAAATTACATTGACTTTAAATGTAAAGCATTCAAAAAGGATATGAAATAACAAATCAAAATCTTAAGGCAGTATAAAAACTAACCATGCATTGTTTCCATGATTTTCAAAAAGAGAAAGCAAACACCCAATGAATCCAAGTAATTTGTTTGCGGTTCCAAAAATAAATCATAGTTTGATATACCTACACTTACGACTAATTTCGGACGTCACAGTTTTAGAAACTAAGAAAATTTTGTCAATGTACTTATCACAAGTAAAATAAAATAAAATCAAAACAGAAGTGGATAGAAGTACCTCTAGAGCAACCACTTTAGTTTCCAATTTTGGAAACATTACAGCAATTAACAAACTGTCCTTCAAAAAAGAAGGGGAAAAAGCATGCTTGTTCCCTCTAAATGGTGCCAGTGCATGGCCATCATCAGTACCTTCTTTAAAATGTCATTAACCAAACTGCCCAAAGAAAGGCCCTATTCCAAGTGACAAGAGTTGAACATTTTAGTAACAGTAATATATCAACTTCTGCTAATCCCAGCTTGCTTTAAATATCTAAGTTTTGAAACACAGATCAAACACGTCCCATATAACACATCCCACAAACAGACCCCATATAATTTTTCTAGGTTTTGCCTGCATCTTTCTAGATCTTATAGTATCTTTCAGCCCTAAATATTGCAAAATAACTCTATACAATGTTAATAAAAATCATCAAAATTCAGCTACCCTTTCAGTACACATAAAAGTGAAATACACCACTGTTCACTTTAGTTTTTCCCACATTTATGCTTTTGAACCTTGCCTTTGTTTTGAGGCCTGCTCCTACCTGTTGTTTCCTCCACTTCTCATGCTTTGTGGTGCAGAAAATTAGTCCATATAAACTACCCTCAAATTCATACAAGTCTGGCAGAAAAAGCAAGCGTATGTTTTGAGAATATGACAAAGAGCTATGGGCAAGGAATGGCACTGCCCTCTGTGAGAAATTCAGCCATGACTTTGATGGTCAAAAAACCCCATCCATTTCACTTGGAAGGAATCAATCATGACAAAGACCTATGCCAGCCCATTCCCTTGTGTCTCCACACTAATTTTATACTCTTCTTCCAGCCTATACTGGTACATACATATGCAAGAGAGAGGATTGCATGAAAAACAACCTGGCAGAATCACCAGAATTACACCAAAAGTGTAGACATGACTTAGAAAACAAAAATATTAAAAAACACATGGTTGTTACACTGAGAAAAGTACTTTTATGTATATAAAGATATTTGTCATCAACTAGCATCTGAATTATGTTTATGATTAAAAGCTAAACTGAAGCCTGTTGAAGAAAGAATTATAACTGATTATACCATATTTAAGGAATATGTTAAAACTCAGCTGTTAGACAATATTCATGTGATTAAACAAATGTACAGCTTTATTGTACACATCAGTATGCAACACTCTCCCAATTTCATTTATCATAAAAGCTTATTCAAAATGTTGTTAGCTGAAATTAAGTATATTTATTTACAGACTGAGAGCATCAAGTAGTGCTATGAAATTCACATGTAGGAAGACTAGTTTCTCCTTTCCATTATTTGATGATTATCTTTATGTACTCATGACTGTGCTAATAATCTCTACCCTACATTTTTTAAAAGCAGAACACATACATAACAAGTAATTCATATAAAACAAAGCCAGTCTGCCCATATATATTTATTATTATCAACAATAATTCCCAGATTAATTTTACTCCACTTTTCTCAGTAGTATTGGTTGCCAAGGATTTAGTTGTTAGAGATCATTGGAATCTAATAGTAAGAGAAACGTTTAACGAAACCTAAAAAATTCAAAGACCATGGTTTAACTGCTCTGGGATACTGAACATATCATCACATTCAATATTACCAAATCAATAGTTAATTATTTATGTACTTACTTATTAAGAACCAGCAGTGGCTTTTATTGCTATAGAACACATTTAACACATTTTTACTACGATAAAAATGTCAATGCGATAAAACCCATCCAGAAGCTTCTTATTTAAATTACAACATATATTTCCAGAAAAGGGGATCCTAAAAATTTGACTTTATACACACATACTAAATGAGTCTGGGAATTAACTCTGTACCATAACTAGGAAAAGGTATATAGATAACCTGTCAATACAAAAAGTTGGTTTTTTTATTATAATAAAAATGTTGGTTAGAATCAAAAAATCCTACTTAAAGTATAGAGACTGTGAAATTGAAGTCATTGAATGCGTGTTTATCCGTGGTACTAAAAACATGTGCTTTAGCAAATACTTTCAATATTAGAAATCTGCTTTTAAAGGGAACAAAAGTTCTAAATATTGTAACCTCTACAGTGGCTAAAAGTAACTAGATTGACAAAAAAACTTCACCTCCATGACATTTGTATCAAACTTTTCCTCAAGTCCATTTTAGTAATCATCATGCATTTAAAGCATTTGATATAAATTTGAATAATGTCTTGAAATGCACTAGCTTTATGCAGGAATTTCTGGACAGCAGTATACTGTCCAGAAGTATAAAACTAGGGTGATAAAGAATGTTCATGAAAGTTCAATAAAAAAAAGAAGTTATTCTTTTGCTGATAAGACAGCAGGAACTCTGGCATTTAAAACAAATTTTTGACCTTTAAAAATAAAAAGTTAACATCCTACAGCCTGAGAACTTTACCAGTTCTCTTTGGCAGAGACAAATAGCCAAGAAAAATCACAACATTGTGTATTACACTAAGAATTCTGGTAATCAAAGGAAACTAGTTATAAATCAATTTGTCAAAAGAATTCCTATATTCTTAGATGTTCTCCACGGTAATCTCATGGTTTTGCACTGTTTTGTATAGAGCAACTTGAGAGATAAGAAAAGAAAGTATCTTTGATAGGATTAGTTATTAAAACTGATTACCATCTTTATAGTTAAGAACAGCATAATCAGTGTTCACCAATACTTGCCTAAAGCAGTTCAAATTAGCAAAGCTTCTACATTCCTTGGTAATGGTATCAGCAGAAGTTACAGACCATTATTAAGTATACACTATCTCAACATAAAATTTCAGATCTGAGCAGTTTCATTCTTGGGAATTAAATGAGAAGTAAAAAAAAAAAGTTCTTGCTCATCATGGAAGAACTTTTTAATAAGTTTAATTAGCACCAACCCTTTAGAGCAGGACTTTTTTTTCAGTACTAGAAAATTAACAGAATAGCATAGCATCTGATATAGTTGATTCATCTCTTGCCAAATGTTTCCAGTACATAAGCTGAAAAATATAATGATTTTAATTAATCTAATGATTGAATGCGATGAGCATTTATTCTTCTCACTGAAGCCAATAGGTGTTACTAGAAGCTGGACAGCTTTGAACAGAAAGACAGTTTCCATACTTACTGATTTTGGTAAGTAACTCTAACTACCTACATTTAAAAACATTAGTGTCTGGAAAACTACACACCTCTAGTGACAGCACACCTTCCATTCCAAAACTTAAATCTTTATGAACTGATATATCCATGATAAATAGACTTATTTTGTCTTTTTGTAGTGCTGGCAAAGAACATGGTGCTAAGAAATTTTTCTAAAAAGTGCTAAACCCCTACTAAAATTTCTACCCCAGAGAGTTGAAAGGGCACAAGCTGTAAAGCACAGGAAATGCAAAACACAACACAACACAGACAGAATGACAAGTGGTTGGTATTACTGAAATGCGTTACAAAATAAGTGGATTTTCAGGAGGTTTTTGAAGGAGGATAGTGAAGGATCTTTACGTACGTTAATTGGGAGGCTGTTCCATGTGTAGGAGGCAGCGTGGAAAAAGACACAAAGTTGGGAGTGAGCAAAACAGACAAAAGGGGAATTAAGAGCGATGCTTGGGAAGTGCTGACAGTAAAGGAAATGAGGACCAAGGTTAAGCCAGAACCAAGAGTGCCTTGAACGTGGCAAACTTTATGCAAGGGAGGAAAAAATTCCTGGCAAAGGCTTAAGAAGCAAGGAAACATGGGCAATTATACAGGAAAGGAGAAATGACTTGTGTAGCATGTCCCATAGAAAAAAATAAAAACAAAAGAGAGTTAGGAAGTGGGAGACCAGTTCATATCAAGTACCTCATTGTAACAAACATTTCAGTCTTCAATAATAGAAAATAATAACTTCACTGAGATTATATCCAGTACCCAGCCATATGGGAGGGGTGGCAAGAATATCAAACTGCAGTGATTTTTCTTCTAAAGCTGTTAAATCATGTGAAAAACGACTATGTAGTGTAAAAACCACACACCAAAAGGAAAATCGAATGGAAAAGGTAAGGAAAAAAGGTGTTTAAAACACATGGCAATAAATGCAGCAGTAAAATGTGCTTGTTATGACTGTTCCATAAAATGAGTAAACTCATTTAATGTACAAATAAAGTCTGTCATACAGAGATTTAGCTGATGCACTTCTCTTCATCCTCACTACCACCAGTTACGTGAAATACACAAACTCACAATGTCCACTGAACTTTGATGAACAAAACTTGCAAAATACAAACCTGCTAGCCCATAAGAGAAATAAATATCTTTCAAGCTTTTGAAGGGGAATAAATTACCATGATTTTCTGTGTTCTGAGACAGAAGTGTCTTTTTGAATGGTCTAAGTTCACTTTCTGTCCAATTAAAATCTTGGGTCATTTACGAGTTCAAGATCCAAGTATGAAGAAATTGAGCAATTTGTCACTAACATTTGTAATAGTAACACCTGTATTACTGAAGCCTTCAAAAGTAATACTGGAATTCATATTACCACTTCCTCTCCTTGCCAGTATTTTCAAAGGAATCATAAACATATTGGTTACACTTCATGTTTGATATCTTTCAGGTTTAAACACAAATCCAGGTTCAAGTAACTCACATCTTATCAACAGATGTGGAGCTTGAATATTTTCTAGTTCAAGTCACAATGTCACTGATGTCTGCCTCTACAACAGACTAAACCAAATCCTATCATATTTTGCTAGAAACTTAAAAACAAACATCTAAGTCTCTACTCCTCCATGTAATGAGTGTCCATCAGTAGGCCCAATTAGCTTACTTGTTATTTTATTTCCACTCATAATGTCACAAATTATCTGTTTAAAATATAGATGATTCAATGTTAGTGGCTTACAGTTACTGTCAGGGAGAGAACGCATCAAAGCAGTCACTCTCCTTTTTTTCTTGTCTGTGTATGTGCAAAATGTCAGGAAAAAGTATTAAATACATTTCCAAACACAGTTTTAGAATATCTCAATTTAGGAATGCTTTCTTTAACTCCAATTAAAGCTTGCAGAAGAATTCTTTTCACTTCAAAACCCAATCTGACTCCAAAAAAAAAATCTATGTAGTCTTTGGCAGGCTTTAAAGTGTAAAAGTAACAGCATTATCAGTTAGACCCTTAATTACAGAGTAAGAAATTAATGCATCTCTGCCTATATGAAGGCACATCACACATACATCACTTTGAACAAATTCTTATTGCACAATCTCAAATACTCAGGGAAACCTGTACTTACCCACAAATCATGCTCAGCATAATCAAACAGCAGCCAAACCTTTCTGTCACTGTGAGAAAGGAAAACCTTCTGCAATGCAATCACATTTGGGTGCTTCAACTCTCGTAAAAGCTGCAGAGAAACAGAGAAGCTCTTGTTATTCTTTGCTTGTTAAGAAAAGCAAACACAGCAACAAAACCACCAAACAGGTGAAATAGCAAACAAGTAATCCCAAAACAGGCCCTAGAAGGAAAGACACCACTGATTCACCACATTATCTTCCAAACATCAAAATCAGGATATACACAGCCTCTGTGGCATGGGCTGCTGTTCTTACAGCATAGCTACCCATCACTACCTACCTTTCTCCGTCCCACACTTAGCACAGAGCTGCCCATCCCACCTATTCATCCTGCTTGTCATCAGTATCTTTCTTAAAAAAAGTCATTACACACAAGTATAACTGTTTTCTTATCAAAGGTGAACATTAGGATTTGAGGATGCCAGAATGAAGCTTGGTCCAGTTCTTTGTCTGCACAACACAGTTCTTGTTCATCACATAAAATTATTTTATTGTCAATAATTTTCTTTTGCTTTGGATCCCTATCTCACTTGCCCTAAAGTGCATAGGCTGTTGCTCTCAGAAAACAGGGTGTTTTCAAAGAAAAGTTTACCAAAATGGGTTTCCTACTGGTTGTTTCAACTATTATTCTGTAATCCGGAAAAAATCCCATATTTATTTATTGCTTGAAATAAATTATTGATAGTTATTGAATTTATTGATAGTTATTGAAATTATTGATAGTTATTGCTTGAAAGAAATTAATAGTTTTCTTATTGAAAGAAAACAAGGTCTCATCACTAATTAGCATATTAAAGCAGGCACAGCTGTTGGAGTCATCCTTCTGCCAGATTAACCCAGGTTCAGGAGGAGTTGTGAAGCAGCACTCCCAAAAACGTAATTTCCATGGAATCACTTCCCCCCCCCCACTGTAGTCACCAGAATGATTGATCATTTCTGTTTTATCTGGAAATTGCTTACATCTGCAGCACTAGTATATACATTGCCAAGAATCAATTTCTAATGGCAAAATTGTAAATGGAGTACGTTCCAAGGCACATTTCGGAGAAATGAGTCTTCTATCATTTCACCCTACAGAAAAAGTCTCAAGATGATTTTATTCTCCCTAAAACCAATATTTTAGGGGAAATAAAATACTAATTTTAAATTATATTATCTTTTGACCACACAGGTCTCTGTCAAGACAAGAAATCTAAAGAATATCATAGCTGCTTAAATGTATTCCACTTTTCCAGCAAATGAAATTTAGATGCTTTTTTTTACCATGCAAGAAGTGTTTTCTTATTTTTCTTTCTTTCCCTGCATGCCACAGCAGCCAATGCTTCAGGAGTATGAGAGAGACCAAGGAAATGTTGGCTCTAGGAGTCCAACACACCACATCAAGAATGAGAGCTCTATTCTAGCCATGCTGGACTTGCAGTGGTGCTTCACTACAACGACAGGAGGTCAAAAAGGATAACATAAGGGACAAGGGATGAGAGTGAGCCACAAACACAAACTGTTGGTCAGATTTATGTTAAAAACCATTTCATTTAGAAACATGCTACTGCAGGACAGAGGGTGACCACGGGGACTGAAGAGATGTAATTCTTAGGTACATAAAGAGTGGAGATAAGGGAAGTCATTCTAAAAGCACTGGAAAGATGTGATCAGAAAGGAATATTGGGCAGAACCAAATCCACAGCTGTGGAAATCAAAAGACAGCAAGTTTGAGACAAGTGTATCAACGACAAGTATCGATCCAAGGCTGAGACAAAAAGAAACAAGGAACTTCATTTTGAATGAACTGTATTTTCATTACAGCAGACAGGTGGAAGCCAACAATGGGAAAACTTGGGTGACACAGTGAAGCTACTTACTTGCATCATGATTGAATCTACCACCTACCCTAACAACCTCTGTAAGTGATGCACCTTTATGTGATGTGATTGCTATGTTCATGAAACTGAAAGACTCCAGTGTACTTGACAACATCTTCCATTACAAGACAGCAACTGGAACATAAAAAGGGTCTGCAACTACTATAATTTATTAGTAAATGAACACAGCATCATATTTGAATAGTATTTTAGCCTAATGTTCCTCTAAAATTTAAGTTCCATCATACCCAACTTGAGGTAAAATGCTACTAAAAACTTGTGTCTCAGTTGCAATACATTCCCTTCTTGTAGCAGCACACAATGCAGTTTAGACAGAAAGACACTGAGAAGGACTTCACAGTGAATTATCAACATCTGTGCAACTTTGAGTGTCTTGTACAATGGCTTTCATCTAAACAGATTATGGTCATTATTATTAAAAGTATTAACAAGAGTATTGTACAAGCATATTTGTTTATCACCATTCTTAGCTGATGCCACAGCTTAAAGTTTAAAATTATGCTTTTGGTTAGCCCAAATAGCATGAACAGCTTCTAGGATTCCCAGATATCTGCTATATGCAGAATTGCTAGTAATTTCTTAACAGAAAGTTAATAAGTTCTCCATGATGCACACTGTGAGAATTTCCCCCATGAGTGAATGTCTCTTATAGCAGGGGAAGGGAAGGTCATTACGTGAAAGTCTCTGATGCCTGAAAAAAAGTTAAGTTGCTAACAGTATTGGTATAGAAGCTTGAAGCCTTGGAAATGTAAAATGTCAGTAGTCATGCTGAGGTAGACTTTGCCTAGAAAATCCAAGTAAAGAGTAAAGGCTATCTAGCCAGAGAAGGAGCACAAGAGAGTATACAAGATTAAGCAAGTAAAAGTGGGATATCATAAAAGAAAGAAAAAAAAATCTGTTATTTTTACCTCTGTTTTCAACAATAGTTATGATACTGACCATGGAATGAACAAACACACAGATAAACGATGCCTCACCCTTAAGAAAGTAAAAACTAGCACAAGTAATTTACAAGCAAAACTCAGAGGTGGTATCAGATGATTAGCAAATAGATCACATACATCCAAAAAAAAGGGACACAAAGGAGACATTTGGAGACTTGAGTATCCAAAGCATGCAAAAAACCAATTTTGAAACAACGAACATAAAGAAAAATGTGTGGAAAACAAACTATCCTGACTTTCTTCTCTGATAATTGATTTTCTACTCAAGCAGAAGATCTGAGTTCAAATTTCAACCTTATAATAGTTTCAAGTACTTCATCAGATGGGAAAGATGACAACTGGAATACATTCAAGGTGAGAAAAAAATACCCTAAAGGGGCAGCTGACAATGGGGTCAAGGTAAAGTAGCTCTGTATTAACTATAACTATTTGAAGAGTTACCAAAGAACAAGTATTGTGTTTTTTAATAAAACCCATCTCAGTATCAACATCGTGAGTGTGAATGAAATTATCTGAAAAAATAAAGGCAGCATTTCCAAGGAAGAAAAGGAATGTGATAATGCATCATCTTTTATGCTACTTTATTCTGTGACTGAGTAAACAAAGAGTAACAGAAACAAGATTAAATCAAAAGCACAAAATCTGAATTCATGCGCTTAAAAACTAAACAAGAATTTCTACTATAGACTGAAAAGTCATCAAAGTGCAAGTGACAAATGGTAGAACTGGATTGCCATAAACAATGAAGAAAATTGAGATGGCAAATCTGATACCAAATATCCTAGTTGAGGTCCTTACAGGAGAGAATGGAATGTATTTAAATCAATACTTAAAAGGCTTCTGTGATTTTTTTAATACTATACGCAGTTTTCTCTGCTCAAACACCACTCCCTCCACACCCACACAAAAGATGAACTCTCCCAGAAAGAGGTAAAGGGTGACCAAAGGAGCAAAACAATCCATCACTCAATGGGGAATTCTCAATTACTGTAACTGATCAAATATCGAAAGAAATAAGAGGGATACCCACTAAAACGCAAGGATATGAGCATCAATAGTGAAAGAAATCATTACACTAGATGATAAACATGGCTGAAGAACAGAAAGACAGCTAATAAGAGCTAAAATCACCCTGCAAGTTAGCATCTCATGAACAGGAAGGTTCAGGAATAGTTTCTCAAGAGCAGGGAAAACAGTATATTTCATTTGCTTCTTTAGCAACATTGGACAACAAATTTAGTTGATGAATTTGATATGTCACCACTAGATTCCCTAGACAGATGCCTATGCAGTGTGTGCTCTTGTAGAAGCCTTCATGAAAAATGGGTTTAGTGAGGTTTTACTGATCATCTCCAGCACATGGAAAAGATGATTGACAGCAAGCCCTACAGCAATTTGGTTTAAACACTTTAACTGAGCCTGAAAATCATCTATCACCATATAATGCAAATTCCTTTTACAAGAAGTAGACAAGCAACTAGGAAGTCTCTTGATCTTTTGAGCTAGGTAAAATTCTCCCTTTTTTCTCCCAAAGAGATAGGCAACTTCTGTGAATGGGAGAAGAGTTGTAGTGTTACCAATATAAAAAAAGTGATCATTTTTGAGGGCACTTAGCACATTTAAACACAAGTCAAAAAGTACATTCCTCAAGGAAATAAATCTTGCCCAGAAATACTTTTATGCCACTGGATGAATAATGCTTTCTAGCTACCACTTGAAAAAGCAGGGTGAGGACAGACACTTCCATCTTGCTGTGAAGGAAACCTAAGAAAAATTAGAGAAAACAGGAAGACAAACCAGTGCTGTCACAACTGACACTAGTAAATCTTGCAGCAAACATTTGTTTCTGTGTCAGTGATGACAAAACCCATAACCACCTTCAAAAATTTATTCAGGGGGCAATCTCATCTAAGAGGTGTACCCACCTTTCACACAGTTTACTTCAGTCTTTTGATCTATGTACTTCAACTGATCTGGAACAGCACTGGTAGTTTCTGTGATGGAAATGCACACTGTACTGCATTGAACCATTTTCAAGGTTAGAACAAAAACCTCTAACAGGCAAAAATGTGGATCACAAGAAATCAGAGGAAAGGCCAGAGCATGAGGCTGATGGCTCATAAAAGTGATTGCACATTACAGAATTTTAAAGCTGCCTCTTCTGTAATGAATCTATTCAAAGTCTCTAGGGTCACTGAAGTCTTTTCTTAATTGAAGCTGGGCTTTTCAAAGGAACGTAAAGATCATAACTTTACTTCTTCAGAAGGCCTTTTAAAATTCCAACTGGTTTTGACGCTATTAATCAATCAATACTAGATCCTCTCCTTGGTGTTATTAATATTATCCTTTCCACAGACACTCTGCTGTCTATTATCATATCAAGCTCATGCTGCAGCTTTTCCTTCAGGGAGGTATGAGCCTCTCTCGCTCAAAAAAAAAAAAAAACAAAAAAAACCAAACCAAAACACAACTACCCCCCCCCACAAAAACCCAAAACAAAACAAAACCAAAAAACCAAACCAAACAAACAAAAAAACCACAAAAATAAACAGGCAGCTATTTATTTTATTTAACATGTAAGAACAATCCTTTGCTAACTGTGCTACAGATCTTGAAGTTATCATATTAAGAGGAGAAGTTATCAGGAAAAGAGAAGGGAATTCAAATTCAAACAGGGTACCACATTAGAAAACTACTCAAAATTCAGCTTTTTTTAGTGGTGCGGTTGATTCTGAAGTTAGGGATTTTCCAGTTTGGACTCCCATTTCTACTTGAAGAAATTACAATTACAGAGTTATTGCATAACTGAAGTACCAAAAGACCTTATAATAATACCTTCAAACTGAGCAGGTATGGAGGGGTTGTTTCCAGCTCTAAGTTGTCCATGGCTGACCCTTATATAAGAGGTCTTAGAAAGATAAAGGCAGGCAACATAAAAACGGACATAGAGATATACACACACAAAAAAAAGAAAAAAAAGAAACCATCCAAATAATATAAAAAAAGAAAGGCAAAAGTTTAGGCATTAGCTTAAGCTCTACTTTAGAAAGGACATATTCTTTGTACTCTGGTCTGGTAAGGCCTGTCCTTGGACTGCCTTTGGCATGCAAAACCAAGCAGGGGAGGTAGAGTAAAATGCCAAAAGTTAACAACTGCCATTCTTACACAAACTGCTAGGAGTGCTGCCGGAGTTTCCTCCAAGGAACACTGCAAATTAAAATTAACAAGCTAAAGTAATTCAAAACAGACTCAAGTAGAGTCCATGCAGACTCTCTGCTTCCCTCTAATTCTTCCTATACATGTATCTGATTTTGACCAATTTGATTCCAAGCTGTCCTTCAAATGAAAAGATCCCTCCCAGTATGCCTTACACATTCTTCAACCTCTTACACTTGCATCTCTTCAAAGCACACAGTCGCCAAGCTGTGAGGGCTTCAGACTACCAGAAGAGAAAGATCAAGTATGTTTTTTTGGTTTTTTTAAAAGAAAAAAAAAGAAAAAAAAAAAAGAAAAAAAAGAAAAAAAAAAGACAATGAACAAATGAACAGAAACTAACCAGTCAACTGCCAAATGTTCAGGACAGGAAGAAGGCAAAAATGTGCCCCACCCTCCTCCTATGAGAAGGATTAAGAAAGTATTTATTCTATAAATATTTTCATTTCGGGAGCTGAAAATTATCTGGCATTGCTAAATAACATTATTATTCTGAAACAAAAGCTTGGCAAAAGACATCTTGAAAGTATTACATTTTAACTCAGCTAAAGAAAGAGAAACTAGGATAGCTGCATTTTTAATTCTTAAGGTCTCCAGCAAAAAAAAAAAAACACACAAAAACCAATTATCTTTGGCATTTATCTTGAAGCACACGAGCAGAAATACAAGTATAAAAATTCTATTCCATTTCCTTCTTACCAATATTATATACCAGAGCACAGACTTCTTAATAACAGAGACAAAGGACAACTGCAAAATTACTTCCAAAACAAGAAATTTCTCAATTTTTAATACAACTATATAAGGAAATGCTGACATTAAGAACACACAATATCAGCTTTGCTCCAGTGCAAATATTATATATCTAATTTATTGTCATATTTTTTCTACAAAATAAATCTGAATTATTATTGAAGTTGCACATCTTCCTAGAGGAAACTTCATTTTCTTTAGGACAATTGAATTCCACACTCTCTTCTTTTAAAGGTAGCCGTGTATTTAATTTTGGTCAGTCTGGCTCAGATTTAGCAATAACCATTTTCCTCCCAGCTGAAAGGTATAGATAAGTTAAAGTTCTATCTCTCTCTACAGAGATTTTTCTCCTTATTTGGCCTACAATAAAAGAACATCCAACCACTCAGATAACACCAACAACTAAACTGAAAGTAACTTGCTGAAAAAGTAATAGTGAATGTTTGTCCTTTCTGAAGATTTTAAGGTACCCTGAATTTGCTTTTAGGCTGACTAGAAATTTTGTCGGTTACTGAAAGGATAAAGGAATTTCCCATCAAACTAACAAAGACTCTTAAACCTAAAGCTATATTAAAATGTTAAAATGGGAGAGAGGGAATACAACACATCACAAGCAGCATCACATCATTCCCAAACCCACACATTCACTCTGGAGTTTTAAACTGCAACTAGTTTTCTCTTGCAGATCTCATTCTAACACTTCCACACTTTTCTGAATTCCTGACAACCAGTTATCACCTTGCTCTAGCACCGTATCTCATAGTGAATAAACAGTGATGGCAACTGAGGTGCTCTAAAACTCTTGCAGAAGGGCAAATACGATGAGTAGACATCAATGCTGACTGTCCATTTTTCAAAGATTTTTCCACCCAAGAAGATTTCAGAAAGATAAATGGTATATGAACCAGAGCAAGACAAACAATTCTTTAGCAAAGAACAGCCAAAACGCATGTTTTTCCAACCTCAATTAATTATGGCACCACAGTGATGCATCTCTTAAAAGGTAATAAATTTCTAATCTATACAAAATATTGGGCAGGGTTTGCAATGCTATCCTGCAAAGATAACATTTTTACAGTCCATTTTTCCCCTAAAGTTTACTTATCTCCTCTACTTAATTGACTCTTTGATTAATCCTTCTATTATTAAAGCAATTTTTTTCATTTTTGTGATTATTTGCCATTTTCTAAATTTTATACTATAGAAAATATAGTATATAGTACATAGTATAGTACATACATAGTTCTGTATATAGTACAAACTGTATAAACAAAATTGTAAAAAAAGTTCTTTGAAGTTACCACTTAAAAAAAAAAATCAGATCTTGAAAAAACTTCCACCTAACAACTTTTTGTATCTGAACAGTGACAATAACCAGCCGCCCAACTTGGTGGATGTGTTTGTTGGGCTCAGAGAAGAGTGCAATTCTGTGCCTCTACTTCTTATGCTGAAGTTCTCTATCCTATGGTATGAAAATTTCCCATGTTTCCTAGAACCAGAGTGCATCAAGTGTGACAATGCTGAGCTGATCCAGCACCTCTACCCAAGATCTAAAGTTTCTGCCAAAACCATCTGTAAAATTCAGTGTGTGAGGGGCTCTCTGAGATGATGCATAAAAGATTTGGCTCCATAATAAATTGGTTGTGAGACTGCCAGCATCTCCTCCTTCAACAACCACCAACTGGCAAACAGGGCTTCAGTCCTC
>NW_005054306.1:3980679-3983766 GCF_000277835.1 Geospiza fortis
ACCTGCTGACCACAAGGGACCCAGTGCCTGGAGAGACATAGCTTGAGCACCTCAGGACAATATTCCAGCTAAAAAATATTCCAGAGAGGTGACTCTCTACAGCCTAAAGGAAGGAAGGAATCCCAGCCCTTTCCCAGGAAAGGGCCAAAAAATGCAGCTTCTCAAGTGTGCATGCTGCAAGTTACAAATCCAGCTTTAGAATCTAAATCTACTCCTGCTTTGTAAAAGGACTTGGAGTATTATTCAAGGTCAGGTGTGCTGCTACTCAGTACTCTCACATCCATGTTTTCAACTTGCAGACAATTATTTCTCCAATACAGAAATATACTGGAATATAAATCAACAGTTATAATGAGACAACAGTCTAACAGTAATTTATCATGTCCAATAGCATTTTAATAAGGCACTCTTCTGATAATACAAAGTACTAACAAAACACTCTTTTGGAATTCAAAAACTGTTTGGAAAAAAATAACTAACTTAGCTTAATTTTGCATCCACGGGCTGTATGCCAGATCAGGTATCAACTATCTTGTGTCATGGTTTAGGAATGGTATTCTCCAATTTAGTGTTCCCACCAAAACCACTTCAAACCATGTGTCAGTTGCTCATTCCTCCCTCTTCCCCAACCCCTCTGGAGGGCTGGAGAGAATTGAAGACACAAAAGGCAAAGTTCAGGCTTGAGACAAGAACAACTTACTGGAAACAACAGCAATATTAATAAGAAAAGTGTGTGCAAGAGAGGTGAATGATTCATATGCAAATGCTCACCACCACATCATAGGGGAATCAGATAACACGGATCCAAAAGGGACCCCTTCCCCCATTCCGGGAAAATGGTATGAGGTGGTCCTTGTGCAGAAATTAATTCTGTCATGGCCAGAATAAGGACACCTGTCTACCTAAAGCCAGCATAAAGTCCATGCTCTGAGATACTCAGAAGAAACTAAATTAAGTGCCTATTCCCCAATCTGGACCAAATAAGAAGGTTGATCCACCAACAAAACAGCAACCTCCAGCTAGGATACAATTCTGTTATATACCATTTCCATGATGCTGAATCATAGAAAGCAGATTTTTCATGGAGGAATAACAGAGTCTTGTAAATCCCATTAAGTTTTCCATGACACTATTATGTGACAACTTGTATGTGTTTTAGCATTTAAGGTTTAAAAGAAAATACTACTTTTTTATAATTAATGTGGGAAAAGAAAAAAGAAAAAAAGGCGAAAAACCCAGCCAAGTAACCCCTAAACACAACCCTAATGGTTATGCTCATATCTTTCATATGCTTCATTCTACTTACTCAAGACTGGGATACAGGAGTTTAGATATATAATTTATACTTACGGTCTTCTTTAAATAGAAAATTAAATCAAATCAGAGGTATGAATTCAAAACATATTAAGCATATTAAACCTCTGCTCCTTATGGGAATCAATTTAAAACTGCTTTAGTTCTGAATGACAGCATCCATTAAACTTTGATGTACTTCAACTGATGCGCTTTAATGTCTTAGATGCCTTACCTCTACTTAAACAAGCTAATACACAAGCCTGCAGTTGCAAGTGTAAATTGAGTCTAATACCACACTCCAAATGAGAAACGTGCCTGCAGACAGCAGGAGATAATGTATTATTTAGGGGTTTTAACTTCGTTTTATTAACTTGGGTTTGTTTAAAATAGCAAAAGTTGTGTACATAGATCAGGTTTCTTATATATTGTTTCCAAATGAGATTAATTTAGAAATATTACTCCTTCAGAGTTTTTACTCAAGAGTTCTTTCTCTAATTACTCTGTTGACAGTTATTTACAACAAATTCAGCATTTCACTCTGGAAGCACAACCCTAGAACGTTCTTAGCGTTCATTAACACATTTACCCATTAAATTTGTTCTGCTTTTGCTCATAGGTTTCTACTTTTTACCCAAATCTTCTGCAATCTTCAGCCACACATTAGACAAATCTAATGTGTGAAGCAAGCTAAAACAAGATGTTCACTGGCAGTCTCCCAAGTCATTAAACGCCTACCACAAGATTCTTCTCATACTCTCAGGATCAGACTGCAACTGGATAAAAAAAATCAGTTTGTAATCTATAGCCTACTATTTCCTCATTCTTCTATTAAATATAAAAAATCCTTTAATGAGACAATGAATGCAGCAAAAATCACATTTCCCTCAATAAGGACCAATACAGGTCAGAAAGGCTCAAAAGATGACTTAAAGCAAGTTACAGAATTTGGTAAGCAGAGGGATAGAAATATAAACAAGGTATGGTAAATATGCTCTTACAGCAACACATAAGAAATCAGATCAATTTTGTAAGAAAGCTTTGGAAACAACAGTAGGTTGTTATCAGATTAAGAAATTAGTTAATATTTACCAACATAAGAAGTTAAGCATGTGGCACTATGCATTTATCTTCCAATGAATATAATCCTTCTCTAAACAGACTTTGACTCCAAGCAAATGGGTAGTGAGCTGACATTTTGCCCAAGGCAGCAAAAGCCATGTGGTCCTGAAAACAACCTACTATGAACACTCACATTAGGCTTTCTTCCTGAGAACTGACTGCAGACACTGCCCCAGATGTTATGCAGAAAGGACTAATTGGAAGTCTCTCAAGACCTCCAACAGAACTCTTCCAGTATCTCATTAAGCATGCAATTAGCAGCAGCAAATGACATTTTCCTAATCCCAGCAAAAACTACAGCATTTATTTATGTGCATCTTCCTTCTGAAACAACAATTTTGGACTGCCTGAAGAAAAAGAACTTCATCTTTCAGAAGTTAAGTAAATTTCTTACACAATGATGCCATGACCCACTAAGAATACAGCAAGCCTCCTGCATATTTACTGTTTCTAATTTTCTAGTCTGGGCACTACTGAACACCTGATTATTCACATAAACCATTTATCCATTTTATAAGAACACCACTGCAATAAAAACACAAAATACATGCGTGTCCCTAGTCAAAGAAGTAAGAGCTGCTGTAAGTGATTCAGAACTCAAGACTCGTTTAAAGTCTGCTTACTGTCCTACCCCAACATAGCTGAGGCAAACACCAAGAGAAAGAACAGGTT
>NW_005054306.1:3983776-3986118 GCF_000277835.1 Geospiza fortis
AATAACGTGTTCAGCAGCGCACAGACAGTACAAGCCTTTTAGGATATGAGCAGTCAGCTTCCAGCAACCCACCAGATCAGGGATTTAAGAACCAGAGACTGCTATCTTCCTTCAGTTGCCTTAGTTCTTCTGTTGTGATAAACATCGAATAACAATCCCATAATTAACTTTCCCATCTAAGTCTGTGAATTCAGACTTCCCATATTTTCCTTCAGCTTCCCTCCCTTCCACTCCACAGACTCCCAGTCTACTTTGTTTCTGCCCATACAGAAGTAGTTTTCTGTTATCATTGCAAAAGTTCCATGCCTTCTTGGTGATTTCTCATAGGCAGCTCCTCACAGCACTGACTCCTCCTTCTTCACAGCACAGCCAAAAAACTCCAACTCCCTCCTCACCCAGCTGACCCCCTCTTTTGTAGCACTCATCCTCACTGGACACAGCTGTGGCCTGTTAAGGGCAGGCCTGCTCCTAATCTCTGGTAATTAGTACATCTGCAACTCCTTAGGGGTGAGATTACCTTCTGCGCTATGTTTATTTTCTTACATTCTATCCTCCCCAGTTTTCTATCACCAACTTTTTTGATTCCCCTTCTCTCTACCTTTACTAGTGCTACTGTATCCTTTCTAAAGTGGAAAGAGACCAAGATAGCACAAAAACACTCATCATCTGAACATAGGGATTTATGGAGCTGACCAAGTATGATTTGCTGTCAGGTCTTGACTTAAGAAACTCACTGGAAAATCATTTTGGTGACTTTGAATATGCTTTTTTGACTGCTCCTAATCTTGGAGCTCTTTACAAAAGATGAGTGACAAAGATTCTCCCCCTACCCTCAACTTGCACTGAAGTAATGATCATTCAGGAAGCCACTGCTGTCTGTAAATTGATAGTTTCTCTCCCATTTCCATCACATTAAAAGATGACAGACATAAACGTAATTTTATTACACAAGCTGCACAGTATTAGGAGATCTTGAGATCTTTTGCACTTCTGCACAGGTTAGCAAAGAAATAAAATCAGGCTAAGCAAATTTTGACCATCAAACTGCCACCTGGTGCTTCTTTTTCCCTTGGGGAAAAAAAAAGCTATTTGAGCACACTGTAGAAAAACCTTTAGAGCATCATTAAATTATGCAGGTCAGAGACGGCTCTGGCACCAAAACAAAGGAGAAAGCATCCCTCATTTTTTCCCTGCTTAATTCAGTCCCTGAGGATCTTATGGGGCAATGGACATGAAACTCACTCCAGAAAGAGAGATGGGAAGAAGGGGAAAGAAAAGCTTGTCAGGAGAACCATCCCAGGGAGAAGGAAATCAGCATGGCAGCCACAGGAGGAGAGGAACACAGGTGCATCTTACCAGCTCCTCTGCTCAGCAACACTGAGCAGGAGAAATGGCAGAGCTGGAATGAGAAGTGAGGATAACTGCAAGACCTTGGAGAAAGATGCTAGACCATGTGCAAAGGATTCATGGACTACAATGGTGTATCAGTGATGAGGAATTCAACTGACTGTGGAAACAGAAAGGAAGGAGGGGAGGAGAGAAAAAAAGCAGGGGACACTAGCAAAGCTGAAGACAGAAAAAATGGTGTTGGTGAGGTGAGGAATGGCATATGGAAGTGTAAAAAGGAATTAACTGTATGGGAGGAACAGAGAGAAAGAGTAGTGGAGGGGAAAGCAAAGGGCAAATACAAAAAATGTCAAGGGAGGAGAGATGCATTTGCTATGTGTCCAACATAGCAAATGCTCCTCCTAACCTCGGCACAAAGTCCAGAGGCACGCCAACCCTCTGGCAAAACTGTCCTCTTGCTCTCCTCTTTTAAGCATTAGTTCCCATGACAGTGAGGTTACTTATGATGGCAGGCTGTGCTGTGAGCAGAAGGTCAGAAAGAAGAAAAAATGAGGCATAAGGGAAATGAACCAGTGCTGGGAAAAGAAGGAGCATAAGGAACAAAATTCTATTTCCAAGGACAGAAAATGGAAAAATAAATAGACCTTGTCAAATTCTTTTATTCTTTGAGCACGACCTTCAGGAATAAAATCAGTTGAAATAATTTGTATTGAAAGGGGTGGCAGAAGAAGAGAAGGGCTCAAAGTTTATGTCAAGGGTGATGAGAAGAACCTGGGACTGGCAATATGTGATATAATTAAACTGCAAAAATGAAGAAAATTCTCGTAAAAGCAGGTGAAAAATCTGCAGAAGGTGATTAAGATTTTATTATAAGTAGTATAGAATACAAAAGAAGCAGCAAAAGTAGTAAATATTGCTGCTGACAGCCTGTGAGAAAATAAGGAAATGCAAGGAGAATCAAAAACTGTATCAACAGAAGAAAAGCAAGCAGGAAT
>NW_005054306.1:3986128-3989500 GCF_000277835.1 Geospiza fortis
TCACAAATGAGAAGTTGTGAATACTTACACACCAGATATCACAAAGAGGTCTAAGCAACAGAGTATGAAGGATACTATAGAAAGAATAAACTGTACAATAAAGAAAAGGTTTGGAATAGAAATCAGAGATAACATTTGAAAAGCCAGGAGCCAGAGTCAAAGGAAGGACAACAAGTAAATGATTACAAGTTACATGCAAGGAGTCTGGTAAAAAGGATTAAAAAATCCTAGAATTAATATTTTTTCCTACTCAGACTGCAAATATTTTACAATGGTTATTGAAATAACTGAATGTAGTAAGACATTTTGTCCCAATCAACATGTCACTACTATACAATAGGATAACTCAGCCAAATAATCTAAGAAGAGCAACATGCACTTTGTTTCCACTCATTATGACATTTTCCACCGTTAGATAAAAATCAAAACAGCACGTCCTTTATCAGAGGGAAAAAAAAAGGCAAGAGCAAGTCAAGGATTCTTCCTTTATCCTATTATTGCCAAGACAAAAAAACATGTTTTTGCAATGCCCTACCTAAAAAATAGAATTATTTGCCCTTTTATTTGGCAAGAAGCATGGAAAAGTTCAGGCAATGGGCCAGATCTTTTGTCTAAAATGCATAACGTTATGGCTTAGCTTTGCTAAGGACTCACAAACAGTGCCCTGAGAATCTGGTCCCAATGCCCTCTCTCCTTTTTTAATACCTAACATCAGATTTTTATCCCAAAGGTATAAAAGTAGATTTACACACACACCTCCCCCTAAATCTCTTATAAAAGACAGGAGTATATCTTATGCTGTGAGGACTACAATAACGTCCCAGACTAACAAAGCCATATCCATAAAGAAAACAAACACTTGAATTCATACATAAAGTTTCTCTAGCACAGCTTTTCACACAAACAAGGCACACTGCTGGAAAGTGCTGCAGTGAGAGAGCTTGGGCACTCCTTGCTCCATACTGTCACCTTCAGCTCTTCTCTTTCTTGCCACTGTCACCACCTGCTTATCTCAGCACACACAATCTGTGTCCCTATTTAAGGAGCCCATGGTAAGGTTTCATATAGGTGTCTATATGGCTTCCTTTTGCCCCAGCTTTTAATAGCACAGTCCCTACCTGACTTGCTGCGCTTGGATTTTGCCACCAAAAAAAAAAAAAATTTCAATCTAAGAAAACACATCTCTTCGAAAAGCCCTTCCATCTCTAACTCTACTGCAAGCATCCTTTTACCCCACTGCCTTCAGACTTATAGGTATTCTAAATAAACAAAATAAATTAATGTGATCTGACACAGATGTGATGCAGCAATGGGATTCAGTGGATCATGAAAGAGACACTACAAATATCAAATAGAAAAGACTGGATGATATAGAGAAAAAAAGGAGTGATAAATGGAAGTCTCAAAAGGCACAAGGATGAGTGCAATTTTATAAACTGCAAAAATTTTTTAAAACCCTCATTCAGGAAAATCCATGCAAGGAAGGCTCCTTCCTTTAAATTTTCTTCACTATTCACAGCCTATGAATTGAACTGTATGTAACAACAAAGCAATTAGTTTAAATACTGCCAGTGCTCTCACTGGTGATAATTGGTTGCTTCTTGTAGGAACATCTGTTCCGTCTTTCTTAAGAAATGAAGTACAGACCCTGTTACCTAGACAACAGAATCCTTCTGAGCATCATGCGCTGTAAAAGGGCAATATCAGCCTAAGTCACTCTGCACACTCGCTCTCCCCAATGCTCCCTCATCGCCACTAGTGCAGCCAAATGCAGTGACTTTTTAACATTAAGCCCATATTTATTAGACTGCATACACTCAAGCCCACTTTCACATGCACTAAAAGCAACAGCTGTGTCACTGTCCTTTGGCCAAGCAACAGTCACTTTGAGGCTCTGTGTTCAGCCAGTTTCCACCACCATGACTGCCAAGCTGTCAAGCTGAAAATGCTGCAGCTTATGAGTACTCTGAAAGCAAGTCTTACCCAATCTAGAATTGTCAGCTCAGTCCCCCTGAATGTGGTGCAGAAACAGTCACTTTCACTGCTATCCCTCTTGGTTACTGGCGCTATTCTAGCACTAAAGGGACTCATCCCTTTCAGACACTCACTAGTGTCCTCTAGCCAAATTCAGGAGAGAAGCAGCAGACTAAACTTTGAAGATGCCTTTTGTTGCCTTAAACTCACCACAATTCTACAAATATTGATAAAATGTTAACAACAACAGTGAAGTGCACTGGATGACCATATTCCTTTGCATGCTTTAGCAAGATGGATGGATTTCTTTTTTCCCCATCTGCATGTGATGGAAGACCAACAAACACAGAAACTGAAATTGTAGAATCATTAAGGTCAGAGAGGGGCTTTTCACAAGAGCATGTAGTGACAGGACAAGGGTCAATGGCTTTACACTGAAAAAGGGTGGGGTTAGATTAGATATTAGGAGGATATTCTCCATTGTGAGAGGGGTGAGACACTGGCACAAGCTGCCCAGAGAATCTGTGGATGCCCCATCCCTGGCAGTGTTCAAGGCCAGGCTGGATGGAGCTTGAAGCAACCTGATGTAGTGGAAGATGTCCCCACCGACGGCAGGAGGATTGGAACTTGATGATCCTTCCCAACCCAAACCATTCTATAATTTTATGAAAATCATCCCAGTGAGAAAGCACCATAGATCTGTTTTCCAGGCTCATGTCAGCTGGGGGAAAAAAACCAACCAAACAAACAAAAAAAACCCCAAAAAACACAAAAACCACATGAGCTCTAAAAGTACTGAGGATAAAAAATAAAAGCTTGAAAATGGTCTGGATTTGAGATGCCCAGAAGAAGCAAAAATTAAATCATTCATCTGGCCTTAGACTGAAAATCTGAACAATGGAGATAGCTGAAAATTATTAAACATAAAATTCACAGTAGAATTCCTTATTTTGACTGCACGGCTTTGAGAGTTCAGAGACTTTCAAATGTGAAACAGTACAAAAGACAATTTCGCAACAGTAAAGTATGTTTTAGGCCACAAGTATAATATTTAGAGACAGAATGTAAAGCTACAAGGATCACCCATGCTGAGAAAAATTAAACAGACTAGGTAAAACCTAGGCAAGCAGAAAATCACTAATACATAACAAATATAACATGTCAAAAAGAAGAAACAATTATAAGTCTGAAGTGCAAAGATATTAAGGCAAATGAGGATACTGAACAAACCTTGGAGTTTGGTCAGAGAGAGAGATCATTAAACACAGTAATAAGCTTTTTTACTGTAGGAGCTTTGAGAAGTCAAACCAAAATGGATCCAAGATAGAACTAGCAGACATAAAACCACTATATTGCCCATAAATATTAAAGACATCTGGAGAAAAAAGAAAGCTAGGG
>NW_005054306.1:3989514-4015359 GCF_000277835.1 Geospiza fortis
AAAAATGAAACTGAAGTAATCTAATAAGCAAGTGAAAATATGGAAAGACAATGACAGTTGAGAAATAAACTTTGCAGGGGCCATGGGATGGAGTAAGTTCATTAGCACAGAAAGAAAAGGCAGGGACTCAATGTCTTCAAGAACTGGCAGTAGGTCTCCCATTTCATAACTGCCACCAATCAAAATCATTTTACTGATAGCTTTTTTCAATATTCCACATATTCAAAAAACAAATAATTTTTTCCAGAAGTATAGCCTGCCTGGACTACATTAACTTCAGTATGCTCAGGTGATGGCATATGAAAAAGCTCAAGGTCAAGTACACTTGTGGCATATTCACATACCCACAACTTGGTACATCCACAATGTGCAGGCAACAGGCAGGCTCCAGGAAGCATCCTGACACTGCAGTGACAGAGGAAGCATGAGCATGATGTTCTTTCTACAAGCCAGAAGCATTTTGCCAATTTGATGGCCAAATGGAGCAGAGAACAAGACTATGATGCTCACAGAGTCTTTATCAAATTGCATTTATCAAAATGCAAACACTGTAAGATGCATCAAAGAATTAAAGACACCAGGCTATCCACTTTGTGCTGTACTCTTAACTACAGTATCAAGACAGGAAAGGCTTCCTGTATCTTAAAACCCCCCTACATTTACATCTCAAGTCATCATAAAGACAAGAAAAATCTCAGTAGGATACAGTAGAAGCTGTATTTAAAAAGAGCTACTGTTCAGTTTACCACAGAAATAGACACAGATGTTCACAAGAAAACAAACACCACACTGAAACTGTTCACATAACGGAATTCAGTTAAGTCAATAAAGTTTTAGTAGAAGGTGACATTTTGCCTTCAATAACAAAGCTGACTACAATTTGCACACAAAAACTTGCAGAGTAAAATACAACTGCAGACTAAAAACACTATCCACTTAGCCACACACAGGGCTAAGACAATGCCAGGTAATCTACTGGGGGGAAAAAAGCAACATTTGATCAAATTCCTAGATTTTTTTTTTCTTCCAGTGATAATTCATTTGCAATCCAGCCATCTCTGTTCTGTATTGAATTTATCCAGTTTAAGCACTACCAATAGTATTTCATTTCTGCCTCACAGACTCCACGGCAAGCAAGAAGTCTCAGGTAGTTTATGGATCTGGGACACCAGAGAGACCAGTAAGGAGGACAGTGTGTTGAGAGTACATTACAGAACTATCTGATAAGGATGGGGAATAGTGTGACGTCTTCTCTAAACTCAGAGAAGTCTCTGATCAACAAGCCATCATTCTTATGAGAAGGTATTTACCTCCTTGACATCCACTGGAATTAACTCAGTTAATTTTGGGAGGCTGTCAGGAACAGCTTCTTGATACACATATTGGAAGGGCCAATAAAGGTAGCGCACAGCTGCTCTCCAACAGGGAAGAACTGGTTGGAGATTTGACAAGGTAGCTTTGGCTGTTGCAACCATCAACTACACCGGAGGTTATTCAGCACAGAGAAGAGGAGGCTCCAGGGAGATCATCTGTGGCTGTCCAGTACTTAGTACAAAGGGGCTTACAAAATGGAGAGGGACTTTTTACATGGGCAGACAGTGATAGGATAAAGGAGAAGAATTTTAAATTTAAAAAGAGAGGAAAAATTTTTTAGAAGTTAGGAAGAAGTTATTTACTCAGAGGGTAGTGAGGAACTAGAGCAGGTTGCCCAGAGAAACTGTGGAACAATGGGACCTCTCTCATTGTTCATGGTCAGGTTGGATGGGGCCATGAGCAAACTGATCTAGTGGTGGCACCCCTGGCCCAAGGCAAGAAGGATGGAACTAAGTGATCTTTAAGGCCCCCTCCAACCCAAGCCATTCCATTATCTTATGATTCTAAGACCCTGAGTGAAGAAGGCAGAGCACCGACCTGGAGCTTCAGAACGGCATACATCAGCTTACTGAAGAAACTGGTAAGTAGCCACAGGAAGCAGCTCTGAAGAGCAAAGTTGCTCAGGAAAACTGCCAGGTCTGTTAAGAAATACAAGTAGACCCTTTTGGCTTAGCAGACTGTCAGAGTTCAAATGCAAGTGTACAGAGAGGTGCAAACAGGGACAGGCTACATGGGAGGAGTTTACAGACCTTGCCCAGGCATGTAGGGATAGTGTCAGGAGAGCTGAAGCTCACCTTGATTTGACACTTACAAGGGACATTGAGTGCAACAAGAGCTTCTGCTACTACATTGATTATGAAAGGCTAAACAGGAAAATGTGAGCTTGTTTCTAAATGAAGTGGACGATTCAATAATAGAAGTTCCAACTTAAATATAATCCATCATCTGAGAACACATGCCATCACCTCTCAGCCTGAGGCATATAAGCAGTTACAAGTAATATTAAATTAGAGACATTCTAGTTATGCAAAGTCAATATATTAAGTCAAACAATTTTACAACTCCACACAGAATAAACTCAAAACAGGTACAAACTAATTTTACTTTACAGGGAACAAATGGAGGAACATAAGGAATTCCAAGTGAAAGAAAGAATGAGAAACAGGAAACTGAAAGTTTATGGCAAATTCAGAAAAGAACATGATTTACAAAACATTCCAACTGAAGCTTTAAAACTTACATAGGTAAGTATATATGTTCACTTGTGCACACACACAGAGTCTTGCAGTGAGTATTTAAGTTTGGCAAGTAAGTATTTAAAAACCTCTTCTTTGCATTATCGGCAACTCTGGTTTTCTTTATCTGAGTGATCAAGCAGCTATTTGTTTTCAGTGCACTGCTGCCTAAAGCTTAACCTGAAGCAGTTTGGCTTTGGTTTTTTTGTTCATTTCTGCTGAAGGCACCATCGGTTGGTTTTGCATTTGTGTGTTCTGAGAATATTCAGAATCTGAACAAAACAGCAAATACAAAGTGAAAATAACTGAGCCTAAATAGCACTGAAGTCATTCTCCCTAGACAGCTGCAGTGGGAATTTGGATTATATCCTAACTGATGTCAAGTTTCAAACTCAAAGATGTTTCCTTGGCTCATACTATGTTAGAATGGGGTAAAAGCTTTCTTTTTCTTCTTTTTAATGTACTTGCCATATATGTACTGGTATTGCTCTCCTGCTTTGAGCAGAAACACAACTTCCCAAGAAAAGAAAAGGAACCTCTGCATGAAAAGAAGTTGCAAATTTTGCATTTAGAACTCTAAAAGCAGCATCTTCCTTTTCCTTTCTCCTCTGCATACTCTTTTTTGTTATTAAACTGCCAAAGGACATATCTGTGGTTAAGACAATGGAGCTGAGTAGCTGCTTCAGATGATGCTCTACTTTTGTCCAATTTCTTGATATAAAATTGTACTTCAAGCTGTGAAACGTTATTTTCATAAACACTACAGTGTATTTATGGGCTGATAGAAACATCAACTTAATTGATTAAACAAAAATAGCTTTATTCCACATATTTACTCCTTGTGTGCCTTTTTATTTAATGAAGTTAATTGTTCTTTCAGATGCAATAAAATAAAGAAGACAAAAAATGTCCAAAAACAGAACCCTTTTGAGGAATAACTAAAGCAGGAATTTAAGTACTCCCTTACACAAAAAGCATTTAAATTACACAGATTATACAAGATTAGACCATGTAATACAGAGAGCTCTTATTCTTCCTATGGCATGCAAAACACGAGTTGTCATGTAGCCGAACCAACAAACCTTTTTCCAGCTGATTCACAATGCATAGACCCTTCTAGCTAACACATGCCTTAGCTCTCTAATAAAAATTCCTTCAAAAAAAATTTTTTTTCACTTATTTCACTACCTCCAGCTATTGAAAGAGGGAGTGGAGTTTCAAAGTTTCCACAAACAATCTTTTCTAATTAGGTGGTAGAGAATTTATGGGGAGATTTTACATTGCCAAACGTTCTACTCATTTATTCTGTCTTGGCATGGGAAAAGAAGTCCTGACATTCAAAAGGAATCTCCTACAGCAAATGTACTCAGGTACACAGACTTTTATAAAGCCTTTTTTTACTTAACCTTGCCTCCAACAAAGCCAAGGACCAAAGGCTACATAAGTCTGCACAGCAGCAAATACTGCAAGCTGCTGTGACAGTCATGGACAAAGAAAAGGTCCATAGAGCTGAAGCATGGAATTTGTACCTATTATGAAATTTTATGCAAGTTCATTTGAAGAAAGCCAATGGCATTACAAATCTTCTAAGTGCTTTATAAATACAGAAAAGTTACCATTATTCCTGTACAGCTGACTTTTTCCATGTTACTAAGAGATGCAGAGACAGGTCAAAGAGGTTTAAGGCCAGCCTGGTCCACAGTCTCAAATTAAGTAAGTTCATGTTTAGCTCATTTGGCTAAGCAACCAGGGAGGTTGACTTTCCAACCAGGGAGGTGAGAACAGCTTGTAAATGATGTGCAGCACCTGACAGAGGTAAAAGCAAGTAAGTTTTACCACCTCTACCAGCAAAGCACAACATGTCCCCTTGAGTCCTTGTGCCACACTGTCAATGGCACCAGAGGAAACACGTGGCATAAAGGCATAAAGTGCTTCAAGATGGAGATGGTAAGTCTGGCTGACTTCTTTGGCTCAGCTTCAGCAGCAGCACATCACAGCATAGCCAAACCCAAGAAGAGGGGGACACAACCCCAGAAGAACTGCCCACACAGAAAGGAAGGTCATGGACAGCAGGGAGGCAGAAAAGAACATAAATACAGTGAGAAAGGGCCACCTTCAAGAGAGCTGACAAACACAAAAAGGTTACAAAGATATATTATTTAACCTGTAAGGCTTCTAAAACTTAGCCCACCCTCAGGAACCAAAATATGCTGCAGTACTTTGGAACATATACTGCATAAGTAGGTAAAAGGACTGAGAATGATTTGTGCATGCTAAATTGTTCAATTGAGCTTTCAGTAACTCATTTAACAATATAGTCTGAATTTATTTTAGCCTGTACCCATAAATACAAGTTTGAACAACAAAGGCCAACTGATGCTCCCGTTAGTGTGCCACAGCATACTGGCACCATTTCAAGGCCTCCCAGAAGGAGCAGCCTTCCCTAAAAACCAGCACACACAGACACAGGATGTGGCAACTAAAATGGTTACAGGACCCAGACCAAACATTCACACAGGGCAAAGCAGCACCGATTTAGGGCACTCAAAAAACACTAGGCTAGCAATGCTGGTTTGCGGCTCTGCTTCTCCCAGAAGCAACAGCCTGGTCTCTTCTTCCCCTACAGGAAAAAAAAGAATGAGCTATAAAACCACTCTGATATAGAAAAATCGAATTAAGTTTAGAATTAAGGCCAATATTTACAGAGAAGAAGGCTAGAGTTTATAATTTATCCCTGGGAGAAGGGAAGTTCTTATTGCCAAGAGTGCAAAAAAAAGCTTGAATGGACCAGAAGTTGAACAAAGAACATCTAAGTCTTGACTCAAGTCTCTGGTTCATGTGAAACCTTTAGTAAAATCATTTTTGTCTGTAGACTGTGCTAGCTGCTCTGTGAGAATATTACGGAAGATACCATTAAAAACCTTACTAAAGTCAAGATAAACAGAATCTACAGCATTCACCCCATTCACCAAGCCAGACATCTTATTATACAAGACAAACAGGTTAGTTAAGGATTATTTTCCCTTTGAAAATCCATGCTGACTACTTCCAATCACCATCTTGTCCTGCATGTGTTTGGAAATGGTTTCCATGAGGATTTGCTTCATCACCCTCCCAGAGACTAAAGGGGAGCTGACCAACTTGTAGTTCCCCTGGTCCTCCTTGGAAATTGGAATGACACCTGTTCTCTTCCATAATAAGAGATAAAGATATTTCAGCATTATCTTTCTAAGATAACAGAGAGAAGTCTCAATGAAATCCAAGCAGCTCCCAGCACTTGTGGATGCAACTCATCAGGTACCACAGACTTGTGTATGTCCAGTTTCAGTGCTCCCTAACCTGGACCTCCTCCACCAAGGTAAGGCTTCCTTCCTCAACTTGCTCTCTGGTCTCAAGAGCATGAGACTCCTCAAGGCTGGACTTACTGTTAAACACTGAGACAAAGAAAATATTAAGTACCTTGGCCTTTTGCATGCTGTTTATTCCCATACAACTGCAGGCTCATACTTTCTTTACTCTTCTTTTTGATATTCATGTATTTGTAGAATCCTTTCTTGTTGCCCTTCTGGTCCTTTGCAAGACCCAATTCCATATCAGCCTTGGCTTTTCTAACCCCTATTCTTGCAAGATCAAACAGCAACTCCATACTTCTCTTGTTCTGCCTATCCTTGCTTCCAATCCATATATAATTCCATTTCATGTCCAGGTTCAATAAGGAGCTCCTTTCTCATCCGCACAGGCCTCCTGTTGCCCTTGCTTGCTTTCCCCCTTGCTGGGGTGGAACTTTCTTAAGTTTGGAGAGGCTGATCCTTGAATACCAACAAGTTTTTCTGAACCCCTCTTCTCTCCAGGGCTGTATCTCACAGAATACTTCCAAGCAGATACCTGAAGAGGTTCAAGTCTGCTCTCCTAAAGTCCAGGGTCATGATCCTGCTTTTATGCTCCATTCACTTAGTGAATTCACCTTCAACCTCATCATATCAGCTAAATAAGCCAATAACAATTGCACTGAAGTTATTCCATGCTCAGGGACAGGATACATATCCATATATTTACTTTATTGGTGAGTGGCACTAAGAAAAGGCTTATTACTATTCTTATTTTCTCAATTAAGTTTCCCAAAATCCACAATTAAAAGTTTATAGTCTGTGAAAAACAAAGTCATTGAATTAACTTGAATGTACTCTCACAGGAAGTGAAGACTTTGGGACAAGAAATCTCAGATAAAGCTGTATTACTCTTATGCTTTTTGATACAGAAACACCAAATTCCATTACCACTACCTATTTGCAGATTTTAGAAGTCTTAGCCTGTGGTTCTTAACAAATGACGGCCAAGATATTCAACAGGAAAACACAGCCTTAACAAATAATACTCCTCTGGTCTGTTTCTTGTGTCTCCACTTCTTGTTCTAAAGAACCTACTTAGATAAGGTGAGGAAAAAACATAAAACACAAAAGCAGCAGAATTAAAGTCTTCCTTTCAACCCACCTCGGGTTCCAAAATAAGCTAGTGCAAGCCTGGAGCTGAAAGAAATGTCACATTCATTAACTAAATAATCATCTAAAAATAGAAACACTCTCTTTCATTACTCCCATTCACATTTTACAGCTCTGCTCTTCAAAAAATGCTGTTGCTTAAGCCAAGCAATAATTTGCCTCATAACAAGAACACAGAAATAGTTAGCATTTCAGTTATCTTCAGACCACACTTGAGTTACAGGGAACTAATTCAGTTTTTATACACTCACAGGATTCTTTGAGGTATAAAGATCACAGGTATAAAGGTCACAGGAGGTATAAAGGTCACAGGATTCTTTGAGGTATAAAGAGTCCTTTCTAATATTTTGGTACTCAATACAACAGAATTGGCTGAAATAAGGATTCTTTAAGCAGGGATCAGCTGAAATAAAGCAACAATCACTTGCCACAGGAACCACTGCCTATATGATGTGTCTACTGATACAAACTTTCTTCCAGAAAAAGCTCCTACAAATGAATAAGCAGTAAGAGAAACTTTATGGGTTTTGAAGTCCTAAGCAAAGGCAGACCAACTTGATTTGTAATGCCAGAAGAGAAGAGTTGTCTGCCTTTTCCTTCAGGGAAAGCTAGCCAGCAGATCCTATTATAGGTATCTATGCAATAAGACACACAAAATGGTCTTGGACTGAAAACTGAGTACCTTTCAGTTCAGCAATATATTTATTGAGTACAATGCCAAGGGTCTAAAGTTTACAGAACTATTAAAATATCCTGAACATACACACACAGAACCAGGTACACTTTGTCCCTGTCATTTTCTCATCTTCCAAAGTGGGATTTGGGTTTGTTTTGCTGCTAGAGCAAAGCGGAAGGGTTAAGTGCCAAAAGAACTACTCATGACATTTTTAAAATGGCCTCTGTCCAGGCTGATAATCTTTATTTAACCAGTAAACATTACCCTCCTTGTCACCTATCTAAGCCTTTAAATACAAGATAAGCTATTGATGCATTATTTAAAGTCTATTTCTTTTTATGGAAAATGCACTTGATTTTGGCCATATGACAAAAACTTAGTAATTTTTTCAACTATTTCACCTTTACCTTTTTCACAATTCTAATATTTGCCCTGAAATTTCACTGAGGCAAATGCTGATGTGCTGCATTAGCTCAGGTTACAGAGTTTTACAATAAGGTTTGAAGAAGAAAAATGAAATCTAACTCATGGAAGAATTACCAGAAGAACCACTGAAAGCAGCCAAGGAACTTACACAGTAGATACCAAAATTCATAAGCTGTACTGACCTTTGTATAAAGCTTTACTAATTAAACAAAAAACAAAAGTGATGTATCATGGGAGTAAAACATAATTTGACACTCTCTCCTTCCTTACAATGTTTTGTCCAGGTAGACAGAACCAGCTCCACATCACAGTACTACCATGCCCACAGGAAAGTCTCCTTCAGACTAATCCACACATCTCCACAGCAGTAAAATTTAAAACAAAGAACAAGAATCCAAAAAACAAAAAACTCTAAGTATTGTCAAAAATGACTTTGTAGTACCAAGAATATAACCTAGTACTGATGTTAAAAGTTTTTTTAACATCATATTTCCTATTTCCTCCAAAGGCAGAAATATTAGCAAAAAAAGTCACTGGGTAAATCCTGTGTAAAGTGACTGACAGCAATGCAGCCACCTCTCAAATCCATGAGTGACCTTGACCTTATAGTGATAAGCACTTTAAAAGGACAGCAGTTTCATCTGTTAAGTCTCTTCATACAGAATCACCATGGACACTACACTAAACACAACCTCAGTGGTTTGTTCAGTTCATGGACACCATGAGTTTCTAATGCCTCACATTGCATTGCACATCTGAATGCCGTATTTCAACCCAACACTACCAGATTATACAAAGCTTTAGGCACAATCCTAAAATACATTCAACAGCTGACTGCATAGTGACAGCAGTAAAACAAGGTAAATATTTAATCAAGCAAGTGCACTCCTTTTGCAATGCAAGAAATACTTGCATTACAAAATTCTACTCAGTATCCAGCATTTTGTCAGTAATGCACATTTTCAGACAAAAAACATTTAAAGATCAAATTCTGCCTTTATTTACAAACACTTAATTTTTACCCAATTTGAAGGAATAATAGGTATGTAATAAAAGACACGTGTAAAAAAATATAATTAGAGCTGCTTTTCATTTTGTTATGAAACTTCCCTGTACTTGGCAAAACAAATTAAAAATGAGGAGAACAAACTGCTCTCAGATACTAAAGAACAACAAGTCACCATTAGTCTAAAATAAAATACATTATTAGTAAGTGGACTTCAGATGTTAGCTGTAATCCTTCAGAACCTTTTTCTTTCAAGTCATTTTAAAAACATTCCTTTCTAAAGTAAGTCTTCATTTGAAGTTCGTATTTATTTCCCTCTCAACACATAAAAGAAGATGAAACAAAATTATATCAGAAAGAGGCATTGCTATTACCTGAAAAGAACTAAAAGAAAATTATGATTTTAAAAGCTTCTTTAAAAGGCTTAGATCTGAATAAACTTCCATGCTTGCATACTTTAAAGAAAACATTTGAATAATCTCCATGTTACTTAATTCTAGGAAAATAAAATACCTGTTGAGTAATAATGTCAGTAAAATTACTTTCATTTATGTACACTTACTGCAATCTCTCTACAGGCCGACATGGATATCCCTGTACCTTCAATTTGCTTCAGTGCATACTCCTTTTCATCTTTTCTGTACACACATAAAAAAAGAGAGAAAGAAAAATATATTTAGCTCTGCTTTACATTACACCAATCAATATCAGTATAATGATGAAACACTTTAATTTAGTCTGGATCAAGAAGCTGAAAAGCCAATCTGCTTTTATGCATAAATTACACTTGGATATGAAAAGCAAGTTTACTTTTAACAAAGACCTTACAGTTCCCAAACAAAAACTTCTTTATAAAAAAACTTGGTTAACCTACATCCATTTCTCTCTGGAAACAGACATATCTGCAGATAACTGCAAACACAGAATTTTAGAGGACACTTTCTCTGAAATTCCAAGATACTGTCTACTACTCTGAAACACCGCAGTCATATCCCATGTCTGGAAAATTCTCCTAGAAATATCTGGGAATGGCAAGCTTTTTTCTTGATTTTATGAGTTACTCTCAATCCACTTTTATTTCTGAAATACTACTATTTTAAACTAGTTATATAATAAGCACTGGCTACTGACAGATCCCTACAAAGCATGTGAAATATTGTGCTCTGATGTACAAAGCCAGATTTTGAAAAAAAGTTCAGCCCAAACACTCTACTATCCTTTTAAATAATCACAGCTTGAAGTGATTTAGAGGGACCATCAAAAGAACATGAAAAGGAGGTAGAATCTTGAAGCTTTCATGACAGAACAGAACCAGCCTACAACATGGTTTTGCAGGATTCGGCTGTCAGTGACAGATGTTGGTAGGCACCAATGCCCACAGTGTTGGTGCCCCTTGGCAGACTCACCAGTCACAATTCAACAACTCACAAGCCCCTATGCAAATCCCCTGTGGTATTTCTGGTAGACCTCAGTTAGCCCTTCTTCCAGTCCCAAACCATTTTGTTTTGTCACATAGAAAGATTCTGAACTTGCACTTGATTCAGTCTCTCTGGCTTTGAACTCCAAGCCTGTGCCCTGCCAGCTTCAGCCTGTTTTCCCCTTCCACCAGACCTTCTTCCTCCAAAATTCATGGGATAAGAAATGACTGAGTGGAAAAATGTGGGGACAAGACAAGATAACTTGAAATAATAGCTGGCTATACAGTAATTTTCAGTAGCAGCTAAACCCTCAATGCATGTCTATAATTAACACTGAGCTACACTTTTTGAAATAAAATTTTAAAAAGAAAAATTCCATATGCTTTCCAACTACACATGAAAACATGTAACTTCACAGGTAATAAGATCACACCTTACCTCTCAGGAATTGCTTCTGATTTCATTAATTAGTCCAAATTTTAAACAGTAAATAATAAATGCCCATCCCCTCTTATACACGGTCCTGCTATCTATGCAGAGGATTTCCATACACTGCAAAGTATCAACTCCATCAACTCAGGTTGCTTACAGAGACTGTGAAGACAAAATTATATTGTCTGCAGAACCAAAACCAACTCTGGACACACAAAATTGATCATGACATTTAAACTATGGTCATGTTTAAACTATGCAGCAGAAACAATCCTGTGCACAACTATCAGCTGGAATGCCAAAGCAATGTAGTCACTACAGCACTGCATCACATCCTTCTTTTGGCACATCTACCAAACCAGGCACAGGATCACACTGATATGGCCGTCCTTGAACTAGTTCTACATGCAAAGCATTGCATGCAGTCACTCAGACCTTCACAGAGTGAAGGTCACTGCAGAGACCAGGCGTGACACTTGGCACCTGCTGCCTTCAGCAGCACTGCTGAGCACCACTGCCACGGCGAGGCTGTCAGCGCTTGTCAGCCACTGAAGGCAGGACTTCAAGATACAAATGAAAAATTATGAAAGGTGTTTTAAAAAAAACCCCAATCAATCCAACAACCTAAGGTATTACAGCATGTGGGAAAAGAGGCAGTCTTACTGAGCTGCAACCCAGATAGTCTAAAACACTAGGGTTTATAAAAAATCGGGGTAATGAAATAATAAATGCTTATTTATAATAAATGGGTGCCTCTTGACCTGACTTTTTTTTTTTTTTACCAACAGCTTTGGAATTATAAACACAGCTTCCTTTAGATACTATTTGCTTGCTTCGGCAGAAATGCAAGTCTATACAAATACTTTTCCAAAGTTAGCTGTCCTTATTATGGAAATACAATAGCTAATTAAAGCACTTTCCAAAGATGTCCACCAAGTGGTATTTTAGCTAATAATATTTTCCATTCAAAATAATTTGAAAGAGAAAGAAGTATATTCAAAACTTCAAAAGCAAGTCAGCCAGTGCAATCTGATGAAACAAATAATTCTGGTTATTCAGTGAAATGTCCAAAGAAAAGAACACATAGGTACTTTATTAGCTATTTCCCCACTTGTAAGAATTCAATAAATATTATCAAATGGTGTGTGTGATAGGTGAGTACACTGTGCAACTCCCTAAAGACTAATGCTCTCACAAAACACTTGAGACAGGCGGAAGTACTTTTATTTCATTTCAGAAAAACTCTACTGAACTCTAAACACATTTCAGTAAATTGTATGGAATTACACAGCAGGAAAGTTTTTATAAATCCTTTTCTAACAGATCTTAGATCAGCACATTTTTACCAGAGTGAAGCAAGCATGGTTAACACCAAATCCAAACAACAACCACAAACCACACAGCTCTGGTATGAGGCAAAAGACATCCATGCCAGGGACAGCCAAGCAGAAAGCAGAGTCTTTGCCCACAGTCATTTTTATATGATCTGCAGAAACACTGTCCCAGGAACAGGTCAACTAACTTGGAGGTCTTAACCTGTAACTGTAAGGGAGTTTTTCTGAGGTCAGGAAGCAAGTGGCACAGATCAAGGTTTAATCAAGTAGGTTGTATCAAACAGCCACCTCAGGCTGATGGTGGCAATGTGTTCACTAATCTGAGCAAAAAACACAGCAAAGTGGAACTCAAAGGGAAACCATACTTTAGGAAGGTGTGAGTTAACAATTTTTATTAATGCTTTTCAAATCTGGTAAAATAAGCACTGTATCACACAACTACAAGGCTTCTCTATGCTTCAAGCTCCCTTATCCAAAACTAGGGATTAAAAATTAAAATCAGCATTGCTTCTGGTTTCAGAAATATTACAATTCATGCTATTCTAAGAGGGATTAATTTTTACCAAAATGATACTGCCAATATGAGATACTGCCCTCCTGAAAACTTTCCAACTGATATTTCAGACTGCCATAGGCAGCACTCAAATACAAAGGTCCCCATGTTATCAGTACTTGCATGCCAGCATGTATTAAGAACATTCCTCCACAATAAAAACTTGGTCTTCAAGTTTTTCTCCCTCACAATAGATATCCCATTCTGCAATCCTTGAGGTTATTGTCAATATTTTAATTGGCACTATGCAAAGGAACACTCTGTCCTCTTGCCCCAAAAAATTGTACTTAATGGTTGATGTCCAGCTGTAGTACTTAATACAGAAAACAAAAATACAATTACTACTACTTCTGGGTAACACTTTCAGTTTCCATTTTCCAAATGCTTTGGAAAGAACAAAGTACCAAATTCACTTTTTAAAAAATGTAGCTCAGGAGATTTAGAATAATTACAAGATTTCAAAGGAGCTAAACTGTCTTAACTATTGCAATTGTACTTCAGAGACCTCCCTTCATATGAGAAACTACTTTACAAACAAGTGAATGGAAAACTAGAAACAACTTGCCCAAGACCATAAAAAAAACAGGAAGATTTGAAAATAGCGCATGGTTCAAACAATTGTTTTATCCCAATTATTCAAATTTGAAGACTTTCAATGATGGTCTCTCTTGAATTCACAGATAATTTAACATACATCCTAACTTCAGAATTAATTATCCACATCAAGGAACTGGCTTGAAAGACTGCAATCTCTCCAAAGCTAGAACTGTGATCACATCAGTTAATACAGATATTATCCTTACTGTATATACTAACAAGAGCTGCCTTAAATAAGGTGCACAATACCATAAATAAATAATAACTAAAGTGCACATTTTCTTAAGGAAAGAAAAAGTGTACCATAAAATCATTTCAAGACTTAGCTAGAAAAAAAAGTAATAGAAAAGAACAACAATTTAGCTCTGTAACAACACTAATGGAATTTAAGTATTTGAGACTTTGTAGGACAAAGCCTGGGAACACTATGGAGCTCAGCGTCCTTCACAGTACTGCCTGGAACACAATGTCCATAGGGGTATCTGGTTACATTCTGATCACTTTGTTTAATTGCTGCCAGACAGCAGTAAGTTAATCACTCAGCAGCAGATCACAAAGAGTTGCAAACCTTTTTCCCCCTGAGAAAAGGCAAACCATGACACTGAAGTGCAACTAGAAGCTAACTAAAAACACGGCAGCAAAGCCACTAACTAGATCGTGCTCACCACTGGTTACCCAAGGCAAGCTTCTCATGGATTTAATTCTGTACTTAGCACATGGCCCTAGCCCTTTACAAAGGTAACAGTACCAAAAAAGAAGTCTATGACTGACTGAAAAAAGGGACATAATCCTTTCCAAAAAGTAGTGAGTTCTTGTGCTTTAGTGTTTTTATGGATATAGAAGCAGTCACTAAGCCAAAAGAATTATTAGATCAAAAAAATCTACACATGATGTCTCTAGGGTGAATGTTCTATACCAGACTAGGAAAGTAATTTTCTTTTACTGCTATCCTCCAAACCTATCAAGCCTTCTCCAGTCAGCAGCTCAGCCAGCTCATTTTCATCCATGTGACAACCAGTCATGAATGACAGAGGCTGTGAATCTACAGATTGATCTTAATTTATTTCTAGCTAGCAGTATACACTGCATTTCAATGCACTTCCATTAGCTCATTTTGAGATCTACATAAGAAACTCAAAATGTGAAACAATAAGGTAAGCAGAAATTTGAAAAGTCCTTTAAAAGGTTTGTCTTTCTTCACCTTCACTTCATAGCAGCTATAGGCTGCTCCTACAACCCCAACCCAGACAAGTTCACTACAACATGAACTACAACTGGCTGGTTTTGGCCATGAAAAGAATGGATGAAACCAGCAGGTGTGTACCTCATCCTGCTGCTGTGAAGAGTTTCAGTAATGTCTGTGGACTGCATAGCTGGCCTTTGTGCTGATACATCCCCCAGAGGTTTGATGGGAACTTTCCTGGTGTTGCAAACAGAACATCACATGTGTCAGTCACAGGAAAGGACTTCTCATACAGAAAGAGCAGACACGTATGTCACCTGGGCCTGGGCTTTCCTCTCAGTGGCAATGTTGCAAAATATGGAATATGTAACATTTTCTTAAGAAAGGATGCTCTTTAATGTTTGATTTTTGTATACTTTCAAGCCTAATCAACAAGATAGGAGATTTAGTCTGTGAAACAGAGAGCAGCCCACAGGCTCTAAGTGATGTGCAGGTGTTAGAAAGACAAATTACTGGTTGGTAGAACTGTCTTGCTAAGCTTTAGGGCCTGGAAGGTTTCAGTGATCTCACACCTAGAGAGAGGTTAAGAAAGCTGGGGAGAAGGATGTACCACTGACAGCTGACACAAAGAATGCAGAATTTATGGCCCACAAGGACACTGGGCAGAACCCCCAAGATAAGGAAGAAACAAATAAACCTTACCCAGCAACTGTGCTGAGTCAGCTGTGACTGGGTAAAAGGGAATTCTGCAGGGGGAGATCCCAACCACCACTCACAGATCATTGACCCAAAAACCCACCAGCCCAAGAGAAACACCACAGGACTGATTAGCGTGAGAAGAGAGAATCATTAACCAATAAAAGATAGAACATTAATTAATACAAGGATTATGTATCATGTAGCCAATGAACACTAATTCCTTTGTTTGGTGACATGCATAAATAGCAAAAGGTTTTGATAGTTATTGTGCTTGATTTGTGGAATTCCACTGGGCACCCAGACTTGCAGAACTCTGAAAAAAAAAAATCAATACCTCTCTCAAGTGTGTAGTTATTGGCTTGTTGCCCACTGGGTTACAAAAACCAATTCTTGTGGACAACAGCAGGGTGGTAAACCAACCTCCCCATCAGGCAGTAACCATTCGATCTTTAAAAGCTGAGCTTGTATCTTATCTGAAACATCTACAAGTAAACTTGAGGAGTGGGAACAATGCAACAAACTTACATCAAACAGGACAGTCTACCACACAATATTAAAAAGAGCTAGAGTGAAAATAGAATGTCCAAGGCTGATCCAGGTAAACAAAAGGAAAAAGCTTTTTGGAATGGAGACAGTATGCTACAGTAAATACTGCATTTCTGGTTTTTGGTTTGTTGTTTGGTTTTTTTTTTTGTCTCAAGTACTTACAATCTCCATTTGCAAAAAGGGGCTTAAATGCTTGTCAGCTTCATTGGCATCACTGCCTGATGATACCTACTGAACTCCTCTAGGTCTCACTCCAAACATCAGATCACATCAGACAGCTCAGTATATACACAGAATAACAAAAGGCAGCAGCACTTTCCTCTACCTTCTGCTACCTCCCAGACCTAAAGCCTACCCATGAAACCCTTTAGAACACCCTAGGAACATATCCAAAAGGCAGAAGTCTATGTGTCATTTTAGATGTTACTCTTCTCAAAATGCAATACCAAATTCCTGAATGCTGTATGGTTTACTACTCCATTTTTCAATAATTACCAATGTCACTGACTTGCCAATGTCAGGCATAAATGGATGCCAAAAGGCTAACTCGGGAATCATAATGCAATCTGTGAATTTTTTTAATAATTTGGTTTTTTTCTTGGTTGGTTGGTTAAAAAAACCTTTCAAGAAAATAGAAATATTTTTTGTTGAAATTAGCATTCTAAGCTTAAGTCTACTATAAATTGACAGAGACATTCAAATATAGAACAACTGATTACTACAATTAGGCTTTTTGAAAAGATACCTGACTTTCATCACATACACTATGAGAAATAGGCAGAAGAACCATTACATGCAGCTTTGCCTGCTGGAAAATCTGACATGTTCCAGTCAGACTAAAAGAGCTCATATTAAAAGTACCAACTGCATCGTATTATTAATAAACACTCTGTGTTACCACAGCACCCCCTGAGAAATTGAAACAGATTTTGCTTTATAATCTGTAGAACAGTCCCAAATATATCCCTAAATCACACTAGTGATATGGCTATCCTTCCCCTTGTTTACTCCTCTGTAAACCAGTTTATGAACTCGGGGAAATGTGCACGTTGAAGAACAAGGCAAGTTCTTAAAGTGAGGATAAGCTACTTGTCATGAAACACAATGCCCTTGACATTGCCTGCTTCCACAGAGCCTCACAAAAGATGCTGAATACCTATAAATCCCCCACAAACTTCACCAAACATAAATGATTCGTTCTTCATGCACAAGAAGACAGCTGATTAAAAGGACAAAAAGTGAATCTGAGCACTGATAAGGTTTTCTATCATAAAAAAAGCCCTTTTCCCAGCTATGATTTCACTAGACTGGGAGTGGGGAGTAGAGGTCGCTTAGTATCAATGTGAGGAGACTAAAAGTAATCCACCAGCATCACTACACATAACTTAACCCTATGCTCTTCTCTTTATTCCTGTAGTTTCTAATTCAGAAATTTAAAAGCAAATCTTTGTAGCATAGATACCTTCTAACTGTCAACAACAATATCGGATTATTTCACATCACAGACAGTCTAAGATCTATGTAGTACCAGACCACTGGAAATCTTATTAACCTAATCAATTAAAATTTATCCTTTCCACTGTAATAATAAAACTTTGTATTTGCAAGGAAAGAGAGCACAACTTCAGTCATTGCCACCCTTGCTCCAAATTTACTGATGAAAATTCAGAGACCTCAACCAGCTATAGTGTTGTTGCCATTGCTAAAATTAGACTGATTCTTAAGTATCTGGAGTGACTGAGAACTGTGAATTTCATACAAGTACATTCATAGCAGATTGGGGTAAGCAGACTTGACAGCCTGTTTGTAAGGGTAAAAACTAAAGGGTTCGCATTAAACCCTGAAAGCTGTAAAATTATTCTGCTGCTCCAGGTAGCTTCTTCCAGAATTTGCTACATTTAAGCAGAAGAGAAAGCTGCACCTGATTTTATTTCTTTACAGACAGGCTTGATTACAGATAATGGATAGATTTAGGAAATATCTCCCTGCCTGAAAGGATACTGCATGTAAGGATTTGCTACCTTAAAACAAGGAACACCAGCAGCAAGGAGAAAACTCTGAAATAAAGAGGAAACAAATTTTTATTTGTCAGCAAATTACATACCAAAATGATAGAAATAGGGTCCTAAGACTATGCCGAAAAAAAGAATCTGCCATTTGCTTCATAAACTCATTTAAGAAGAATGTTTGTGACTAACTATAAATGTGAAGAAATGTGCTGTCTGGTTTTGGAATTTTTTAAGTCCTAGAGCCATACTGTAACTACATCATCCAGCTTAAACAGCTCTTTCTATGTAGTGCTAAATCTGGCTAAATACTACAACTTTGATAGGTGGGAAATTACTATCAAATCACCGAACAGTGATTGAACAGGAAGCCTGTACTTTGGGATCTTTTTCAGCAAGAACATGTTTCAAATACCAGGTGCAGATTTTTTTTCTAAATCCCTATAATGCATTAGGTTCACCTATAGCAGAATAAGCAGAATTATTGACTCAATATAAAAGGGAGGAGGGCAATGGCCTAAAAACTGCAGTTACTCAGTTTTTCTTTTCTGACTCATGTCATAATCAAATGCTTCCCCTAAAGCACATGAAAGCCCAGATTTATCAGAGATCTATCATAAATTTTCAGTTCTTTTCCTTCAGACTCCCTAACTCAAACCATCTACAGTGAAATTATCAATTCTCCAAGCCAGACCTACATGAAAGCTTGCTAACACAATATGGGTATAATTCCTGGGTGGTAAATTAGCTTTTAGGTACTAAAGCTGCACCCAGATCACATTTATTACAGCTGAAAAGTTGCAAAGTTGAAACAACTCCTCACAATAAAGTAGAAGGACTGGAATGAAACTCCATAAAGTCACCCCAAGGTCTAATTGAATTCAGTCTGAAACGTAAAAAAATAATAATTTTTGATTTTAATGGAGCACCCCACTTTTTTTCCTCAATTCAGTGTCAGGACATGAGGATTTCTCAAAGAATAGAGGTCTTCATTCCAGCCACTAAGACAACTTTGTTACGTCTCAAAAACAAAGTCTTTAGTCAGCTATCATATCTGTTCCTGGGGAAAGGGAGGGGCATTCTGCTTCCTTTGAATTTTAGAACTCCACGTCCCATAGTCAGAACAGGCTTTGTCACCATCTGAGGTTTAAGAACATCACTTGATAAAGTTTTATGCTGGTTTTTCTCCATCACTGAAGTGACACAAGAAGTAGAACAAATGGCATTCTACCCATAACAAGTCTTTTGGTTGTTCTGAAGGTCAAGTTAAATTTGGCAATTTGTCTACCTCTGTTTCTCATTTGAAGCATGACAGAATTGAGCAAAGGAACAACTGGTTATCCAGTACAATGGCTGGTTTTAATCAAAAGATATGAACATAAGCTAACTTTGAAGTCTACAACACCCTTGAGAACAAGGCAACAACTGATACAGAAACTCTGTTTTAGGAATAGACACATTCAAAGACATGAGCTGACACCCACTCTCAGCTGCACTGACGATAATTAACACAAGCAACGAACACAGCATTTTTGAATGTGCAAGGTGTTAAATCTCAGCATGAATCCATGGTAATTCATTATTAACACAGGTGAGAATTTTCTCTAAACACCTCTGAATTTGCAGAATTCATTACTTATAAGAAGTATCTCTCTCCAAACAACCAACTTCAGAGCCAAACATGCTGCTAGAAATGTCATGCACGAATAGCCCTTGTAGTTCCTCAGGCACCACAACATCACCAATGAGGTGGGAAAGTCAAGGACAATCAGAGGCAGAGCTGAATCCCAGCACAACCTGTGTGAATGCTTCCAAGTGCTCTAATAAAGATGGCAAAACAAAGGAGGGACAAAAGAGGAAGAAAACCTTCTGGCCACACAAAAAGGATTGATTCTACCTTCAACTAATGCATGAGGAAAGCAGATACATTGCTTCAAAATAGTGAAGCATACCTCCAGATGCAGTTTCCATTCCAGCAGATTTAGTTTCTGCCTCTAAGTCAATTGCCTATAACTCTTATTTTCACTTGACTGCAAAAAGAAATCAATAGCATTTTCTACTTAAGTCAGCACAGAGTGAACAAAAAAAATAATCATACTGCACACAAAGCTCACTTTATGGGAACATATGTTTAAAGCCACACTGCCCCAGCCTGCCCCCATGCTATATCTGTGCTTTTATTTAGCCCAGAACCCTGATACTTAACTGAGCAACCTGACATTCCCAGCACACACAACAAGCTACGGCCACTGCTCTGCCTACTGGAAAGCCTATCTTCAGTGTGGTTTCATCTACAAAACAAACAACTGTAGAATATTTCAGGATCATGAATTTTGTAGAAAACAGATGACAACTGAGGAGAAACAAGCAGTTATACAGTGGCCTCATTTGAAAATATTGTTTTAAAGATTACTAAGCCCAGAAAAGACAGAAGCAAACATGGACAGGAATAATGCCCTTCAGGGATCCACTCTTTCAGTAATCTCAGCTTCTTCAATCTTTCTCACAACCAGAAAAAAAAATCAGTTGTGTTTTCCAATAAGGTGAAATAAAATAATTAAATAACAAAAGATAAAAATCCCCCATCACAACACACCAACCAAAAAACCCAACCCACACTTACAGACACCCATTTTGTAAAGGTCAGTTGACACTATCTCCACAACATTGCTTCACTTCGGTCTTATTAGATACACTAGTATTTCATAAACTCTCTCAAACAAACTCCCACCAATAAATGAAAGGATTGTACTCCCACAGAAAAGTCTAAAAAATGTTAATAAAAAATTCAGATATAGAAGTTAAGTTTCAGTTGAGTTAAAGACTTTCCCTGGACTTTGTCAACAACAAATTTTGGTTTAAAATATTTCTGCACTTTTTTCTTTTTGAATCTGTTGAGATAATGAACTTCACAAGAGGTGCAATGATTCCTAATATGATTACAACTAGCATTGTTATCTGTCAGTCATCTAACTTATAGTCAAACAAACCATGTAAACCAAGCTTCCAGAGCTGGGAGGTCTTTTCAAACCCATATTATTTAGAGAACATGAAACTCAAGTCAAGTTAAAACAATAAACTTCTTGTGTTTGCTACACAAGTAGAAACTGTTCTTCATTTCCTGAAGTCACATACTAAGTTAGCCAATTTATTCTAAATGCAGTTGTCCTGGACCAGTTTCAGCATTCCTTTAAGCAAATGCGCTGTTATTGAAACAAATAAATCTTTTTTAAGTTCTAACACTTTGTTGCATTAAAAAAAACAATAAATAAAATAAAACTGCAGTGCATGTCAGTTCTCAAATGCCAGCAAAGGAGCTCAAAGAACAACACATCTTTGGAAGCAGAATGTAAGAGCTGCCTGTCCCTGCTGCTAACAATCCCTTCCCGATGGCACACACAGACCTCAGCTCCTCCTGGATCCAACATAAAGCAGCAGCAAGCACATGCAAGCAGAGTCACTTCTCAACACAGAACTCTGCCGCTACAACCAGAGGACAAAGGCACCTTCTGACCCAAGTCTATGCAAGCCATGAGCTTGATTAGGGCTGCAGAAGAGGCAAACAGCAATTCAGAAGGTATCTTCAGGTGAAAACTTAATGTTACTGGTAAATCTCTAGTGCAATTTGGTTAGGACATTCCACAGAAACTTTGGTTACTTGTACAAACACATCTGCAGCATTATGAACCACAGCAATTTCTGGGGCTTTGGGGTTTTTGCTGATTTTTTGGTTTCTTTTCAAATCATACATGATGTGAAAATACTCATGTTGAAAATAAATTTATGAAAAACACCTCTACACGTTTACTCACAATATAACATGTTAGACTGGATGACTCAGAAATACAACATAATAAATTGTTATATCAAGTAGTTCACACAAAGAAGCATTTAGTTTCTGACCTAGTCCATGGTCTGTCTTGCTTTGCACTCTATTACCAGATGCGGGGCAGAAACAGAACTCTTCTTCCCCTTGAACCTCTCACTTCCTTTTCCTGCAGCTCTACTGGAAAACTCTTAACCCCCTCACTCAGAAACAGGAACCTTCTTGCCCTCTTCATTTCTTTAAAAAAACAAAAATAAGCTGCCACTAAACTTTGAAAGTTTTTCCTTCACATCTTATGGGCTAATTTATGTACATTTCTTTCTTTACAAGCTTGGAAAAAACTGTTTCTCTCAAACACAACCCCTTCCACATCTTACTGACCCCCTTTCTTCCTCAAGCTCCTACCACCACCACACCACCGAAAGGTGATGATGCACTTTACAGCTCATTTCTGTACCTAGTTTCAGGGAGAGTAACAGAAGAAACGACAAAATAGCCATGAGAGAAACCATATGCAAGAGTCTGTGGGAAGCACTAAAAATTACTCATCACCACTTGCACTATCCTCTTGAGCAGGAAGCAAAGCCATGGTATAGCTGCAACAGCAGCTCTCATTAAGGCACAGATATGAAGTACTCATTATCTCTTCCTAGATGGGGACTTTTCTGCTAGAATGCATGGCAGGCAACTAGTTAGACAGGTTTGGTTTAGTTCTGCTGCTCCTTCTCACACATATTGAGAGCCTTCAGTGGTTAAGTGGTATTTTCAGGATTTGCAAGTAAATCTAGTATTTAGGTTTTCTTTGCTTTTGAGAGATTTTAGCAAGGCATAAACACCTTCAACTATTCTACCTTCCTCAAGATAAGAAGTTTCATCCGGAAAAGAAAAGATATGAAAGTGGAAAGCAAACCACAGGTTTTCAGATACTGATATTTTCCTGCAGAGAGAAGTAATTGTTTAAGATCTAATACATTGCATTCTGACTTCAGTCAATAATTCTGTGATTTAGCCTGTCACAGGTTTATATTAGTAAAAAGCAACTACAGCACAACACTCAAATTACTTATGTTCAAGGCAATGTCAAACAGGGGAAGTAAGAAAATGTAAATATATAAATTATTATAGACTCTCAAATGTCTTACAAGTATCAACTTGCATTGATAAATAATATTCCAGTTTCACATTCAAGAGAGTATAATCCTTGCCACATCAGTGAGTTGCCTCTCTTTTAAGAATAAATGCAACTGCAGTACACATGTACTCATTCCCCAGATATTTTGCTACCAATGCTGCTCATTTGCAGCATTTAGCTAACTTGAGTGCAAGTTTCCTCTCCTGACAAACCCCTGCTATAAAACTTAAGTAATTTAGGTTTTACTAAATAAGAATATGGGGAGAACAATACACAAATTAATTTCTACACAAATACTGATTTAAGAGATCAAGCATATTACCTTGACCTCTTCTACACTTTCAGTTTTCTACTACCACCGTGACCTGAGCCACCACCTTGACCAGATGCAACCTCTGAAAATGTAATATCAGCAGAAATACCAAATAAACTAAGCTGCTCCAGCAGAAATTCAGTTTTTCCAATGGAGCCATGCTTCATAGCAGATTATTGTTTTCTCTCTCTCAATCAGTATTTTTCTACTTCTGCTTCAAACAAAAAATATTGATCAAATAAAAAAACTAAAACAAAGGAAAGTTGACATGACCCCAATCACAAGCAGCATTCCTGTGTTAAGGTTATATACTTGCCTTGGCTAGGTACTTCATCCTTTTTTCTCTCCCCATATCCTACTTTTCATAGAAGCATACAATGATTTGGGTTGGAAGGAATTTTAAATATCATCTAGTTCCACCCTCCTGCCCTGTGCAGTGAAACCTTTCATTAGACCAGGTTGCTCAGAGCACCATCCAACCTGGCCTTGAACACTGCCAGGAAGGGGGCACTCGACTCTTAATGTTGACCTGGAAGCTGTGGGTTAAGAACCCTACATTAATGATTCTGCACACCAGCGTCAGTCCAAGGAGGAAAACACAAACTTATAGTACTGAAAAATAGGGGTAAGAAGAAGGAAAGACTATTTCATTTTTCTTCCCCTTCCTATGCCTGTGTTCCACAGTGATGTTTCTGGACTTGCATCACTGTTGTCCAGTTTTCAAAAGGGAATTCTGTATTTGGCAACTAAGATGAAACCTGGTTTATACCAACTCTCTTTTGAAAAGTTACAGGTACAGTAACAATAAAGTAATCTGACAAGCTACAAAAGTATACTACTACAGTAGCATAGAAATCTACATCCTTGGTTTAGCTGATACATTGTAAGTACAGGGCAGAGCCAAACCTATTATGGCAGGAGGGTCCGCCAGGGCAGCGCCAGCTACTGAGCTGGCAGGGAGCCTGGGAGCTGCCCGGGCTACAAATCCTGGCCCTTTACTGCCATTGATTTGAAAGCTGATCACTTCATATTTCTGGCATTCCTTCAGTAACAAGATTTAAAAGCACATACTTGCTTTTTAAAAGGTGTTCTAAAACATACAGATTAAACTAAAATTACAAACTTATTTTTTCTTTCCAAGCAGCTATATAGTTAATATTTATAAGAACCTTTGTTTCCCAAATGCAGAGAGTAAGTCAAATGACAAATGAAAAATAAAATAGCCCTAGTTTGAGAAAAAGCAGCCACCTTGATTGTTTGTTTACAGGTAAGCAGAAGCAGCAATAATAAAAAGGTTTTATTTACATGAAGATATAGCTTTTGCAAGTGTTGCATCTGCTGCTGCTGCTACAGAATGAAGAACAGAGTGGCCTATTTTCGACTTGACTCAAGTATCCCACTATTCCCTGCGCTCCTGACTAACCAGCAGTGGTGCCTTTTCAGCTGCTGACTCATGCAAACCACCACCTGCAGGTGGACTGACATCCTGGTGAACAAATACTCTGTAGTGCCCTGGATTCAAAGATTGATTATTTCGAAAAAGTAAAGGAAAATAACTCAGGTATACACAACAAACAGAATTTCCAAACCTCACTCATCCTAAAACTCGCCTCTCATATGAGGAGGAGACACAAGAAGTGAAACAACTAAGCACAACATCGTAGCTTAAAATACAATCAAAGAGAACGTAAGGAACGTAATGAGGAGAGGTAAGGCATGAAACAAAACTATATTTTCCTAACCATGACTGGAAAAGTTGCATTCTTTACTTTACTAGACAGATGCGAACATGTCCAACAAAAAGCACTTCGAAAAAGTCAACATGATGCTTTGAAGCAGTACACAAAAAAAAACCTGTAACAGATTTTCCAGCTACATAAAGAGCTAAAAACCTAATATTGATGACTGAATTGCAATCATGAGGCTTATATCATGATTTCCTCCATCAACATCACTGGTCCGGTTTTACTGTACATGAAATAAAGGACTGGACAGCTTATATAAATACCTATTTTCGACACCCTCTGGACTACAGAGGTATTAATGAAAGTTCTGTAAACCCAGGTGCCTAATTTAGCTAAATGTATAACACAAGTAGTACCTCCAGACCTCATCAGACCATACAAACACTACTGAACTAAATAGAAGCTGCAGCTGCTCAAAATCTCTAAAAACATAATGATGCAGTGCATTCAAATGCAACACCAACATTGTTCAAATCTGACTATTTAAAAAAGAAAAAATCTTTTAACTTTCATAGAAACCAGTCCGCTTACTAGAAACACGCCCAAATGATATTCTACTCTAGGCTGAAAAAGCCAAACTAAGCTGTTACTTTGTCAAAAAACTGCTTTTATGCACAAGCCATTCACAGAGATCTAAGCAACAAAACCACTTTTTCTACAAGCATTTTATCGAACAGCTTGCCAAGCTCCATATAAACACATTTCACTATTTCATAAAATTCATACGCCAACTTTTTGAAACATGAAGTGACAAGTTCTCGGTGGAATTTCTGGAGAGCTACAAGGTTCTTATTGCCCTCAGCCTCCCGAGACTGTAAATTAACTGTATGAAGCAAGAAGCCAGA
>NW_005054306.1:4015403-4017879 GCF_000277835.1 Geospiza fortis
AATCAGCTAAAGAAGAATTCCTTTATACAAGGCTCAAAAGCCCCCAGTGATGAGCACACAATAAATATGCACCACTGCTAGATTTCTTTTGCTAATTTCTTTCATTAGGGACTCCTTAAAGTTCATAAGTAATGCTAAATATCCTCCAACCTGCAGATATACTTTAGCTAGGTGTTTACATAAGGAAATCATCTCATATTAATGGTTTTAGTTGTTTTCTAATGTTTTCCTAAATTGTTCACATCTTCCTTTCACCCAAGGATTTAAATTCACACAAAAGCAACTAAGAGTGAATTCACCAATGCCGTAAAATGAAGACCAAGAAAAAAGAAAAAAATAGGCCACTTTCTAAGCTTCATGAAGTAAAGTCTCTTGAGTACATAGTACAGTTGAATTTGTGCCATGTTATATTACATGTCAATCTATCTGACAGCACTGAAACTTTGCACTTCCTCTTACCAGTTACTTGTCTTACGGCTCAAGGTCTCCCTTTGATTATTTCCAGCTCTGACACATTAGCTATCTTTTTATCATATTTATTTTTGCTTTACTACCCATTTGCATTTGTCATATTGTTGTAGGGATTTTGAAGACGTGTTCTTTATGGTGCTTTGTAGCAGCAATGTAATTCCTGTGATGGCTTTCCTTTACAGATGATGGAAATGAAAAATGTCTGGTTTTAACTTACATCAAATTTCTTTCTTTCTTCTGTAATATAGCCAATCCAAAGCTCTGCCTTTTTTATGCTGTTCTTACAATCAGCAATTTTAGGTTTACTGTATCAAAGAACAGCAACAAACATTTAACTAGCATTTTGGTAGTTTTATTACCACTTCCTTTCCTTATTACTGCTTTCTTCCTATCCCATGTATATTTTATTATATATATATATAAATTAATACTTAGGAAAAAGAAGCAACCATGATCACTTAGCTCAAAAATATTATGAAAATACTTTTCCAGGTATTACAGTGGCAGCTGTAATACCTGGAAAAGATTTGATATTTCATGTTAGCTATGCTCTAGTATTCTTAAGGCTGCAGAGCAAGCTAGGCAGAATCAGAGCTCATTTCCCGGTATTTAATCCTTCACTGGAATTAGTGTCTACCTTTCAGTTATTAATCACTTTTATACTACAGCCTCCTAATTCAGAGTTTAAATTTTCAATACACACACGAATGCCATTTATTCCTACAGAAATATCCCTAGACTTCTCTACTAATCTAAAGCAGCAGCATGTCATTAAACCACTTCCAACAATTTATTTAAGAGTTGTCCTTTTCCCACATTCAGTCTCTTCTTTTTCAAAGTTTCAGTTGGCTATAATGGAAGGCTATTCCCTTTAGCATTCTGATAGAAAGGAATCACCTCCAATTCGCAGGCATATTTTAGCCAACCTTACAGTATGTTTAGAACACTGCAAACACAGCCTGTGTTTGTGCACCAGGCACACACCACAGTGAAAAAGTGCTCAATATGGCCCTTCTGAAAGCAAAGGATTCTATTTGGAACCCACACCTGCACGAGAGCCTTGCTTAGGCCTCAGAACTGCTCCCCTTCAACAACTGCATGCCAGCCAAACAATCCCAAATTGCAATCCTAGCTCCCCACTGCTCTCTTAACCACAATACTGTGAAAATAGCATCCATGGAATACCTATCCCATGGTACTGGATTTCCCCAGAGAAGAGAAGAAACCTTGCTTAGGCAACATACATGGGCTTAATGCCTAAAGGACCTCTCTGGATCAAGCCACCAGCCAAGTGTTTGGGGACAGGGACTTGTATCCTGCTCTCTCACGGGAAACTGCTGGAGACACACCTGTGCATAGGTACTGACAGAAGCCACCAGCTCTGCCTACAAGGAGTGCCCCGGACAGGCCATCAAGCCAAGCGTGCCCGGCACTGGCATCAGCGGGGTGCCCCAGGCTGGGGACACACCAGGGACCACCACACACCCCGGGAGCTGCTCGGGAGGGAGCAGCCGGGGAGGGGCCGTCGGGAGCCAGGTGCTCCTCCCTTCTCAATCCCCTACAAGTAATCGGAACAGAACGTCAAATTACGAACGCGGTCACACAAAAGACGAAAGCGACGACCTGGAACACGGCGTGCAAAGCAAAGGCGACCCCAGGGCACAGCCTGCTGACACCGCACCACCAGGGATGGCAGGAGGGGGAGCGGGGCAGAGCGGGACGAGCTTTAGGCTGAACATTAGGTAGGACTGCTTACATAAAGGGCGATTAGACATTGGAAAGGGCTGCTCAGGGAGGTGGTGGAGTCCCCGTCCCTGGAGGTGTTTAAGGAAAGACTGGATGTGGCAGTTAGTGCCACGGTCTACTTGAACATGGTGATGTTCGGTCACAGGGTGGACTCGATGATCTCAGAGGTTTTTTCCACCCTAACTGATTCCGTCGCTCCGAGCAGCCGGGCACCGATGCGCGGGGCCGGGGCACCGGGGCCCGCTCCCGGCGCGGGGGG
>NW_005054306.1:4018675-4037666 GCF_000277835.1 Geospiza fortis
CCCCCCCCCCCCGCCGTACGGCAGGCGGGGCAAGGCGGGGCCCGGCCGGCCCCGGCGCTGTGGGTCCATGTTGGAGCGGGAGGTGTTGTAGGATTCGTGCAGTCGGGTGCCGCTAAATAAACCGATCGCTTACAGAAACACGGGGGCTCATGCTGTGTTTGCGCTCACATACAAACTAGGCGTATTGCTGCGTCTTTAGGATCCGATGCTGTAGCAAGACCGTCCCCCTTCAGCCCTGAGCAGAGAGATTTTTAGACAAAAGCGGCGCTGCTTTGGGGTTCAGATTTCATCAAAGTGCTTTGAGATCACAGAAACATTCAGGCTTTTTAATGTTATGTCTCGGTTTCTCGAAGATTCTGTTTGTGAGAAGCGTCACTCTGCAAGGTTACTTGCGTTATGGAAGTGCCAGGCAGAGGTAGCTGTAATGAAGAGTCACACAGAATCACCGAATCAGGTTGGAAAAGGCCTCTGAGGTCGAATCCAGTCTATGACCAAACAGCACCATGTCAACTACAGACCGTGGCATTAAGTGCCGTGTCCATTCTTTCCCTGAATATCTCCAGAAATGGTGACTCCACCACCTCTCCAGGCAGTCCATTCCAACATCTAATGACTCTGTCTGTAAAGAAATTCTTCCTAATGTCCAACATAAACCTCCCGTGGCGCAGATTGAGATGATCTCTCATCCTCTCACCTGTTGTCTGGGAGAAGAGGCTGGCCCGCACCTACAGCTTCCTTTAGGGAGTTGTAGGGAGTGTAAGGCCAACCTTGACCTGACCTTATACAGCCTGCAGGTTACATCCCCCTCTAGAAGCAAAGGACAATCCCCACCTTGTGTGTTCAACCTCAGATTACTCCTGCCAGCAGCAAGTGAATGAAGCAGAATTAAATTAGAGGAGGGAAGAGTAAAAATGGCATCTCTCCTTACACAGAAACTATCTCAGTTCATCACCTGCTCTGCCAGCATTACTTACCACAATGGAAAGTTTTTCCACATGCTGGATGGGAGGGGTAGAGGAGCTGATGAGAAGCTGTCATTGCTGACAAAGCAGAGGGAGGTGTCAACTGCACGATAAGGTACGGTGCTATATATGATTACTAGTGCATAGCTGAGTCATGAGGTCATAGCCAGAAGTTTGTTTCTCAAGGAAAGGCAGGAGTGTAACCATTTTGAGGTGATTATTTCTTCCAGAAGGCAATAGATGATTCAGAATTTCCCTTGGGACAGGTAGCTAGCAACTGAAATTCTCAGAAAACTTCATCACTCCTATACCAAAGTAATATTTTCCAGAGAACTGCAAGTGCTTTGCAGTTGCAGATGTGGATCTTTCTGAGCAAGGCCTGATCATGAGCTGGCAGTTTTCCTGAACAGGAGAAAGAACACCATCGATCTTTCAGTGTCAACATTAAAGACATTTACTAAAATTAGAGCTAACTGTTTAAATTTTGCAAAGTGTTCACATCTTTGGTCACCTAGTAATCAAAACCAACACTGAGGAGAAAGGGACACAGACATAAAAAAAGAAAACTTATCTGTAGAAAGTTATTTTACCCAAATTTATTCTGGCAGTTTTAACATCAATAGAAATACGGACTACCTTGCTGTTGGTAATAATAAACTCTTCAAGTAGTTCCCATTGCCCTCTTTGACCAAGAAAAATAGCCATTATTGCCCGTTTCCACCACTAAGGCATTTGTTTTTACTCTTTCAATTTTACAATGTACTGACAAGACTGTCTTTTATTATAATTTAAGTCTACAGTGCTGGTGAGAGAGGGCTAAGAGCACCCTCATTATGGTAACCTGGCACTTGTAAGCCAAGGCAGCATAATTCCCCCTCCACCCTATACTGTACACAGCTCCCTAGTGTTGCAAGCAGCCATTTTATCCTTTCTTCTGTAAATTAATTGTGCTTTGCCAGTAAATTTTTTGGCCCTCACTGCTGCTACTGGGAGGCTGTCCGAGAGAAACCTCTCTAACAGCTGGAAGCCTTTTAAAAATGTCAAACCTGCTTTTCCTTGTGACCAGTACCATGTCCATCTTTTCTTCCTGTGCAAATGCTGTCCTGAAGTAGCCTTTCCCGCTCTCCTGTGTGTACCCCTGCCAAAAGTATTTATAGACAGCAGTCTCATCCCCACACAGCCTTGATTTTGCTGGACTAATCAAGCCATGCTCTTCTCATTCCCCTCGTGAGCCCTGCCAGTGAAGGCTGGACCAGTACAAATCACGTAGTGAAAAGCACAGAACATGATCTGTGCCCTGATTCCTTCTCTCCTGACTCAGCCCTACTTCTACTTTCTGAATCTCTATGTTGGCCACACAAAAGCCACTGAAAGTGTAGAACCAATTGAACAGCTTCAAGCACAGGCCAGCTTGGAGGCTGGTAAGAATGAGGTTGCTGTCTCATTAGTGCAGAAGTTTTATTGTGGTTGAAAAATGGAAATGGGCACCTTTGTTTCTTCTTGAGATTGGAGTGTACAGCAGGATTCTGTTTCAAATTCATAAAGGTGGAAAAAACTATTTGTGTGGGCACAGGCTGTCAGACCTGCTGGAAAACAGCTGCCTGGCATCTCCTCTCCAAATGGTTCCCAGAGGAGCAGCAGCAGCAAGCAGCCATTTACAGAGCAGCGGCAGCAAATTGTTTGAGAGAAAGAGACAGAAAAATACTGTGACATTTCCATTGCTCTTCCAAGTTAGTGGGACAGTTGTGATACCAGTGACATATATTTAATAGCATTCACGTTTTCTTTTAAAGTGTTTTACCAATTGTATTGTTCATTTTTGGTCAGAAGAGAAATGACTGTAACGTTTTTAATATGCAGTGCCATATCATTTGTTAATTGTGCTGATGCGGAAAGTTTGAGTAGCCCTAGCAAAGAAAACAGAAAATTATGGGGTTGCAGATTGCAAGCAGGACTTTTTTCAGCCTGTCAGCCTGAATGAAGATGCCACGTTGTCACTCATTAGAATCACCGTTTCTTCCAAATCTCAAGTCACTGTGGTTAAATTTCGCTGGAGGTAAAAGATATATTGAGCAAGACTGAAAGTTGAGGAATTCAGTGTCCTCACCAGATCTCTAAACAATTTTTCAACACAGATAAGACACTAATTTCTTATGTAAAAAGGAAAAATTCGGTTTTTAACACTTCAATGTCAAGAAAGTGATACATGCAGGACTTTGTTCTTCTTTGTAGATTGCCTTGCACTTAAAATACACTCCTATTTTCTTTCCATCATGTTTCATTCCTTGGGCAATCTCTTAGAATTCTCTCTTCATTTGTTAGTGAGACCAAAAGATAGATGGTGGGATTTTTTTATTTTTCTTGGCCCCATTTGGAAGTAGCAGCACCTTTTCTTAACTCACTCTTTGTAAGCTTTTACTTGTTAATCTAATGGGAAATTTTTGATTCTTAGGGATCAAGATAGCATTTTTTCCAGTAGATCTTGAGTGGGATATTAATAAACACATGCACTCAGTGTTGACTTCTGTCTGTCACATTTAAAGCCAATGTTGCTTCACTTCAGAGTAGAAGGATGGCTCTCAGAATTCCAAGGGATACAAGCAGAGAAACCTTAGGATGAACAGAGGTCTCAGATGTACTGTATTACCATCTCTTCATAAGCAGAGAAAAACTAACAGACCTGTTTCAGAATGTGTAGAGATGTACTTGGGATTTTTAAACATATTAGTGTCAGTGTGAAGAGCCTAATGAAAGTGGGACAGAATGGCAGAAGATTTCTAATAGGGATAGATTAGAAAGTCCCCAATTAATTCATATAAATTCAAGTTCATATGTTATGATTCCCAGTAAAACTCTGAATTTTGGAATCTTTTATGTCAATTAACTACTAAACCCCTATAGTAAAAGTATTAACCTTATTATATTGGTTTAAAAAAACCAAAGTAGATAACAAAGGGACACTATCACGATTTTACAGTAAATCTAGAGAGCATGCTAGGAATGAAAGAAGAGAGCGCTGACTTCTGCACTCATGATATAATTATTTGGCTAGCTCTGTTTTGTTGGGGGTTTTCTAATTCATTTTTATAGTACCATAATCCAAATAGTACTAAATGAGAAACCTTGTGGTGCTTTTCTTGAGCATAGTCCAATATCCTGGTCCCAGAATAGTCTGTACTGCTTTACTCCATGTTAAGAGAACGCTTGCAAAAGCTATTCCCTACCTTCTCTTTACAAACACTTACTTGACAAAATCAAAGTAATTCAGAATTCAACAAGTAAAAAAGAGTGGGAGACAGCAAAGTAAAATAGTTTTTTATGTGAAATAAAGTGGTTAAAGTGAATGAATTAAAATGAAATAATTCTGCATTGCTCACTGTGCTAGAGTTCATCATTATGCCTCTATACCTCAACCTTATTGCTCAAGCGGTGTAACCACATGTATATCTTTCTTAGGATATCCACTTACTCCCTGTGAATTGTGAAACAAGCTTATTTCATTTGGGAAGCAGCATGCAGTATTGCTTCTTCAGTTTGACAGGAAAAAAAAAAAAAAAAAGCAAAAAAGCACCAGAGGATACTACTAACTAACTAATGCCTTTGTGTTCACATTTGAGAATCAGTATGACAGCTGGTTTAGAAGGCAAGCCAATACCTCCAAAGCAGAGATTTTGAGAAAGCCTTGAATTCCAAAAATGTAGAAGTTGCCCATAATTATGGAGAAAGCATAAACTCTAATTCCAAATATAGCAGCCTAAAATTTTATCCTTTGGAGCTGCATAGTCCGTGTAACTGAGTTTCCTTGTCTTCATTGGTATACATGGTTTCAGTCTTCCTGCATTGTTGGCAATCTCATTCTACCACTAACACACTCCATCCACTTAATTTCCTTGCTGTCATTAAAGTTTTGGAAGCTAAGTAATTCTAGACTTTGCATTAGAATCCACTGAAAAAGACAGTACCATGTAAAGAAAAAGAAAAGATGTTTCTTTGCTCACTCTTGAAGCATATAAAGGAGAATACAGCTAAACTGCTCTGATAGCTTTCTGCTGTTAAATTCATTCCACTGAAGAAATAGAATTGTGCTAAAAGGATAACCTGAACCACATTGAATTGTACTCTTAGGTTTTCAACTTTTTCCTTGGATATAATAAATTTTGGCAGAATCCATCCTAAATGCAAACTACAGCTACAGAAAAATATTTGATGACAATACTATACAATGTAGATCATTTATATAGAGAGAAGATATATTATTCTTTAGTGTTGCTCCTAGCCAATCAGATTCTGATGCCCTGTTACAAATGTTTTCAACAGCAAATGTTCATAAGGGCGTCAATAAATCATCTTAGGTTAGGAGACATGGGACAAGGAATAACAAACACCAGTTGTAACAAGTGAGATGTGTATATGGGAAAACTTTTGAGTAATAAAGACAATTACATAATCAATTACCTGAAGATACTGTGTAATCATTAGACTAAAATTAAAATCATTAGATTTTTTTAAGAAAAGATCAGATAAACCCCTGTCAGAAACTTTGTAGGTAAGGTAGCATTAATGTGATAAGAAATTAGATTTCTTGTTTTTCTTTCCAGACCTATTTTCCCGTATCTCTGTTATTCTATATGGCATAAGAAGGACCCTCAGTTCATGGACTAACCAGTTAAAAGACAAAAGACAAAAGCAAACTGGGAGTTTTCGTGACAGAAAGGTTATCCCACAAGGATTCATACCTAACACTGAGCTGTTCACAGTTCATAAATGACCTGGGAAAAGGCACGAATGATGATGTGACTACATTTGAAGAACATATTTAGTAATTCAGATCTAAAGCTGATTGAAAAGTACTGTGAGAGGCTTCCACAACAGTGTGAGCAGTGCTAGTTGAAAAGCAGTATTCCAGAGCATAAAGCAGCATAATGCACAAGGGGATGAAAAGATACAGACCTGACAAATTCTAAAAGCTATTGTCAACCAGGAGAAGCCTTGCAGTCACTGTGCGTAGTTCTCTGAACAAAGTTCAGTGCTCAGAAGTGATTAATAACACAAGAAAGATGAACTTCTTTAGGAAAATGATAAGAAAACATAATGTAAAATACTTTTTTAATGCAGTGCACTACTTGCATATTGCTTTCCGATCTAGTTACCCCATCTCAAAGTCCATGTAGTAAGGAGTAACATTCAGGATTGAACAACCAAAACGCAGAAAATCAAAATGGCAAAATACAAATATATTTACAGCTTTTAAATACAAAATACTGGCACTGTCTTAGCAAGTCTGCAATACTTAGATTACTGGAAGATGGGAAGGCATACAGAAGGGATTATTGCCCTTTTCAGATACTTTTTAAATCATGTGCTTGTTGGGCCTCTGGTCTTGTCTACTACAGCCATTCTTATGATCCTGTGGGGAGAGGCTAAATACATTTGGATTTATTAGCTGGGAGGATAAATTATTTGGAGGAGGGGAGGTGATAAATGGTAAAAATTAAATTGAGACAAAAGGTATATTTGATTAATATTGTGCCATTTACAACTATTGTGTACTATGGTCCAGAGGAAACTTCCAGCCCAGGAATTCACTGGAATACAGTTTGTTAGAATATGAGGAGCTATGCTAACAAAAGAAACAAGTGATCCAAGAGCTAAATCCCTCCTGCCTGTGAATGATTTTGTGTAACTATGGTGGAACTAGATTTAGAAAAACCTAAGAACTTCTATGCAGAGAACCTCAATATGTTGCTGAAGTTCTGGTTTTCTTATTTCCACCCTAATTTTATTATTTCCTAACTCCATCTGTGCCTTAGTGGCAAAACTCTAAATTATCTAGATTCCAGAACTGTATTTACAGCCAAATAGGAAATGACAGCATTGGCTGCTGGCTCGCAATGCTGAAAAAGTTGAGCAATTCTGAATTTTAAAAGAAAGCCAGATGGTCTAATGAGAGTAGAAACCAGAAGTTCCATTGTCCTGCATGGTTATATTTCTTTGGGGAGCAGGTTTTCTACCTGTAATGCAAGGCAGAATATTTTCCCATCTTTAGGAGAACTTTTATATTAAAGTATTACTAAAACTATCACTTAGCTTTACTAGCTCTGTCCATCAACCAGTAAAAAATTTGCACTCAGATAAATTTCAACCACCCTAAAAAAAGAACTGACCAAAATCTTTTTATACTTCAGGCTACAATATTGCCAATACAAATCAGGAAAAAAATATCCTGAGTCAAATTCCTATTGTTAATGCCATATATAGAAAATACTTAAGCTCTGACTGCTGCAGAAAAAATATTTTTTAAGCCTTGCTACCAGACCTCAAAAATTTTATTGTCAAACCCCTACAGTGCTTTTGGCTGGATGAAGTATCAAGGAGAAGGTGGCTGTGGCCTCACAGAAGATGCAGAAACAAGACTAGAAGCATGGGGATGATGCATTCACAATCACTTTTACTACCGAACATAAATGCCCTTGCTGCTAACTTCTTATCGCTTGCTTCTGTCTTACCTTCCCTCCTGTTTTACACGGTCAGTAAAATTAGAACAATCAAAAGTGTTAAATCAATGCACCCAAGCTGAAGTACGTTTAACTTCCATGTTAATGTTTCCTTGAAGGATAAAGTGCCCTTGCTTTCCTGCAGCCTCTGGTAGTATATTGTGTCTGGTTGGGAGGGGGTTAATTTTCCTCACAGCACCCTGTGTGGTGTTGTGTTTTAGATTTGTGGCCAAAGCAGTGTTGATAACACCCCCATGTTTAAGCTACTGCTGAGCAGTGCTCTCACAGCATCAAGGCCTTCTCTGTTTCTCACTCTGCCCCCAAAGCACGTAGGCTGACATGAGCTGACCAGAGAGGTCCTGCACACTGTGTAACATCATGCCCACTTCTGGAACTGGGGGGGAGGTTTTGCAAAGTTCCCATTGCTTGCAGACTGGCTGGGTATCAGTCTGTTCGTGGGAGGTGGTGTGTGCCTTTCCATCACTTCTTTTTCTTCGTACTTTTTTCTTTCATTGCCTTATGAAACTCTCTTTATCTTGACCCATGCCTTTTTCTTGCTTTTGCCCTTTCAGTTGTCTCCCCCATCCCACCTCAGGGGGAGTAAGGGAGAAGCTGGGTGGGTGTTTAGTGGCTGGCCAGGGTCAACCCACCACCCACAGAAAAGCTCTGGAAAAGAATGAGAAGGAAATGGGATGCATCTTACTGGACTAATTGCTTTGCCACGGGTCTCTTCTTCAATGCTGTAGGTGGAAACAACCAAATTCTTATTGTTAGGGACTTGGTGGAAGAAGTTACAGTTCATTTTCTCTTTCCCATCTGCTGGTGCCAGCAAGAAGGCAGTATGGATCTCAAAGGGATTAACAAACCAGTAATAAAAAAAAAGTGCTGCTTCTTCCAACCCTTAATGCAAGCATAGGCAACCTATAGCTCATATGTGGCTTCTGCAAGAGCTACACCAAATGATAGACACATTGAAGGCAGTGCAGCTGTGGAAGTTCCTGCACCTTCTGTATGTCCAGCTGTCAGAAAAAGCAAACAAATTGAGGCCAGTAAACCCAAAATTACCCAGCCACCTTGGGCACAGTTCTACTCTCCAGCAGAATCCTTACCAACAGCCTATCATGTCATTCTAAAGTTTGACCTCTCCTTAGTGTGATGGGGTGTCACATGAACTTGAGCTTTCATCTCTTATCTTCCATCATCTGAAACTGTTGTGTTTGATTCTGCACAGACCCAGTCTGATACCATGACATCCAAACCAACATTTTCCCGTGACTGAAGTTTTTCTATTGATGGGTAAATCTGTGGTAAAACAAGCTCCTCCAGTAACCCTGAGACCTCTGAGGAACTGCAGGAATTTGGATTCTACACATGCATGAGCTTTTCAGGACTGTTGGAAAGCAAAAGATAAACTATGGAAAGGGGTTTTTTTGTTTGTTTGTCATCTCAGAGTATAGAGACTCAAATTTTAGGAAGTGCATTTAGTACACTCTTTAAATAGAGCTTCAATAATAAGTTAACAGAGACATGTTTAACTCAGAGTCTGTTTCAAACCACTTTGTTAGGAAAGTGGAAAAAATGCATCACATGTGTTTCACTTTTTCTGGCTATGAAGTAGGAACAATATCTTTAGACATCCTTAATAGGGCTGTCTCAAATCTAATTGGTAACTGTGGGCACTCTGAGTACTAACCATTCCTTTATTAGTAGTACTTTATTATTGCAAAATTATAGCTGCTAGTGCAAAGTTTTTTTCATATAACCCATTGAGTCCATCACTTGCAATGGATTCTCTGGCATAAGACAAAACACTGGGAGCTGTAATTTCATCATGCTTGTTGTAGAAGTAAGCATGCTTGAAATAGAAATATTTGTGCTATCAATGGTAACAGAAACAATAACAGTAGACTGGCATCAGATTACCAAGCTGTTCTAAGTAGTGAAATCCTGACCTTTGTATGTAATGAACTGGATGCTTAAGGGAAAGAATATAAACTAGGATAAAGAAAAATTGTTGAAATGGTGGCTGTTGTGCTGGTTACACTAAGAATCCATTTTGGTTCTAAGCTCACTTCAGTCTGCTTAATTTTGGTGTGTTGCTTTTGACTCTAGTCACTCCCAATAGAGATCAAGTTCTGCTCTTAAGAAATGGAAAGCCCTGGCTTCTTTGGATCTGTGCCCCATTCCTTATGCTTTCCCCATGTCCACACCTCAGGTTCACTGCCCATCATCAGTCTTCCCCCAGTGCCCACAGCTCCTTCCTCCTGCCTCCCAGCTACCAGCTGGGTGAGAACCAAGGGGCTGCTTTTGAGCTGAGCGTGTGCTGGCTGCCAGCAAACCCAACATAATAAATAACCTTTGAGCTCAGGCAGCAGCCTTTCAGTCACAGTAGTAATTTGAAGGAAGTAGTCTTTCCTTTACTGAGCTGTTATGTTTCTTAAAACTTGGAGGAACTTCATAGCCTGAAATTTTCTGTTTCTGAGCCAAATGTAGCTGAAATGAACTTACACATTCTAAAGTTAGTAGAGAGGGTCTCACAAGATGGGTAGGCAAACAACAAGTTACCTAAGCCCTGTTTCCTGAGGCTTACAGTCCCAGAGAAGTATCCTTTGACAATGTAATGGATACAGTCCCCAGAAGTTTATAAATAAGGTTTAATGACTGAAGGTATGGGCAATATGCAAAATATTGATCTCAGGAGTTTCCATACCATTTACAGTATTCAAGGGAAATCTCCAAAGCCATTTAGCAGAAAAAGCACAGTGGGTTTGATTTATTTGGATTCATACAGAAATTAGTAGACACTGGGAGCACATTTCAGGAGCCAGAACATGTGTCCTTGTTAAATGTCTCTGCTCTAGCAGTTAGGCATCATTTCCCAAACAAATATAATTGCAGTTTATCGTCAGAATTATATTTAATCCTAGACAGGATTATATATAAATTAAAAAGGAAAAAGAAAAAAGTATTCATAGGTCCATACTATACAATTCTACTGAATGAAAGATTTTCACTTACTTTAGGACTTCCTGCATACAAAAGATCTTCTACTTGAACATCCACAGATGAGAATCATTGGCAGTATATGTATGACTATACTTTCTGCTTTTATTAAGTGCATTATTTTTTTCAGATTTTGAGCATCCTAGGCTGTACCTGGCCTGAATTCAGATGCAAAAAGAACTGGTTTTGGCATAGTGCAAGTAACATGATACCTGTTCTAAAACCTGATAAAATTGCATGCTTTCTTTTCTGTATAATCTCTTTTCCTTGATATTATTTGAATATTGATTCCACATGTCATGCTTATCCCTTCCAAAACACACTAAAAGTGAGAGGAGAAAAGAAAAAAAAAAGCCAGATGCAAATTCACCTTGACATGACCTAGATGGAAGAAAGACAAAGGCATTTGCTGAACTCAGTGGCATTCCTAATGAATTTATTTATGACTGACAATAATTTGAATTGCATTGAAAACGTGTCAGGTCCCTGAAATAGTAGAAAAATCCATCTAGTGTCAAAAATTTGTTTCAGAAGAACTTAATGTCTGAAAGCATTCTGGTGGTCATACAAATTCTGGGTAAACTGAAAATAGAGGAGTAAATTTGGTAAATTTCTGATGAGGAAATAATATACAGTGACTGTAGCTTCTGTTGGTCAGGCAGCAGAGCACATCATACACTTTCATAGAGAAAGGGGCTAATAGAGAAGTTGTGGACACGTATATGAGAAACAATACTGGAAATAAAGATAAAATATGGAAGAAAGCCTCAGAATGTGGGAAATTTGATTTCCCAGCTCAAACTGATCATATGTAAAATGCAGATCTAAGTGCTGTGCCGTGACCACTGCAGAGCTTTCAGCAGGCAAGTCACGTAAAATCCCTTCAGGACCTCTTTCCTACATACAGAAGCTCTATGGACTTATTTCATGCACTATTAACCAAACAAGTTCAATTTTTGTGTGTGATTTTTCTCACATCGACTTAGAACTATTTTTATCCATTTGCTTTATGACTATACATTTACACCAGAAGCACAAATTAAGTTTGCAAACACTTGCTCCATTCACAGTCGTTATTTCTCCCCAGCCCTTTATCACTGACCATTTGCAAAAGGCCACTTACCACCACAGTTCTGCCAGACTGACCCCAAACAGATCCCTGGTGCCAGCAAGGCTGGCAGGCAGCCTCCAGGGAAGTATCCAAGGGGATGAGCCAAGGAGCACCTACACAACGGGTGTGGGTGCAGTAACCTGCTGCAGGATGGTGACAAGCAACCAGGTGCTGGATCTTCATCAGTTCCAGCTGTGTTGGGAAGGAAACATCCATCTGCAGCCCTGCTGACAGCTAAACCAGTGTAAACAGATCTAAACCATGCTAAAGCCTTGACTGCACACAGCCTTGTGTAATATACTTGCTCTATTGATTGGAAAAATCAATAATGCTAAGCAGGTAACCCCCCTGTGCAAGCATATTTATAGCATTCTAAAGGGGTTTTTTTCCCTGATGGGATATTCCTATAAATTTTATCATAATCTACAGCATGAAGTAGTGTTGCATCCGGGCCGAATATATAAACATAAAAAAATTAGCATCTTTATCTATCATCTCATAAGGCCATTTTAATTTAATATTATCTAATTGCACTGCAATGTAAAATAGTACAATTTTTAAGTAGTTTTAGGATGCCTTTATTAGCCAAATAAAACAAAAGGAAAACAAAAACTACTGAGCAGGGCCAAGTGAAGCTGCAGGATAGCTGGGAGGGCCAGGCTGTAAGTTATTATGTTGTTCCCATGCTGTGTGACATGGAATGTGCCACACTGAGGGGTGCTTATAGCCCCCAGCTGGAGCCCGGTCTCCTGAATGCCCTTTGGTGGCAATTTGAAAGGATACAACTTGAAACCAAGTAAAACAGCAGAATAAGTTGATAGTTTCTGATACTAAATTCCTTCAATCACAACATTTTATTTATTACACAATATATTTCAAAATTATAGCCCTCATTTAAAAAGTATCTTCCTTAAGAAACCTAGCCAGAATTCATTGCCATATGCAAATATATAGAGAATGCATAAATACATAACACATAAAATTATTACCTTTTTCTCATCATAAGATTGCATTAACATAGGTAACAAGGCTGCTTACCTGCTTGGATGCTTCTGTCAGTGCATTCAGTTTGTGGGTGTAACTTTCAGGTGCAGTTTATCAATGCCTTCTGCATATTTACATGCCAGTATAAAGGTCTGCTCTTCCCCTTCCCTTTGCCTGAATCACACAGTCCTCAGAACTTACTGTCCTGCTGAGTTGTGAAGCTGTGGACAAGCACAGTGGATCTGGAGAACCAAAACCTGCAGGCAATAATGCATATTTGAGCACTTGCCAGTGCCTGTGGTGGGCAAGAAATCCTGTGCTGTGCCTATCAGCCACCAAATTTCTAATAGAGTTAAGAACTGAATGACAGTCTTCCCAAAGGCAGCATCAGAGTTAGAGAGTCCAGAAGTGGCTTAATACTTGCTAGAAGCTCCACCTAGGCAATCCACAATGTCTTAGGAATGCAAATATTTTGCAGCACTCTGATCCTGGCAGGAGGTTTCTTCTTTGTAATCTTATAACAAATCCAAATCACATAATTTGATCCTGTTGGAACAATTTCTGCATGAGAATAGCAAATTCAGATATCTTTCTTATTCCGAGGATTTGAAGCTGAAGTCGTTCTGAAAGCTCCACTATAATTAAAATATATATGTGTGTGTGTGTATGTATATATATATGTGTGTGTGTGTGTGTAGATAAAGAAATAGCCTGCTAATATAAAAATAGCAGTACTAGCATATAAAAGCAAGACATTTAATTTCTTGGTTTAAATAATTTAGATGCAGCTTTAAAAAAACTTTAGATGAGACTTAAGATCACACATTAAGACCTGAATCCACCTACTATTTCTAGCCAAGATTCCATTTACTGGAATAAAAATATTTGGACAGGCAAGTACCAAAAAGAAGTGGCAGGAGCTGATCTCTCAGTAATGAATTGTATAAGGGTATCCCAGAGTAGGGGCAAATTCTGGGACAGCCATTGACAGCCATAATAATGATGCAATCTGGCTGGAGTTAATGGGAGGATGGCTACTCTTCCCTGCTTTTCCTTTAGAATAACCTTGTGTAAGAGAGAGTTTGATGGAAGATGTGTGTTACCCAGCTCAGGAATCAGAAACCTCTGAGAAGAGCCCTGAAGACAAACTACCCCTGAAGCAAAAAAGCCCAGCACTTCCTACTGAAAGTCAAGACACAAAGCAAACTTGAAGTACACCCTGTCTCAGAAAAGATTTGACAAAACATGACTCCCAACTGCTCAGCAACTCAAAACAACAGGACCAGTTGGTACTGTGGGCAGATCCTGTTATCCTTGTACTCTCTTGTCTGGTGGAGGCCATCTTGCACCATCTCCCTTGTTAATAAAAAATAAGGGAGTGGTATATCCCTTTTTTTTTTTTCCAAAACACACCATGTCAACTCCTGGTTCAGAACATTTCACATGCTCTGTTCACATGAACTCACTGCCTTGAGTTCAACTAGATAAACATGTGGCTGTGCTGTACAGGGCCTGCAGACCCTGCCTTCACAGTACCTCAGTGAGATACCTGTCTGCTACTGCTACTGCATTTATGCAGAAAATACAGGAACACAGCAACCGGTCCAAGGTGTGTCCTGCACAGACACAAATACCTTGTAGTCATTTGCATACATCAGTACAGGAGGGAGCACAAGCCCCAGAAGAGCTGAACAAACCCAGTGCTCAGAAGCCAAATTTGTGGCTTGAAAGAAGTTGCATTGGAGGTAGGGTTTGACAGGAAGGCACTCTGTTGTTTCACTGATGGACTTAAGGTTTCTCTCAAATCCAGTTGAGACTCTGAGAAATTTAGCACGCAATTCAGAGAATAAGGAGTTTGTTGTCTCTATAGTTTTTTGAACAAGTGTAGCTCCTGAGCTGTGTGTGGCATGTATTCACAATGTTTTCCACCTTTGTATAGTCCCCATATTATCATCTGGCAAAATTAACCACCCTACTCTCATACTAAGACTGCTTCTTTTGTATTATGCTTATTACATTATCTTACATATTGTTAATAATCATACATACTCTTGCTTTCTTTTAATACTAATGTTTTCCATTAAATGCTCTTGTGTCATTTAAAAAAATCTATAGCCATATTATTTACAGATTGCCTCGTGTATTATGGCACTGTAAGAAACTGGGTGTTGGAAATAAAATGTTAAGCCACCCAAAGCCACTGCAGTTAATCATATTTAACACCTGACTAACTGGGCTCACCCAGAGCTTTTGGTAGAGTCCTGCTCAAGTCATTCTGTACTACTATGTGACAGCCCATTAATATCTGCAGTTTCTGTTAAAGTTGGATGTAATTCTAAGAAGCCAAAGCTCTTTGTTTCTAGTTTATCTGGTACAACAAGGCCTCTCAGAAGGGCTTATCATTTATTTTTCTATGACCTACAGATTGACTACTGATCCTTAATCTATTTGCTTTTGATTGGTATATCATCATGACAAGCTTATGAGAGGACACTGCAGGGAGTAAGCTCTGCTGGTCAACCTCCATAGTGATGCCGTAGTTCTGAGTGGCTTTTTATTTACTGTCTTGAACCTATAACAAATGCATCCTCTATAGCAATCAAAGTGTTAACTTTTGTCATCTCTATCCATATTTCCACCACAAAATTGATGTGAGAACTCAGCTTTTGTGTTGCCTGAATGACATAATCCCCCCAAACAGCTCACATTTGAAATGGATCAAAACCCCCAGCTCTGAAGAGCAAAGCAGAGTGCAGAGGGTTAAGGCAGAGCAGGCTTCAGTGTAGAGACACGGGTTTTTTTGAAACAGGGTGGGATTAGAGACAGCTTTACAAAGAGTCAAGTACATCAAGGAAAGGGGATAGGAGCTCAAGGATGTCCTACTGCATATGACTTTAAAATGTATGATTTTTCCTTTGTGGGAATGCTTGAACTTGACTTTTTTTTTCACTTGAAAGGAACAGCCTTTTCTTTTCTTCTGTCTCTTAGCATAAGAAAGAAAGGCTTTTAGTGGTAACTGGATTTTTTTCAGCTTGCAGACAAGGGAAAAAATCTGATTTCCTCAGAATATATATTTTACCTACAGAAAAATTGCCCTTTCATCCTTCTGGATCGTTTTTAATCCCTCCACATAATTTTCTTAGGTTCCTAAGCTTTTTTCACTCCATGAGGATATGCCCTTAGGTCATCCCGGTACATATGGTTGGGAACCTGCAGCTGTGTGTACCTGGGCCTTTGTCACTGCTGGGGACATTACAATGCTGGTGACATAACCACTGCTTCCTGTCCTGAGTTTGACATTGACTACCCTGTTCCAGTCCTCCTGCTTTAAGATCCACTACATCAGTTCCCCCTTTCATAGGACTCACAGGCAATCCCCAGCAATTTAGCTTCCCTGCAGCAATGCCTTTACCCCAGCAAGCTGTTTGCAAAGGGAATTCCTGCAGGGAAAGAAGTTTCAGGAATTTCCAAATTCCTTCTCCTTCCTGTTACTAAGAAAATCTAACAATCTCTCCTTTGATGGAAGCTCCTAGAAAACTGCGGTCTCCATAATTGCTGAAGGATGGATGCAGATTAAGGGAGAAAACTGGTTAAACAAGAGATAATAGACTGCCAGAGCCTCTTTATTCCACAAAGAATGCTGACCATGAGTATACACAGTAAAGGGAGAAATATCCTGGGGAGATCACAGGAGAAAATCCTGTTGCAGAAAAACAACATGCTTCAATAAAACCAGAAAGGCAGATAGGCATCTGTTATCAATCAGCTCTTTAGACAAGTTGAGGAGTCGTGGAGCAAAAGAAACAAGCTTTCCCTCAGGCTCAAATTCCTCCTTGGAATTTCTCAAATGTCCATGGCTGCAGAGCTGTAATTCCCGGTCTGCCCTGAGAACAGCAGCTCTCGCCACGTTCCTTACCAGCCTGGTTACGCAGCCAGGGAAACCAGCGAAACTCTGAGTACCTGCACGCAAACCTCACTGGCTCACCAGGAAAAGGCAGGTTTAGCCCATTCATCTACCAAGCCAAAAAGCGTTGAGGAATTCTTGATCACATACATACTCGCTCATTGTTTCTTTATTTGCTTGCTTTCAACAAGGATATTTAAATTGCAAACTGAACTTCCTGTGAAGTTGTTCTACCATACCAGTTCGGCTTTTCTCCCTGAGCATGGGAAGCTGCAGAGTGCATTCCCGGTGTGCAGAGTGCCCATATGCTAATGTTAGCAGCAACCAAACCCCCGGCCGTTTTGTTTAGCATAAGAATAGCTTTGCTGTGTAATGACAATGCTGACTGGAAAACAGACCTTTCTGTACAAACACTTTCATTTAAAGCTTGACCACACGTCCTTGTACAACACGAGCTTGACCACAGGTCACACACCCTGGTCCTCAGTTCTGACTCGCTGTCCCCTTCTTAATCCTAGCTGCCCTTACCAGCCATGTGCTCCCTCTCTAACTCCAGGCAGCCCCGTCTGCCTTGTCCTTTACTTGTCACAGAATCACCCAGCATCAATTCGATTGGAAAAGGCCTCTGAGATCATCAAGCCCTCCCTGGCTTGGGGCAGGCAGGGTGGTTCCTGCCGCTCGTCCTCTGGCACCGCGCTCCCTGGCAAAGGTGCCGAGCTCCCAGGCAGCTCGAAAAGAGCAGAGCCTGGAGTGATGAATTTCTAAGGGCTGGAAGAGAGGGGAAGGGAATTCAGAGAGAATGTTCTGGCCGAGCAGTGAGTGGATATACATTAGTATTTTGGTTTGGAAGGTCTTTTCCCTTTCTAGAGGTGTACACTGAGATCGTGTAGGTGGCAGCAAAAGGAGCATTCCCCAGAAATACCCTGCATGAGTGCTGCATGTTCTCTTTTCTTCCAAAGTGTGTTCTGTACTCCTGGATGTTTCCAAACCCTGCTCTAGCCTCTGGACTCTGACCTCAAACCAAGGAGAATTCAGTAATGAATGTAGTTAATTTGAAACCAATTATTGTTTCCAAGGTCAATAATGGGAAAACTGACTATCAGCAAATAACCCTCCTGAGAACACAATTCTGAAGGGATCCTGTGTTTCCCTTAACCAAACAATGCCATAGAAACTGACCAGATGTTTGCCTACTCAATTTACCAATCTACTACCATGCTTTTCCTATTGCTTAAAGCAGGCCTCAAAACCTGAACTAAAAGTACACAGCAGTCACAATGGCATGCTTATTTCACTCAGACCAGCCTTAATAGAGTGTGTGGCTTCTGAATTTTAAGAAAATCAATGACATTCATATTGCATTTGCCAAACCAAAAGTTGGATCTCTCCTTTTGATTTCTGTGTTTGGGAAGAAAAGGCCAAGTTTTACTATCCACCCTTCAATAAAAAACAGTCAGTGAAAAATTTCCTGTGAGTATTGTAGATCTTCCTTGATCAGCCAAGGTTTACATCATGGACAAATATGCCCATTTGTATTCAGAGGATGCAGACTCAGGATGCACCCAACCTATTTCCCTACCACAACCTCATCATCCTCCACTTCGGATTCCTCTGTTCCCCAGGCACCACCCTGATTCATAATCTCAAGAAAGTAGGAGATGCTTGATAATCTTGCAGACCTGCACAACAACTGTGTTCACTGTGGATTTTCCAGCCCAATTGATTGCCTACTGTCTGGCTTGCTAACTTCTAGAGCATGAATGCTATTTGCTTATCTGTCATCAGAGTGGCTCTCACTTTGGTGTCTCTTTGAAGAAGACCAGGGCCAGCACCTCTTCAGCATGCAATTTCATTTATGTGGCTTTCTTGACTCTGAATTTCTTCATCCAGTGCTAGTCACACAAGACCTGCAAAACAGTTTCACCTCCTGGTGCAGTGGTTTTTAGGCCCAGAAACATTATTCCATAGCGTTATTATTTCCAGCTCCTCAACATTAAATAATTCTTTTCCTATCATGAGTCATCATTTTAGAAGGACTTGGTTCAGTTCCATGTATATGAAAGACATGCAGATAAGAAATGCAAGGTACATTACCTTTTACAGATCTTGTGCTGATGACAGAAAGTTGCGAAGTACGGATTTTTGTTAAATAGAAAGAGAAGATAAAAACTGCAACAGAGAAATGTGTGAAACTGATCCTAATGCCTCGAATGGAAAAATTCTGCACAGAGCAGTGCAGTGCAAGTTAGCACAGGGTGAGACCACCTTTTGGTGTGGCTCCACCCTGCACAATCACACTTGGTGAGGCTGGGTTGTGTCAGGCTGAGAATGAGTGTACTCTGGTGTTGCAGTGTCAGCTGTTGCAGGCTGACAGCAGAGTTTTTCATGGAGCCACATCTATAAACCCTGGGCTTGTCAGTTACCACCTCCGCTTCAACTCCAAGTCAGATGCAGACATCAGAACTGCAGACATCCTAAGTTAGATAATGCAAATTCCAGTGCTGGTGCTGTAAAGATGGAAGACAAATGGTCT
>NW_005054306.1:4037717-4048091 GCF_000277835.1 Geospiza fortis
GAAACTGTTTAATGTTTTCTCTAAAGATGCATCAGTCAGTTTTCAGTAAAGATGCATCAGTCTTTCAATCCCTGAAACAGCAAGGCATGAGTTTTATGCAGACAGTTTTTCATCCAGTCTATGTGCAAAATTCTTAGCAGTGTAAATAAATCATATTAATAAAATAAATAATTCCATAGACTATGATTTATTATAACATAGCTTATAGGGTTCCTGAAAATAAGTAATAAAACTGTTGCTGTGCCTGCACAGATGGTTCATTTCTCTGCTCACTCTTCCCAGACTGGACATATAGTTTCACTGCCACACTTCCACTTACTTTTCCAGTAGAACAAGTAGATCCTTTGGTGTACCAAGAAAATTTAATGAATTTAATGTCTAAAATATGTTGGGTGATTCATGCCCTAAACTTACCTGTTCTGCTACACTGACCACCAAGGGAAGCCCTGGCTGACTCATCTTGGTTATCAACATCTGCATTGCATATGTAAAAGTTAAATGAGGTTCGTTTTTCTGGTGGTATCTGCAATTGCTTCAGACAGTTCCTAGCAAAACTGTCGTCTTTCAAAGAGTTCAAATACATGTTTTTTTCTGAAAGCCAAGAAAGCACTTGAAAGTCATTTGACCAAAGGAAAACACTGATCAGCCTTTCCACAAATCTTTTTGCCACAGAGTGATGGATGTCTTAAAACTGTCCACAAAGTAAACGCACTCAAACACAGATGAGAAGAACACACCAACAGGGAAACAAACAGAAATCTGGATCAGATAAACTGAGGCAGAGGAAATAGACAGAACCTGGGCAGAACTTACTGATGTTCTATATAAATAATACTTTCTAGTTTCCCATGTAAAACTCAATATGGAAAGTTTAGTGTCCCAACTAGGCTAGAAAATTAAACTGAGAAACAGAAAAGAAATCATCACTTTAGTGATCCCATCAAATGAACAGCGTTAGCTGAATTACGTTATTTTCCTGACAAAACCAGATGTGGATACAAAGAAAGATAAATAAATTCTTAATTATCTGTCTAAATCTTGCCATTTTCCTTATAAAACTAGAGATTGAAGAGTATCTCTGAATTAATGCTTTGTTTTAGATCGCAGAAATCCGAAGTATTTATATTTGCATATATGATGTTTACAATTTGAAGAACTAATTTGAAGTTACCGAACTCTTGTACACCAACAATTTGAGGCAACTATTAGTTAAGAAAATTGGTACAATATCCTACCATTGTTTATGTGGACCAAAATTTGGTTATAGAGTATCTAAATCAGCACAGTTCTGCAGATGAAAAGCCTTGAAGCCCTTGTTGACGAGACCAATTGAAGAGACCAAAGAGATGGTAGGTAGGAAAAGAAAAAAAAGTTTTTTAATACCTACAATCAGGTTATGTTTTGACACTGTCCCACATGCTATCCTTGTGTCTGAACTGGACAGACATGGATTTGACAGACAGACCCCTGGGTGGATAAGGAATTGGCTGGATGGCCACACCCAGAGCTGCAGTCAATGGCTCCAGGTCCAAGGGGAGAGCAGTGATGAGAGGTGCCCTCAGGGCTCGGTATTGGGAGCAGCACTTTGTCTAACATCCTTGCTGGTGACAGACATTGGGATCAAGTGCACCCTCACCAAATTTGCCAATGACACCAGGCTGTGTGGTGCAGTGAACACACCGAAGGGAAGGGATGCCATCCACAGAGACCTTGGCAGATTTGAGAGGTGGGACTGTGCAAACCTCGTTAAATTTAACAAGGCCAAGTGCAAGGTCCTGTGTTTGGATTGGGGTGATCCCAAACACAAATACAGGCTGGGTGGACAATGGTGGAGAGCAGCCCTGAGGAGAAGGACTTGGGGTGCTGGTGGATGAAAGCTCAGTGTGACCCAGCAATGTGTGCTCAGAGCCCAGAGAGCCAGCTCTGTCCTGGGCGGCATCCAAAGCAGCGTGGCCAGTAAAGAGAGGTGATTCTGACCTTCTGCTCTGCTCTCCTGAGACCCACCTTGAGCACTGCATCTAGCTCTGGGGCCCCCAATATGAGAGGGATGTGCACCTTCAGGAGTGAGTCCAGAGGAGGCCACAAGGAGGAGGAGAAGAAAATGAAGAGGAGAAGGAGAAGGAGAAGGAGAAGGAGAAGGAGAAGGAGAAGGAGAAGGAGAAGGAGAAGGAGAAGGAGAAGGAGAAGGAGAAGGAGAAGGAGAAGGAGAAGGAAGGCTGGGAGAGCTGGAGTTGTTCAGCCTGGAAAAGAAAAGGTTCCAAGGACACAGCACCTTCCAGTAGCTAAAGGAGTCTGCAAGAGAGCTGGAGAGGTACTTTTTACAAGGGCCTATAGTGACAGGACAAGGGGGAATGGCTTCAAACTGAAAGAGGGAGGGCTTAGATTAGATATTAGGAAGAAATTCTTTATTGTGAGGGTAGTTAGACACTGGAACAGGTTGTCCAGAGAAGTTGTGGATGCCCCATGCAACATTCAAAGGGTGGATGGGGCTCTGAGTAACCAGGCCTAGTGGAAGGTGTCCCTGCCACTGACAGGCTATTGGAATAAGGTCATCTTTAAGATCCCTTCCAACCCAAACCATGCTATGATTCTATGATTCTGTGTTATAAGTTCCAAATGCTAAGTTAAAAAAACCCCAAATTTTTATAATTAAACTGATGGTATTGCTTAAGGTGTGTATTTTCATAACCAGGCAGCATATATGCCATAATATAATTGCACACAGAGACTGAAATCACTGGTGAGAAATACTCTGTTGACCAAATGACAAAAAGGCTCCTGCACCTGCAGCTAGCAGTAAGTATAAAAGTTCAGTGTACGTCTTCCACCACAGCTGGCATAGCTGATGCACAAATTCAAAGCTGCAATCAAAGACAGTTGTGCAATTTAGACCTTAGCTAGTATTTTGAAAACACAGAGGGAGGGGCAGTATAAAACTACTGAAGAAATATTTATGAAAAGGAAGGACACAAAGTAGATTCCAGTTTAATTAGGAACTACTGATCCACAGGGGAAAAAAAAAGAGAAAAAAAGACTGCAGTTATGAAAAACTGATATTTTTGGACAGCACCTTGTTGGGCTTTATGATGAGCTCCAGTTATGCACAACACTGTGTAATAGCTTTGTTTGCCAGTGCCAGTCTCCAAAACAGCCAGATCACTTTTTATATCCAGAAATATGCCCTCTTCAACAATTTATCTTGGAGAAACTTTCAGAAATCAGTCACAACCTTTGTTTAAAGGTTTTATTTTTGAAATGCTGACAGCAGCTTAGCTCTAGCATTGTCTACAGAGAAGGCTACAACAGAGATACTTAAATGATGCTGTCACATAGAGTGGAATAAATTATTTCAAATGTAAATCAGCTAATTATATATTAAATCTGGTACCTACTCCTCTTTTATATAAGAAAGCTTTTTTCTTGCTCTAGATGAAATATAGAAGTGTGCCCAAAGCCATATAAAGAGCCATTTTGTTTTTATCCTATCAGTATCACTCAGTGTCTCAATTTAAGATTTGTATTTCTAGTCATGTGATAGCCTCAAGTTTTCTTTTCACTTCATTTTTAGAGTTTTGAAATTTTCAATGTACACATTGACAAATATCCCAGAGGTCAAATGCCAATTTATTAATGTCTAGAATCTCATTATTTTTTAATAAATCTCATTAGTTTAAGACCTAACTGGTGATTTTTTATGCTTAGGCTTATTAAAATTGATGATAATACAACCAATGTAAATCTCTTCTTTGTATAAATGAGCAATTAGAAACAATGTAAGCAATTACAAGCTATATAAATATTTTTTCATTAATTTTCTGATAAATATATGAAATTTTCCCTGTTGAAGGCTGATTATAAATCACTCACAATCAATCTCTGCAGAAGCAACCAACATAAAGAGGAGTCAGCCTGGTTTTCCTCAATCAAGTTTAAAAGAAATGGACTTCCTTTACCTCAAAGACAGAATAAGCAAAACCAAAAGGAACTTAACTTTAAACTGAACTTTAGATACACCTAGGTCCTCTTGGGACAAACATGGATTTCAGTGTTGTGTCCCCAAGAAGAATCCTTTCAGCTTCAACCACAGGGCTTGTATATGGGATCATAAAAAAAGATGCATCTTTGTAGCTCTGTGTAAGCAAAATTCCTCCATGTGGTTTACATCACATCCTTCCCAGGCTGGTTCCTTCAAGCAAAGTTTTCTATACAGCCCAGGTTGGGTATTTGAAAGGTTGGAGCTTTATCTCTTCTTTAAAATATAATAACCTTTTGGGGGTTGGGTTTGGTTTTTTTTAACAGATTATTTGTCTTCTCTTTGCCTTTCTTAGTTTAGCTGCTTATCAGAAGATAATGAAAAGGTCTCAGATATGAACTGTTAACAATCTACATCAAGGAAACAAGACACATAAACTTGAAATAAAGACCTCTTATATGTTCATTCGGTATTAAACTAAAGTATGCGCCAACACAATTAATTAATTTAACTAATACATCTTATTCTTTGTGATGTTTCTACTGGTCTATCACCATGGGCAGATGGAGGGAAGAAGGTAAAGCACATGGCAGCCTGAATTCCTATTGCAAAAATAAGCAGAAAAAAAATCTGGTTTGACAAGAAGATCAAAGATGAGGAGAAAGGGCACAGTTCATTTTCCTCCCTGGAACCCCTTCTCTGAAGGTCAGTTCTGATTATTCTGTACCCTGGTAACAGAAAACAGTAGATAATATTGCAAATTACCATTCCTTCTTTCCAGAGGAGCTAAGAGAAGCCTGGCTCTCTCATTCTGTCATGCCTGCTAATATTTCTGTACATTAATTGCTTCTTAGATTTGTGTACTTCTATTGACCTCCACTTTAGTTTAAAAGTAAATGTGTAAATGTTTGCAGGAGCAAGGCCTGAGTTTGTGTACTGACTTCCTTTAGACTGGGCTAAAATGACTGATATGACACGGGGCTTTTGGAGACTGGGGAAGGGGAGAAAGTGTGAGTTTGCTCCTGTGTGTGAATTCTCTTCTTCAGTAACACAATCTTCTCAGGGAAGTTTAAGTGAGCCTTTTCATTTTCAGGAACACAATTACAAGACATCTCAAGCAAGTTTCCATGTACTTTTTAATTGCCTAAATGTAAGGGCTGACACAAGTTTTTAGAACACTGAAAAATTAATACCAATTAAAAAAAACCAGGATTACCCAATTCTCTTTCGTCAGTCCCTCTCTGAAGATCAGCTGTAACTTGTTTAGATTTTGTTTGAATAATGTCATTAGTAAATTAGGTACAAATAAAAATTGAATGTAACTACAACTGAGCTAAAGGTATTCCTAAGCAAAGTTCATAGATAAAGATAAAACATTTATGATGTGAATTAAAACATTTATTTGTGAATTAAATTCATATTTGCATTTAGTGTATTACATTCATTAATCAAATGCATATGAAAACCTATATAGGCATGATTGTCATTGCATTGCCATTGACCAATGACAGAAGGGGGCTTTGACAGATATACAACGATTTGGTAAGGTAAAAATTGATTTGCAGAAGATCCAAAAGCAAACAATATTCTCACTTTCACAAAGACAAGCTTTGAGAAACCAGAGAACTTATTTGTGAAGTCAGGGACTGAGGAATTCAAATATTGAGGATAATACAATTATTTGAATTGAAAAGGATTAAAGTATGTGGACTTTGTCTCAAGAAAGCAGAAAAAGTTTTACTGAAGAGAATTGAATAAATAACCACAAGCAAATCCCAAAACATTTGCAAAATGGCAAAGAGGCTTAAGCACAAAGGAAATGTTATCTGAAGGATGAAGAAAAGGAAGGACAAAGTGAGAATTACCAAAAGTCAGGCTGAATTAGACTTTCAAAAATATGAAAAGCAAACAACAAAAGAGATTCTTCATCGCCATAAACTAAAGACAATAAAGAAAATGACTGTAGTGCTATAAAAAGTGCAGAGGAATGGAAGATAATCTTGGCAAAATATAAATTGCACTTTGCTACTAATCTGAAGTGAATACTTTGCCTCAGATTTTAATGAGTTTACATTGACTGATCATGGGAGCAAAGTCAGTTTAGACAACAGCAGCAGTGTGGGACAAAGCAGCATTCGGAACAAGGACAGAACAGAAGTCAAGAAAATTAATGTAAGACCCTGGATCTTCTTCACCCCATTTCAGAAAGGAACTGACATGTGAGCTCATGGGTCCACTGCCTGGTGGCTGGAGAGGAGCAAATTTCACACCCATCACTAGATGATGGGTGATGGTTAATTTCAGCGGTGGAATTTTTATGGCCCATCACCATGACATCCAGGCCTGCAGAACACATATAAACTAGCAGCACGTATAACCTATTGAAATTGAAAATTGAAATTCCTAACTTTTTCATTTAATTCATCTTTTCCAAATGTAATTGATTATTCCATTAGCCAAATATTTGCAACTGGATCTACAAACTAAACCTTAAGAAACTTCAGTAATTTAATGTTTTTAATAAGGCATACACTGTCTAAGTATTAAAGTTATGCTACTTCTGCTTTACAATTTCATACATACAAAATTTTATAAGAGCTACTTAATTGTCAGTGCTTCCTTTTTTTTTTGTTGTCAGCAAGTATAATTTATCATGAGATAAATTATATATGGCAGCACTACACTTACAACTATCAGTCAAATATGAACTAGCTGCAGAGGAAATCATAGTGGCACCCTGAAAATTATTTCACAGGACAATTCTTCACATTTACCTTCCTCATTTAATTTAGAAGGATATTTCCTGGTTCTAGGTAATAAATCCATTTATTCAGTAGGGAATAACAGCATTAGCTGCTGAAATCACTATTTTGAGGTAACAATAGCCGCCATTACTGAAAGAGCATTTCTGCTTTTTGCTATGACAGTTTCTATTTCCACCATGTAGCAGAACAGCCCAGATTTGCTGAGAAATTCTGTTTTGAGACCTTTTACCCTCTGAACTGTGAAGCTGGCTGCAGTTGCTGTCCTTTCTGTAAGCAGAAACCTGAGAAGCAGGGTAAGTAAATCAAAATGGAAATGGAGGAGCAGGGCCAGGTTGGCAATAGTAGGGATGAGTGCTTTTGTTTCTAAAAGAAGTGAAAAAATGCCTTGAAAGTCATGCCTTGTCTATGCCTACACTGGCTCTGCAGCAACTTGCTTTCCTGTTCCTTTTGTAACAACTGGGGAAGACACTAAGGCAGTGCTCCTCCTCACAGCACACTAGTTTTGCTTTTCACAGTGACATAGCAGAGATGCAGAGAATTAGCATTAATATAACTTTTACATAAATATTAACAAGGAATGTTCTCCTTCACAAAGAGTGAGCACAACCCGTTACTGCTCAGTGGGTGGAGGGCTGGTAAAGGTGGCTTTAATTCCGTACTCAAATCTCAATTTTTCTTGGCAATGCCTCTCGTGTAAGTTGGCTGCTCTAAATTTGCTGCCACAGCCTCCTATGGATCATTCCAGCTGCTGGAAATAGCTGTTCAAAGTGAGGAAACCTCTACACAAGAAGTATTCACTAGAGAGAAATTTCAAGAAGTCTACAGTCCCTCTGTGCTACTGGGAAAGTGTAAAGAGACTGGCTAAGAAAACAGAATTCAATATTGTTCTTTCCATAAAAAAAAACCCATTCATACTTTCTCATTTTTCTTTCTGGACATGGTTATTTGTTGACATCAAACTTACCCTGTTCAAGAATATGGATAAGACCAATATGGGTAAGTTAGCGTCACACTAACTCTGTGAGCTCCGTGCTTTGCAGCTGGTTATGGCAATGAAAATGGGGAGCAGCTCCAGCACCATACAGGCTTGCATTCTGTTTCTGACTGCCCCAAAGCTCTGTTTAGCTCTGTTTTGGTATGCAGAACCTCCGAACTCTGACTGTTGGGCTTGGTAACACAGCTAACATTAAAAAAAAAAAAAAAAAAGTTACAATAATAGTCACAACATGCTTTTTGTAACACAGAATTTCCTCCTGCACACAGGGAAATGTACCTGGCCAGTTACAGCCTGTTGTGCCAGCAGATTACTACAAAGGAACAAGATCATAAACAATTTTTGGCCCCATGTCTACAATCATATGATGATATCTGAGCCTTCCTGTCTTCCCAAGCCATTCTTCCTCCAGATTCAAATGCCTGATTAATATTATCAAAACAATTTTAAAACTGGTCTAGTTAAATTAATGCAACCCCTTTGAATGGATATTTTCAAACCTGCTGGTCCTTCAGCTCCTGTCCTGCCCTTTATCTCTGGGTAATCTCAGTTGTAAACACGAATTCAGCAAACATCTTTCCAACACTGACTCACAGAACCTCCCTCTAATCCAAAACAATCTCCTTCTGTCCTTCCTGAAACCTCAGCCTGTCTCTCAGACAATACTTTGTTCATGTCTAGTTGTCAGTCAAGTTCAAAAAAGAGCTTTCACTGTTTCCCTCCTTTCCCTCCTCCACCTGTTTTTTTATGATCTGTCAGCAATCCAGACTCCCATGAAGGAAGGCCTGCAGCCTTCAGCATTAATACAAATCTCTTTTTAGGTGATCTGGCTTCAAATATACAACATCATCCTGCTACTTTTCTAACACATCAGGAAAAATATTATTCCATCTTACTCAGTGTTGAGATCACTTCCCTCCTTATGTCAGCTGGTGATACTGAGCTGCATTGTCCCTTTTTAAACTTTCAAACAAATACTTCATGTGGTTTCATAGGTTATCCATCCCACTGAGATGCTTCCCAGAAATAAAAAAAGAATGTACTTCATTTTTTTTAAATCTTGTCCTCCTCTGAAATGTCTCAGAAGTATTCTTACAGGGAATTAGTGTGCCTTAAAACCAAGGGACAACAGTCACAGCTACTGGGTTAGGGCCACTCTGACTGTAGTGAAGTCTGTGTGGTAGCAAGTGCCAATTCCTGAATTGGAAAAGTCAGAAAGAGAACAAATTGAGGGGGTAGAAAAGAGAACTGTCAAGACTTCAGGAAATTATGAAGTTTGTGAGCACGTGGTCCAAGACACGCTGAGACCACACCATAGTCGAGATCAGGAAGTCAAAAACTCCATACAAGATAGGATCCATGACAAGAAATAGATATATCTGGCTGGAGCAATGTCACACAGATCACTTGCAAACAGCAAGCAGGATCAAACACCCGACTGAAAACTAGAGAGGACATTAAAATCAATTAAGAAGACAGAATTAGGAACTAATACTGCACATCTAGAAAGAAGGATGGGTAGACTGGTATTAAAAGTAAATGTGGAATATGGCTGGACTAAGTCCACAAACTCTCAGATGTAGTGCTATTAGCACTTTAAGCAGATTTAATCCATTGTGACTACTGAAACTAGTGGTCCTGCACTCCCCATCCAGAATTTCATGTGCATGCCCAAGCACAGCTTCTTATTTATACCAATACAAGCATCTATGTAGCTGGGACACAAACTGCCTTGGGAAATTGATGCCAATTAAAGCTGATCACAATTAAAAACTATTAACCATCATTAAAACTTAGTAGTCAGCATTAAACTTGATGCAGTCCACTACACAGCCATGCAAGTGCTTGTACTGGCACAAGGAAGGAGGCAGCATGGAGGTACAGACAAACAGCTGAGAAAGGAAAACCTTTTTATTTAGAGTTGTCACAACTCACCCTAAGTTAATAAAAACCAGTGAAGCCCCAGCGCTGGAGAGCATGGTTCTCTGCCAGCTATTAAGGCTGTGCCATGGGAGCGTAGAGCAGCAATCAGCTACCTAGGGAATGATTCACGTCCAGCTGCCTTGGCAATGACTCACTGGCTCAGTGACTCACTCCTCCGCTGGTGGACAGAGCCCACTGCCTATTATGCCGTCCGATACTGTCTCACTGTCTCCTAGTAGGGACTCATTCATCTGTCCCCAGCCATCTGCTGCTGCCTGTCCCATGTAGCGCGAGTACCGTAGGCTCTTCGGAGAAGACGGGATTTTCTGATCTTCATTTGGTCAGTTGCGAGCCTTTCCTCAGACTACGGAGCATTTCAACACTGAGTTTATAATGTGTTATAATATCGCTAAAAATGCTTTAGGCGCCCATAGATCTATGTGGTTTTCAACAAATTCTTCTAAATATTAGAAAAAGGAGTCGCAGGTTGTCAGGTACTGACCCGCGCACACAGATCCGCGGTTGCCCCAGTGTGCGCCCACAGACGCACATGCCCTGCCCGGTCACTCGCTCCTTGTGCCACACACCCGCGTACCAGTGACTCCCCATTTCTCGGTCACACACGCTGGGCTCCTGGAAGGGGCGAAGGGAGCGGGAAGTACGCCTGAACGCTCGGCTAAGCTCCTGTTACGAGCGAGGGAAGCGCCTTACGGCGGACG
>NW_005054306.1:4050040-4054969 GCF_000277835.1 Geospiza fortis
CCCGCGCCGCCTTTGTTAGCGCAGGAGCCGATGGCCACCTGCCGGCGCACGGGGCGGCTCTGGAGCCGTGCTGGGCGCGGGGCGTCGGTACTGCGCATTGCCGGTACTGTGGTTTTGGAGGAGGACAGCGTAGAAACACTGGAGCTAGGTGGTCTTTAAGGCCCCTTCCAATCCAGACCATTCTGTGATTTTATGGAATACTTAAATTTCTGACTGGGAAGATCCACAAAAAAATAGTGTTCTGGAAGCGTCAGAAAATGGTAGCTGCAAGTTTGAAGTACAAAGCACAATCTGCAGGACTATGGACGAGCTTGCAGTGACAATAAAAATGGTATGTAGGTGGGATCAGCTGACATAGTTGGGAAAGGTAGGCTTGTCCTAAGCAAACAGGGCAAATCTGAAGGTTATACTTATGAGAGTAGTTCACCTTCAGTACGGTCAGCTGTTCAACTTTTCAGGTTCGCGTGGTTGCTGGAGGATCTGGCTCTCAGTGTATCCAGATCTGCATGTGCATATTACTGTTACCCAATGGTCTCTTGTCAGAGTTTGGGCAAGAGAGCTTGTAATAGTGTATTTAATATTTGGAATATGCTAATGATCTCCATTCAGCGATGCATCCTATTTGTCTTTTCCTTTGTTTTGGTATTTCCCAGGAAATTTCCCATGTGTATATATTGGTAGAATTAGCTATTCACAGATCTGAATTGGCAGTGATCAGATAACTGCCTTTTTTTAAAGTAATGAATAGCCCATGCGTGTGCATGTCTGAATGCTCATGGTTAGTGGATGCTTCATTTCTGCTGTACCAGAAGCAATGCGGAGTATTTTTACCTCTGAGGTAATTTGCTTGTATAACTTTGACTTGTGAAGCTATTTAGATATTTCTGAATAATGTACTTAACATGGAAATCATCAAACGTGGTTTTATAGCTCTTTGAGGCTTAGTGGTGTAGCAGGTACGGGGTAACAGCTTGTATAGGTAATGTCTAGGCAATCCTGGAAGCAAAGTCCTAGCTGAAATACTTGCAGATGATGTGAACCACTTAGATGCTGAAGGAGTCCTGTAGTGTTTGACTTAAAATGTGAAAGATTCCAAAAGTACTTGTTTGACTTTGTGTTAATATGGAGATGTAGTTTAGAGACGGCATTCTGCGAATGCTTTCCTCACTGACACATTCGTGCTCTCTGGTGCTCCATTTGTCAGCTGAGGCTCATGTTTGCAAAACTGCAAACTTCACTTTTAAACCCGGAGCATTTAATGTAATTGCAGTGTGGGTACTGGGATAGTTCCTTTGTGTGGTTTAGATAAGGCTGTAAAGTTTTAATAGAGTGGATAAAAACTGTTAACTGTTGAACGTGTGGTCTTTAACACAGTGTCAGTGCTGTGAGCAGGCTTTGAAGACTTTTCTGTTAATTGGCTCTTAATACAACATGTTAATCTAAGGTGCTTGCTTTCTTTGGTAGGAAACTGTGACATGTCTGAAAGTGTTTCTAGCATGAAATGACCTTGTACAAACATTTTCTTTTGGAGAACTGTCAGAATTAAATTACCTGTTGCAGCTGATAGATACAAATGAAAGTCCTGAATACGATGTATCCCGCTATGCTAATTCTATGAAGCTGATGGAATGGGCTAGTTTATGTTGAACAGAACCTGAAATCAAAGCTGAAACTGTAGAACAATAGATACATTAGAATGAAGTTGCAAACCAGTTGAGCTTGCCTTTTGTATTGTAATACCTGCTTAGTAGTGAAATGTGAACCATTCATGTACTGAATGACTAAGCTGGTGTTCAAAGCTAAAAATTTCCATGTTGTGTGTGCTTGCTAGGGATTAGATATTTTAAAGTCTTTGCTGGATATCTTGAGCTGATGCAATTAAGACTTTTTTCCACATTTTTCCCTCCTATGGGCAAACCCGCATTCTGGATAAAAGTTTGGATTATGTGTAATGTGTTTCAGAAAAGATCTTTGTCAAACTAATACCTTCAGTAAAGGTCCCAGCTAAAAAGTATGGAACTTGAGCTTTGTTATTAAGTTTTGGGGTGTTTTTGCTCACTTGTTAATGAATTATGCAGAAAGGTCTTGTGGTTGAAATAGTTACTGGCAAGCATCTCAATATGCCTACCCTGCTTATATCCAGTAGTGAAATGAAGTTAATGTTTTTGTGGTCTCAAAATAATTTGCTTTAGTTTTATTGCTTGTTCTCACTATGCTTTATAAGGCATGATTTTTTTCCTAAAAAAATTGCCTTAAACTATGTATGGAAAACAGGATTTGTTGAAAACATGATGAACTTGCTGCAAGCCCTGGATTTCCATGGTGACTGTGTAGTGCATTCACTCTCCCCACAGTAAAATTAGCTGTTTATTCCTTCAGATGATGTGCAGCTATGCATTTTCCATCTCAAGGGCTATCAGGATCTTAAATGTACAGAAGTTTGAAACCATAAATAAATTATGCCAGTGTTAGAAGCTCATATCTCAAGCATTCAACCCTGATGAATACTCTGAAATTGAGCTTATTTATGGACTTCTAATCTGCTTCTTATTTGTCTATATTACGTGGAGACACAAGCTGGAGAAAACTGCAGCAATGAGCAGTGTGGGGTGACACTGATAGGACATTCTGATCCTGTGGTACAGGGAAGCTCCCAAGCCCTGAGACACTCAAGGATTTGCTGGGAGCCCTGTAAATCCTTGCTGTGTGCTGCACCCTGTAGCCTGAGTCAGCTCACTGCTGCAGTGTGCTGCTCCTCTGCCCCTTCCCCCAGTGCTGGGCACTGCTGCCTGCCTGCTTCCTCAAACACTGAAGGTGCAAGGAGGCTGGGCCATGAGCCCTGCTCTGCTCCTGCAGTGCTTTGGAACAAAACTGAAGGGACTCTGGAGGGAAGACAGGGCTGTGCTAAGGTAAGGGCTTCTATCCCCGTGTACTTGTGGGGCCTTTTTAATGGACGATGCAAGTTTATCTGGAGAACTTTATGTAGAGTGCAGTCTTCCCCTTATTAGAATGGATATCAATTAGATTTTAGATCTGGTTCAAAATTACTGGTAAAATGTTTTCTTGTAACTCAGAATTGTACCAAAGAGTGGTTTCACACAATGGAAACAAACCCTTTTAGTCTCACTTCTACTGATTTTGATACTGCTTGCAGGAAGTGAAGACTTATGTTGAAGCCTTTCTGACATTTTCCTACCTTATCACTTAAAATGCTGAAGTGTTTGGGTAGTCACTGTCTGGCAAAGGTCTGGGTCCTTAGTGAGACTCTGTAGAAAATAAATAAGCAGCTATTGGTGAATTCCTCAAACGGCTTTCCTAATGGTTGTTTGCTCAGCCAGGAGAACGGGAAGACTTGGGACTTTTGGTAGATACTTGCTGCCTTAGAGTGTGTTCCTTCTGGAGAAAATTACATTCAAATTTGCCCTCAATGTTGCTTGTAAAGTCCTGCTGTGCCTCCTGGGGCTCATGCTTCCTCAAGCACTTTGGATGTCCTTGGATATGAGAGACTTGGGAATACCCATTGAGTATCTTGGGATGTAAAGGATGGAATCTCCATTCCATGTAACTGCAGTAGTGGTGTAAGGCCCACAAGAGAAACATGCAGCCTTCAGAGCCCAGCTGTGGCCATCTTTGTGCCATTGCTGAAATATCTTGGTTTCATTTGGGAGTGATGCTCTGAATAGTTGGCTTGGGACTTTCTAGGTAAGAAGGATTTTGTGAGCAGTACTGCATAGAATCACTTTCAGTGTGGATGCAGTTTTCCACCCAGGTGTTTGTCTCTCAAGTTTAAGTGCATGTCCCTGGAAGGCTGCTTAGGTTTAGGATAAGGAAGATGTGGACAGTCTCTGTATATCTGTGCTCAGAGCATATAGAGGGTGTGACACTTTTGTGCACCCCGCAGATATTGCCTATGTAAACTTATCAAGTTGCAAGGCTCTTGGCCTAAACTCAGGCTGTGGTTCAAGGTAACCTATCTTAAACAGCAATTTTTAAATTCTGTTTGTAAGAGGTAGTAATTCACATGCAGCTGTGTGCAGAGAAATACGCAAGCTGCTGAGAGATGCTTTAAAATGCTTGTGACTTTTGTGTGGTTTGTACTGTTCCTGCTTGTTTTGGGATGCTTGAAAGCAATGTTGGAGCTCTGCTGCCACTGATGTTTAGCCAGCTTCATGTGTCTTGGCTGTATCTCCTCTGTGTAGGCAGTTTAGACACAGTTTTAGGCTGTCTGGATTCTGGTATTGGTAGGAATTGGCCTGCTTAACTGTAGCCTGCTAATGAGGTAACTGATACCTGTGTGGCTCTTAAAAACACTTACCAGGTAACAGGTAGGGGTAAAAGATTGTTCTGCAATTGAATGCTTGACATCAAAACAAGGTCTTACATAGTCAACTAAAAAGTTTATTATTTATGGTAATATAGAATTGTCAGCTGTTCTATTCTAATGAAAGCTTAAGCTACATACTTACTCTTGCATGGCTTGTCTCTAGGAGTTCCATATGATTTATTTCTTAAGAATTCCTGCCCTACTTCAATACAGCTTTTCTTCACAGTGCTCTCTGGCTGCCTTAGCAAGTTCCTGGTGCTGGGCTGGTGTGCTTGAGGAGGCTGTTGGTTGCTGATAGGAACGAGTTCTTGATGTAGTTCTTAATCTCTTCAAATTGCTGTTAGCACATTCCCAGTTGGCCTGAAACAGCAGTATTGTGTCTGGTGTGCTTGACTCCTCTTAAGGAATGTGTTTTACCCCTGAAGGTAAAGGCTCAGAAGAGGCCAATAACTTGCGTGCAAAAGCATGGTTTTATCTGTCAAGGAAAACTTCCTTCTGAAATAAAGGAGCAGATATGATGCTTTGGAACTTGGTTGAGAGGAACTATTGACTATTCATGAAGCATACTTCCTACAATTCCTAAGCTACTTCTCATTTACAATAGC
>NW_005054306.1:4054988-4083478 GCF_000277835.1 Geospiza fortis
GTACTCTGGTAACAAGTCTGTTGATAAGGCACTAAATATTACAACACAGGTATAGGAGTAAATTGTTAAGCTTGATTTTTTTCCCTCCTTTTTTTTTCCTTTTGGGATGTTCTGCTAGTCAGGTGTAGAACAAATAGCTTTTTACCATTCAAGCAAGGACAATTCTTCACACTTGAGTAGATGTATTCTATTTTCATTTGCTGTTCTCTGAGAAGGTGCAGTCATTTGAGGTGCATTGTGCTTGCCCATTCAAGAAACTAATTTGACTCAGGATAAGTAGCAGTTATTTAAAAATTTGGAAAGTGGATCTTTGGAAATGAGGTAGTCAATGAGCCCACATGAGTGAGAAGTCAGTCTCAAGTTGGTGTCTGCAGGTCTGCTGCAGAACTTGCTTCCAGTAAGAGCTGCCATTGACACTTGAGTATAGGAAAGCAGTTTCCAACTGGCATTGTTCTGATGTCTGGCTATGGGAAATTAGGAAATAGTAATGCCTTGCACATTGATCATTGAAGGGGGAATTTTGAAGAGCAGAAGTCCATGATGGCACTTAATTGGGAATCAGTCTTACTTGGGTACCCTGTTTCAGTTGCAGGCTTTGCTTCCAAGTTAAAACTTAACTCAGCTATGAAATTAATAGTGTTCTCAAATACTTAAATTACTAACTTATGTGACAGTGGTCACTGGGGTTGTCAGGTGAGGGAAGAGATGAGAATGTTGACCCCATGTTCAGAAGGCTTGATGTATCATTTTGTGATATAGATATTACATTATAACTATACTAAAAAGAAAAGATACATAACTATAGTATATAAGTATATAACTATACTAAAAAGAATGATAACAAAAGCAGCTCTCTCAGACTCTGTCCGAGATAGCTCAGCCCTTGATTGGCCATTAATTATAAACATCCAAGATGGGCCAATCCAGACGGACCTGTTGCATTCCACAGCAGCAGATAACCATTGTTTACATCTTGCTGCTGAAACTTCTCAGCTTCAGCAGGAAAAATCCTAAGAAAGGATTTTCACAAAGAGATGTCTTCGACAAACTTCGCAGATTTTTACTTATTATTGAATAGCTGCAATAGATGTAGTGATAACCGTTGAAATACTACTTTTAAGGTTGATTTTGTTTCTTCATTCAAGTGTGGGTAGATATCGTTTGTCTCAGCTACTGACAATTATATGGAACAAAAAAAAGGGGGGGAAGAAATACGAGAGTTAGACTTGTAGTGAACTTAATCTACTTGGGACAAAGTAGTCCCAGATGTTCTTCCTTAGCTGTGCTTTAAACAATAGAACATGCCAAATACTATGGTCATCTTGTTTAAATAGATTATGTTGGATCAAATCCAGCCTTTCTTTAGTTTTCTGTACTTAGCTTTAAAATGCATACAGATACAGGCCAGTATCCCTGCAGAATTTCTCCCTAATGTGGCCAAGTCTCATCCTGGGTGCTGCAACCCTTTCTTAGTCTCTGTATGCTTCTAGAGCAAGCCTAGCACCCTGTCTGTTTCTAAAGCTATAGAGTTTTTCCTTAGTGCTGCTCCAGGCAGACCAAATTATGACCAGGCCCTTTATTTCTGTAAAGGCTGAACACAACATTTAGTGTATGCTTAGCCATGGTTTCTGTAGTACCATAGTGAGGACTTGAGCAAAGCTGTGATGTGCAAAGGTCTTGTGCAACTCCAGATTTCAGCCATGGTACCTAAATACCAACTGTAGTACCAACAAGCATAACAGGGCTTCCTTTGCATCGTGGGCTTTGCACTTTACGCACAATTGTGTGTTGTTGGTGCTGTACTGACCCCTCACTGAACTACCAAATTTGTTGCATCTTCCTCTGCTAATGTGTGTCTGGAGCATGCACATTTCTCTGAAATGCCTGCACAGAGCTGCACTACAGTGGTGTTTAAACAAAAAGTGTCACTTGCCTGCCTGAGGCTGAGGTTTTGACTGTCTGACCCGGTAAGAAGCTTGTGAAGGCTGAGATGTGTGCTCTTGCAAAGCCTAAGATAGCTACATGCCCATTAATGCTTGGGCAAGTACAAAATCAGATTTGTAGTAATGTACAAATGGGGTTAGTACAGCTCAGCATCAGGGAACTCTTCCTCACCTTTCCCAAATGCAATGTCAGACTCTGGGTGTTTATTTAATGGCAGATAAGATGGTGGTAGGGATGCTGGAATAGTTTGAACAATCTAATACATTACCTAGCTCAATTTACAGGAAGAGTGGCTGGCAAACTTAGGTTGGTGTGCTGTAGCCAGAGAAAACTAAATCCTTTGGTACTCTTAGTAGCAAAATTGTATGATTTTTCTAGGAGCATTTAGAAATAGTTTATATTGTGTCTATTTCATTATTTGCATTTACCAGCCTTTTTAAGGTGAGCGGCCACTTGCATTTTCATGTACACTTGAGTTTAAGGAACAGAGCAAACTCCTGTCAATGACATAAGTATAGAGCTGAGTAAATGTGTGGGACTTGAGCTGAGCACTCAAAATAACCTTTTTAATTTGACATGGAGATTTGAATGTCTGTGCTGTCATGTCTGTGTTTGCAGAAAAGCATTTCATCAAGTGTCACTAACTGGGGTAAACCTCACTTTGATTTTAAGTATCCGGTTATATCACAGAATTTCTAAATTAATCAGATGTGCATTGATTATGACTGTTTTTTAAATGGATAGGATTTTCTTAAATCGATGGGATTTTCTTAATTCAATGTTCTGGTTGAATCATATATATGAATATTACTATTCTGGTGTACTTAAAATGGGAAAGTCCTCAGGTATTATTAAAGGTACAGAATTCAGTTTCAAAAGACATTCTCCCAAATGAATTGTTGAGGGAGAAGTTAAGGCATTTATTTGCTGACTGTTCAGAAAGGCTACAGAATATATGGATGATTTAATTATGCATGTAACAGAATCTAAAACTTCAATTTCATGAACTGACCAGTTTTCTAAGGGGAAAGACTGATGGCTGCAGGAGAAAGTGTGTTGATGGAATTAACAGTGAGTGCTCTGTCCTGGCATACAGCCACAGACAGGGCTTTTGCAGTGTCAGTAAAGGGTGAGAGGTCTGCCTCCTGCAGAAGGATTAGGCTGACAGTTTTATATGGGCAAGCTGAACTTGCTTGATGATGAAAAATTGGCAATTTTTTTGTGCTGCTAGCTCCTGCAGTTATTCCAGCTCTGCTGATGAGCAGCTTAGTTTTATGCTGGGTTAGTAAATCTCTTGGATCGTGACTTCTCTGAGGACGAGAGCCAGCACAAACCTGCAGGTGGAATATGCTTTGGGCAGGGAGAAGTAGGACAGCTGGCAGTCTTGTAATTTTGTGACGTCAGGAAGCTGTATCTGTTCCTATCTTATTTATAGCAAAATTGACTACATTGAATTCTACTAGTCTGGTGTAGACGCAAGACTGAAGTGACAACCAAAGTAGTTTTTTTGCAACCCCGTCATTTCTCTTGAGTACTTAAAAGCCTTTTGGCTTAACTTGAGCCCTTGTTTTTTGTTTATTTTTTTTCAGACTCTTTGTAGAATGAATAATATAAGTAAAGAATTGAAATACTGAACTTCTACCACCATACCGAATTCTACTACCATAGCTACAATTTGCACTGTATGAAGGAATTCTGTGATCCTGGTTTCATTGAATTCAGGCCATTGAAATATATTTGGTTTTAGCTTTTCAGTGAAATTATGAACTTGACTCTAAACTGGTCAATTAAAGCATCTTGTTGATGCCAATGACTGCTGCGGTAGAAGTGCTTAGAGGTTCAACCTAAAGCATGCCCTAAGTTGTCAACGTGTGGGATGCAGGATTTAAGGTTATCCTGACTCACCTGGTTAGAAGCTTGAGGTTCCACATGCAGCAGATCATGGTAACAGATTTTTAAGACTACTGAGCCATCAAGAGCAAAGAACGGAGTATTACTGTATTATGAGAGCCAGTCCCTGTATAAAAGCTCTTCCCATTTTGTGCTCTCAGATCCAGTAACTCAGGACTCTGGTCTTGTTTGGACTTTTTACCCAGGGCTCCAGCAAGCTTTGGTTTGTTTAACCTGTTGTTTGTGCTCTTCTGTAATTTCTTCACAGGTTTGAGTGGGACAAACTTCTGGAGAATGTGCATTGTTTGATCATAAGTGTGACAAAAACTGACAAGCAGGAAGCTTATGTACTCAGGTAAGGCATTGGCTCATTCTTTAATCCCTAGGAGAGGAAAAAGCGAAAGCTGTCATATGTGATTCACTTGGCTGAGAATCCAATCTTGGGTTAATGGCAGGTTGATGGCTACAACTTGCAGGGATCTCCTGCTCAGAGGTGCAGATCTCTTCATAGTTGTGTTTCTCTTTTCCTTTGGCCAAAAGGATGGACAGAGCTGTGGTGACATCACTTAATTTTGTCTATGAGCAAAGTGTCCCCAGTACAGAATTTCAGTGTTACTTCAACAGAATAGGCTATAGGTGTCACTTACAGATCAGCGAAAAAACCTTACTGGTAGATCAACCTTAACTGAACATAAATACAATCAAGTGGAACAACTCTTGCAGCTGACATAAGGGTATCTGTAAAACTGTAGCTTTCCTGGAACCCTGGAATTTTTGTTGTGTGTGCTGCAGTTAGTTGTAAGGATGCTCTTTTTGCCATGTGTTTTTCATCTTGCAAAATACTTTCTTGCTTTTTGTACATAAACTTTACAGACACATTTGACATTCTCTGGTTTACTTCAGATTACAAATACTGAAGTTCTTGTACTCTAAAAGACTGCCTTGAGGGCAAGGTTGTGCTAAGAGCAAGCTAGTCAAAGAAACTGTGTTCAAGTCTTGTTTCTTCAAGCTTCATATATTTAAAACAAAATTCTGGAAAGAGTAACTAGTTGCACTGCATCCTGGATTAAATTTAACCTTGATTTTGAATTTGTAAACAGCATTCCACATTGAGTTACTTGAGCTAATTTTTGCTCCCATTGTTCAGTTACGTGATGAAAAGATACTTGTTAAGCATGTTTAAATGTCCTGGATGTGGCATCAATGCCTATCTCCAGTTCAGCTGGGCTGTAGTTAAGTATCTGACTTCGTTTATATATAGTTAATTTCTGGATCTTACTTATGAGGCATATCATATAGCTGTGCCTGTGTACCCACTTCACAGCATGTTTGTATTCCTCAGGTAGTTTGAGGGTGTCTAATGTGTGTGCCTTTTCCTGTAGTGTGACAGCTCTGTAATATCATGCTTGTGCAGGTGTTTGCTTTGGTAAATCATAACAGCTCTCAAATGTTAGCTGCATTCTATTGATTTGATCTATTTGCTAAGTATGTTTGCGCCATATGCTGCTCACTTAGAGTAATGCATTTGGTTGGGATAAGGACCAAGACCTAACAACTCCTTCCTGGATTGTTTTATGTGGAGCACTGAATATCTTCTTAACACCTCTTTTACAGTGAGAGTAGCATGTTTGTCTCCAAGAGACGTTTCATTTTGAAGACGTGTGGTACCACCCTCTTACTGCAAGCACTGGTTCCCCTGTTGGAGCTTGCTAGGGAGTACAGTGGGTTTGACTCAATTCAGGTAAGGTGTCAGAAATCTTCCTTGGAATGCACAAAAAGCTTTTTGCTGCTATTTCAAATGTATTAGTTTAATGTATATACATTTTTATTAAATATTCTGAATCTGGACATTTATGTATGCTTCCCATAATGGGAAGACTGTAAAGTAAGATTGCTCTGCTGCAGCAGTGGCCCTTTTATTTGTCTCTTAGTGGGTGCTAACTAACAAATGTCATTGAGCTGAGTTACTTAAGAGTAACTGTGCCCACACTGTCTAGTGGAAAACAAGTTTGTAAGTAAGCTGTCTCCTGAAGCTTAGAAATTCAGATAGGAATAACCCTGTGCTTCTGAAATGGGAATACAGGTAGCAGTGTTTTGACAAGGAAAACTTAGGTCCTGTGAAAGTTCATGATAAATGTTTGCATTTTTCTTAATTCTTAGATTTAAGGTGGATGGATAATACTCAATACCTAAGATGCACCTTTATTTTTTCAGAGCTTCTTTTATTCACGTAAGAATTTCATGAAGCCTTCCCACCAGGAGTACCCACATAGGAATTTCCAGGAAGAAGTAGAGTTTCTTAATGAAATTTTCCCAAGTAAGTTGATGAAACTTCATCAAAGTTGGGTGGAGGGTTGATGTTATGTGAGGAGTGATGAGCAGTACAATAGGTATGGGCTGCCAGGCCGAAAATTCAGCAGTCCTTGCATAAAAGTCAAAAGCTATAAATATTTTCTGGATTTCTGATACTAGCCTGCCAAGACCAAAATTTAAATTATACTAAGCTTGGCATTTAACACCTAGTCCAAACTGAGATAATCTTCAGACTTCCAGTCACTCTGTAGAATTCTGAAAGCCCTATTAAAAAGCTAGGATAGTAATTTAAAGGAAGTAATACACTGAAGAAAAATGTGGGGCTTTCACACATTACTATGTGGAATGTGTGAAGTGCTATGAAATGTGAAGAAGTTACTGTGCTAAAACCTGAACTCAAACATGTAATGCAGTTCCGGACTACAAGAAGAATCTTAAATTTTAAAGTGACAGGTTTTTGAAGGAACATGGAAGCTGTGGTACTCATCTGAGTTACTTGAAAAGAAATTATCATAAATGCATTTAATAGAGGCTATAAGAGTTCCATGGTTTCTCTCTGTGCATAGCTAAACTGTAATATTGATTTCCTGATAGTAGCCTCTCAGCTGAGGTGTCCAGACCCACTTCTGAGGAAGCTTGCTTTTCTGATTATGAACTTTGCATCCCTGAAGTTAAATGCCTGGTTATTTGGTACAGCTGCTGACTGCATCAGTGAACTTCATGGGGTTCTGTGAAAGGCCCCTGTCTTTAAATAGGAAATAAAGATAATATTTTACATAAATGTTCAGCTGTGGCAATTAACTGGAGGCTTTTTGTCTTGTCTAGATGGAGCAGCTTATTGCATGGGGCGTATGAACTCTGATTGCTGGTATGTATGTGAAGAGTTTGAAGTCTTTACAGTAGAACCTGGTGCTCTCAATAGGTGTTACATACTTGATTTGTGCTTTATGTAGGTACCTGTACACCCTGGATTTCCCAGAGAGTCGGATATCCAATCAGCCTGATCAGACACTGGAAATTCTGATGAGTGAGCTTGACCCAGTAGTTATGGACCAGTTCTACATGAAAGATGGTGTTACTGCAAATGATGTCACTCGTGTATGTTTGCTTGAAAACTTGAGCATTTTGGGGAATGGTGGAAGTTGGGAAACAAAATGCTTCATTCACTTACCTTTTAATACAAGGTTTATTTTGTGGCAGGAGAGATGTCGTAGAAAGTGTCGGGTTAGTACTTTGGGAGGAAAATGGATTTAACCCAAGAGTATTTTGGGGAATATAACTTCAAGTTTTCAATGCCCTTCCTTTAGTGAAAGCAGCAATATGCAGTGCTTTGGGTGATGGGAAGCTTTTACTCTGAGGAATGTCAGAGTAGGGATAAAACCATAATTTGAGTAATTTTCAAGGATGTAGATTATAAGGAGTAAGGAGATAAGGAATGCAAAGGTTAAGTAGGTATCAGAATCAGGGTTAAACCAGGGAGCCATTAGGATGAGGGGAAGGGCAGATTTGGGGTCTAAGCATAATTTGATGTGTTTGCCTCCTTTACCCAGATGGGGAAGTCGTGTGACATGAGCAAGTTTTCCTGACAAGTACACTGACTTCATCTTGTTTTCCATCTTAGGCTTTGCTTCTCACACTGTATTTGCTATTGAGATTTGGCTGTAGCTCAGGTACTGTGTGGTAAATCAAAATGCTTGGGATTGCACTCCTTCCTAGGGTATAAACTAGTATATCCTTACTCTGGAGTAAAAGTAAACAGCCTTCATTTTGTGGATAGTGCTTGAAGAGAAGCTCTGTTTTCCATTTCAGCAGCAAAAGCAAATATGTTTTGGAGTTCTAAGCTGTTTCCTTGTCTTGGATGGATACAGCTGGGCTCTGTGAGAGGCAGTGTGATACCTTGCCTGCAGCTTGTCACTGCCATTGATGTTGTGACAGGATGCAAACAAAGCTCATCTGCAGTGGTACATGTAACCAGACTTACCTGTTTTTGGGAGAATTCTGGTGTCCTTTGCTAAACAGATGTTCATTCTGCCTTTGAGATAAATCTAAAGTGTAAGGATGCATGATAAACAGAGTTGTTTGACTTCTTTCAGATGAGTGGAATTCGTGACCTGATACCAGGTTCTGTTATTGATGCTACAATGTTCAATCCTTGTGGGTATTCAATGAATGGGATGAAATCGGATGTAAGTTTTGCACTCATTAATAATTAGCACTGGTAAATAAAAATAAATAAATATTTGGTGGTAATAATACCTTTTTTTTTCAGGGAACTTACTGGACTATTCACATCACTCCAGAACCAGAGTTTTCTTATGTTAGTTTTGAAACAAACATAAGTCAGACCTCTTACGATGACCTGATTAGAAAAGTTGTGGAGGTTTTCAAGCCAGGAAAATTTGTGACAACTCTCTTTGTTAATCAGGTGAGTTTTCTTGCATTAGCTTATCAGCTGATGAAATACATATAGACACAAATGAAGCAAGGCTAGAGATTTTTACTGGAGATAACTAGTTTCTAGTTTGCCTCTATATTTGAGTGGTAGTTTCTTTAGAAAGTAAAAATACTCTTCAGTCGTGCTATGGCATGTACTAAATCTGATCTTCAGCAAACTTCAGAAACAGTAAGATGCAGCATCCCAGTCCCAGAATTCTAACGACTTCCTATGTAGTTCTGTATAGGCATAATTTCTTTCCTTGGCATTTTCCTGGATTTGCCTGCAGCTGTCAGTTCTAGAACACCTGCTGTTAATAGTGTTGCTCTCAGCTAATCATAGCACCACAAAATTATTTGGGTTGGAAGGGGCCTTAAAGATCATCTAGTTCCAACCCCATGCCATGGGCAGGGACACTTCCCACTAGACCAATGTCTCACCACCCTCACAATGAAGGTTTTTTTTTCCCCAATAACTAATCTAAACCCACCTTCTTTCAGTTTAAATCTGTTGCCACTTGTTCTACCACTACATGCTCCGGCAAAAAGTCCCTCTCCAGCTCTCTTGCAGCCCCCTTTAGGTATTGGAAGGTCCTATAAGGTCTCCCCAGAGCCTTCTCTCTCTTCCCCAGGCTGAACAACCCATAATTGTTCACAGAACAGCAGTACTGTATATAGGGAGCAGAACCACTGCTTGGGAATGAAACTTTCTGCTCCACTTTCAGGAAGAGTTTTAAAACATCTTAGTAAGAACCATATATGAAATGCAGTGTGCTAATCCATCTCTAAATGACAGCTTTAAAAGTAACTTCCCTTTTTCTTTTGTTTTCCAGAGCTCTAAATGTCGCACAGTGTTTTCCTCTGCCCAGAAGATTGAGGGGTTTAAACGTCTTGATCACCAGATTGCCCAATTCAGTGATTATAATTTTGTTTTTACCAGTTTTACAAAAAATCGCCAGCAACAGCACAGTTGATTAAGAATGAAGAAAAAGCGCAAAAAGAAATCCCATATAAAAGGTGGTGGTTGCTTTCTAGTTAATGATTCAGGGGGCCATGCTTTCCACTCCCACCACCTTGTAGTTGTGGAAAGCCCTAGGTGTAATCATAGTATAACCATTTTGAATTGTATGCATTATTATATCAAGGAGTTAGATATCTTGCATGAATGCTCTCTTCTGTGTTTAGGTACTCTATGCCACTCTTGCTGTGAAATTGAAGTGCATGTAGAAAAATCTTACTGTATGAAACTTTACAACACTTGTAAAAATGATTCAGGTAGAATTACACACAGTATAGTTTTTCTCCAAGTATCACCAAAAATTCCCCACAGACAAGGCTTTCGTCCTCATTAGACTTCAGCCTCAACCTACTCACTGGGGACAGTTCTCTGTTAAATTGTCACTCCTTTTTTCTTTTTAAATCTATGTTGTGATTTCAGTCTAAAACAGTTTTTGATGAACTTCTATGATTTCTAATGAAACTGATTCTTAATTAACACTTTCATGTTTGGAGAAACTTCTTAAAACAGTTACAAATTGTTTTGCTACAGGTGGTGGTTGATTTATTTTTAAATCAGACTGACTTTCCATGCTCTGATACAGCTTCTAGGAATTTGCTCAGCTCTCCTGTAGAGCTGGGCTAACGCATTGGTCTTTCACCTTTAGTAACGTGGGTATCGGTACTAGAGCAGGCTAAACTGTCTCACCTCAATGGCCATTTGTCTGTCCACATCCCCGAGCTGTCACACCGCTACGCAATGGCAGAACTTGATGAAGGTCCAAGACTTGACAGGGGAAGAGCTGAGCCAGGCTTCAAGTGCTTTGGTGTTGTTGTGTGACAGCTTTGCGAAGTGCAAGTTGATATTGGCAGCGGGCGTTTTCTGTCCCAGTCACCTGATGTGTCAGAACAGGAAGCTGGTGCTCCTGAGCCCTGGCAGGTAGTGCTGGTGGAGGAGTGGGATTTGCCAGTCTGGGTGCGTTGATTGGTTTGGATTATTCTCAGTAAAACCCGTGACCTGCCACTTCGGACTGTAAAGAGTGCTTCTAAACTGGTCCAGTGTCACTTCATTTTGTTGTTCCAAGCAAAGCTAATGCCTGTCTTGTGACAGTCCTGTGACATTGTTGTGCATGTGACTTATGTTGTACTTGATTGTTGTGACTTCATCTGTTTTTTCCTCCTAATTGCTAAGGTGGTTCCTCTTACTGTGACTTGAGGGCATTAAATGAAGGTATAGAACAAGAACTGTCTGGGACACCTGGACAGAAGTGAAGTAGAATGCTATTCATGGAGCATGAATAAGTGTGTAATTCAAAGTCACTTTAATGAGTATTGACTAAAATGCAGGCTTTGAAAAGCTGGCACACTTTCAGCTATGTTTGTTTGCAAATACTGGGATTTTAACAGCTGTGAGACCAGCATGTTAACAACAAAATAGAGATTATTTTTCCCCTCTTGTCCTTGCAATGTTTTGACTCTTTCTGGTTTGATGCAATGGTTCTTTTGTTCCTTCTGTATTTATAAATGAAGCACTTTTTCAGTGCTTCTAAACTAAAGTCTGCTTGGTTAGAAATCAAGTGGTTGGAACGTTTTGATTTTTTTTTTAAGCATATTATTGATGTTCTTTACCAATGTTATCAATTACATGCTGTAAATGGCACTAATGCTTTTTGGTGTTAATATTGAGGACCAATATTTCAATGGTTTTTTTTTCTTTTTTTTTTTTTTTTTTTTTTTTTTTTTTTTTTTTTTTTTGTTCTTGCATTGTCCCAATTGTTTTGACTTTTTTGGCTTGAGGTCCTTTAAGTAGACTGAAGATCCCTTTTCAAGTAAAACTGAAAGAGAATGCATCTTAGAAAAAGAAGCATAAGCCTCGTCTATGAAAATGAAAGCTGTTGAATGGGTTATTGAACTATCTGGGTGATCAGGATGGGGGGAGTATGGTGTTTATAATTTCTGTGGTGTTAGACTTTGATCATTTAAAAATATCTGTACCACAACTTAACGCTTCAATAAAAGTTCGCTTAAATTGTTTGTAGTGATGATCCAGCAATTCTATCCTTCACTCTCTTCATGCTTTATGGTACCAAATGGTTTAATTCTGAAATAAATTTGTTTCCTTACTGTCCTGATTTGCACTGCTCCTGTAGGGGGTGCATCTCAAAGCTCTGGCAGTTTAAAATTAGGCAGCATGTGAAATGAAGCCAAGTGAAAATGTTCTGCTGTTCTTGAAGCTAAAACTGTTTCTCTAAATGAACTCAAAAATTTATGCCTACATTTAACCTGTATCTTTTTCTTGAGAACTAAATATTCTAAATAGCCCTCTGAATTAAGACAACTGCTTCTAAGTAACAAGCTGGCATGCATTTATGTACTTAAGCTTAGACTGGCTTTGAGAGTTCAAGGTGAGATTTATCTCTTAAGGTAAAGTAGGCAGGTATCTAATCTAGATAGTAACCTAGACCAGAAGCTAGTGGCTAGCAATGTCAGGGCTAAGCAAATGCAACCAGCACAATTGAAAATTCCTTGAGTTCATGTGCTAAGTCCCACAGGAAGAGCAGCTGCAGTTTAATCGTACCTACAAAGCTCCAGCAGTGCTGATATCCCCCAGTCACCTAAGTATTGTGTTGGTATTGGTGGTTTAAAACCTTTAAATTTAGTCACCCAGAACCTAATCTATGATGTTACATATCTCTAATGGGGTTCTGGATAGTAAATAGTAACTTGTAGTTATTTCAAGTACTTAAGACTTTTTTTTAAAAGCCAAACAAACTATGAGAATAAGAAACTGCAATTTGCAGCATCAAGAGATCATGTTTTAACAATGTCAGCCATGACAAATTAGCAGTAATCTACCTGGTGAAACAGCTTGTCAAGCCATTTTTAATTATTTAGCAGCTGTCCTGGTTAGCTGGAAAGGTCCCAGTTGGCTGGAGGGTAGCAAATGTGATGTCCACCTACAAAAAGGACCACAAGGAGGATCTGGCAACCTGCCCTTGTTGCCCAGGAATGTCGTGGAGTGTCTGATACTGATAACTGTCCCACAGCACATACGGGACAATCAGGCCCAGCCAGCATGTGTTTGTGAAGGACTGGTCTTCCACAAGACCTGTCTTGTGATTGGCCAACCTTCTGCATCTATGGCACCTCAGTGGATGAGGGAAAGGTGGATGGTGTCCATCTGGACTTCAGTAAATCCTCAGATGCTGTGTCACAACATGCAGGAGAAACTGGGTGCACTGTTTGCAGGGTGAAAAAACAGGCTGGGTCATCAGACCCAGAGAAGGGCGTGAGTGTGCCACATCCAGCTGGTCACCAGTGATGTTCACAGGGCTCAGGGTTGTGGTTGCAAAGCTGGTGGTGTCTCATCCAGTGGCAGGGAGGATCTTTAAGGTTTCTTTCAATCCAAACCATTCTATGATTCTATATTAGACTGTGTGGGGATGGAGGGGATGGGCGGACTGAAGGTAGCATGATTGGGGCAGGAAGGAGGATAAGGCAGTTCTGTGTCTGAGCACTCTCATGTCCATTCAAAATGGGGCAGAAAGGGAGATGCTGACACCAGTGCTGGTACCAAGCCACTTGAATAGGCACTAAAAACCAGTGGTTTTCAATCCTACACCTTTACTGTGGTGTGTTGATGTCAAAGAGATGACACTGCTCTGGTACTTATGTCTGGGTGGGATGACTCTAGAAACTCTACTGGCTGTCAGTCTGGCTTCTGCTTTGGTGGTGCAGGATAATGTGTTGGCAGAAATGTTGAAGTTTGCCAACTGAGATGATGTAAACTCAGGTTTCTCTAGTGATAATCCCCAAAGCAATGCCACCAATATCTAAATGCATATAGGTTGGAAGTAATGCTGAGGGTATGCTCTCAAGGTGTGGAGTTCTCCCAAGTTATTTCAAGTTAACTGTTCCATATTTTTCTACTGCTTATTATACACTTACAAAAAAAAAATAGGAGCTGCTGTTTTATTTTTAAAGAAATTAAGCAGGCCCTAGAGAGTCTTGTTTCTGCAGCTGCCTGAAAGCCCTATCTTTATATAAATGTTACATTCTTTATAACATGCTTAGTTCTGCCTTTGGAAACTGCTATTAATTTTAAATATATGTGTACAAGTGAAATATGTACAGTCACTTTTAGGAGCAAGACCAGACACATGAATACCATAAGCTCAGCATTTTTCATTCCTGGATTAGCCAGAACGTGAACACACATTTTTTGTATCATGTAATTCCTAATGCAGGCACTTTACCTAATCCCTAACTCTAAATTGTCATTTATAGCCTTCCTGTTATTTTCCCCACATCGTCTTCTAGATTATATTTATCCTCTCAGTCCATCACTCTAAATTTTTCTTAAATACTAAGATTTCAAAATAGCATGTAAGGCAAATGGGCTAAATGGGCAGATGCTCATTTAAAGACATAGAATCACAGAATTGTTTGGGTGGGTTGGAAGGGACCTTAAAGATCTGATCCAATCCATCTGATTCCAACCCCCTGCCATGGGCCGGGACACCTTCCACTAGACTGACTTTCTTAAAGCTCCTTCTGGCCTGGCCTTGAACACTACCAGGGATGGGGCAGCCTCAGGATCTCTGGGCAACCTGTTCCAGTGTCTCACCATCCTCACAGTAAAGAATTTCTTCCTAATACCTAATTTACACCTTTGCTCATTCAGTTTAAAGCCATTCCCCGTGTCCTGTCACCACATGCTCTTGTAAGTAGTCTCTCCCCATCTTTCTGACAGGCTCCCCTCAGGTACTGGAAGGCTGCAGTTGGGTCACTCAAAGCCTTCTCTTTTCCAGGCAGTAAATCCGAATTTTCTCAGCCTGGCCTCATAGGAGAGATGACACATCACTAATAAACTTGGTGTCCCTCCTCTGGACCTGCTCCAGCATCTCCATGTCCTTCCTGTGCTGGGACCCCAGAGCTGATGCAGCCCTGCAGGTGGGGTCTCACCAGGGCAGAGGGGTGGAATCCCCTCCCTCACCCTGCTGGCCCATCTGCTTTGGATGCAGCCCAGGACACGTTTGGCTCTCTGTGCTGTGAGTGCCCATTGCCAGCTCATGTCCAGCCTCTCATCCAGCAGCCCAGAGGCATTTTAGGAGGACTGCTCTTGATCTGTTCATGTCCCAGCCTGGTTTGATATGACACGGGTCCAGTACCTCATTATGTTAAACCTCATACGATTCCCACAGACCCATTTCTCAAGCTTGTCCAGGTCCCTCTGCATGGCATCCCACCCTTCAGGTGTGTCAACTGCACCACTCAGGTTTGTGTCGCCTGTGGTTTTGCAGAGGGTGCACTCAATCCATTCATCCCTGTCATTAAAGAAGATATTAAATAACACTGGTCTCAATATGAATATCCAATCTTACCCTCTGCAATAGAAAGGTGTGATGCTCTGGCTTGAGTTTGCAAGGTAGCCAGAGAAATGGAACTTTCAACTCTTATTTCCTCTAGAAATGGACTTCCAGCTCCACAGTCTAATTTCCATCTTCAATTTCATTGCCTTACTTCATGGGCAAAAGTAAGTATTTGGTACTTGTTTTACACTATGAAAACTGCTGCACCAACAAAACCAAAGAGAGACAAGGAAAAGCCAGCATAGGATTGAACAGAGTTGAAAGTTGCAGTTACAGGACTACGTTTCAGCTTCTCTGCGTGGACAGGAGTTAGACAGATGTAACAGAACAAGACAAAATGTTCCAAATCCATTGTTCTTGTTTAGAACTTGGAGCAATTTGGTGCCTCTTCATCATCTGCTCCTTCCAGAAGAGGCACTGGCCTCTGTGCCTGCCAGAGATTATTTATTGAAACACACCATATGACAGCTCCATCAACACACCAGCCGCTGTAGCTTTACAGCTATCTCCAGTCCCTAAATTTGGACTTGTTTCTTTCAAAGAGGAACTTGCTAAGTACCTGTCAGCTTCACTAGATTCATCTTTAACATCTTTTAAGCACTGACCTTAAAAGTTAGGAAATATGTAGCCAAATACAAGGTCAGATTTCAAATACAAAGTTAGAATCCAAGCTATAAAAACGTACATTAAACTAAAGGATTATTTCTTAGCTGCTGTGGTATTTTGCAGCCAGAACCCCTAACAGCCTAGGCAGCAATAACACATGTATTCCATGCTATTTCAGGATGAAACTTTAATCTAACCAGAGGGCCTAAGCCCTTGAGGGCTGTTGTCTAATGGTAACCCTATCCAAATTCTCTTCTTTTTTGTTAAAGATGCTTCTCTCCTGATTTATTTCATGGTGCTGTTCTAAAGCCAAGATAGTGCTGTTGCATTATCTTAGAGGAGAGGGAAGAATGTGTGTTTATTCAATTATTGAAGTATCCTCAATGCTGTTACAATATCCTGCAAGGCATTTGTCATCAGGTCTACACATTGCATGTTCACTTCATTAGGCTTGGAGTCTTGGGCTCTTTCTAGGCTGCATTTTTCCTAAAGCCACATTATCAGCTACATTAGAGGTAGGATGCTCTATCCAAACAATCTCTCTCACAGCCCAGATTTGCCAGTTTTAAGGGTTCTTACAGACATGTATTTTTCAGATAGTGCAGAAGTTTTTTTTTCATCTTGATGTTCTAATATTTAATTGTTTCTAATTCTCAAATCTTAAAATCTTATTTAGAGTGAAAATCTGATATAAAACCAAAAGTATTGATGAAGTTGCTGATTTAAATAAAGGCCTGATTTATTTATTGCCCTAAACTGTTGTGAAATATGGGGGGGCTTAGAGGAAGAGGACAGAAAAATAAGAAAATTACTCATTCCCCTTACAGAAGGTATATTTTCCCTAGTGTGCTGTAGTGAAAGCTGGCACATATAACAAGAAGATCAAGCTGCAAAGGCTTCAGGGTGTAATTGCTGAGGCTACAGTGCCTACAATAGAAGGATACTGAGCAGGAAGCTGATGGGGCTACTAAAAGCAGTAAAGCAAACAGACAAACAGCCAGTGTTGTAATTGTCTGTACTCTCGATTAATACTGGTTTTAATGTTAGTATTTCATTGGTTCAGCTGTGCTTGCACTGGTTTTAGGCAGATAATCAACTGTAAATTCACAGGTTTTAATATTCTAGTTTTAAGCATGTAAGAAGTTTACTTGTAGTTGCACTCTGTTTTCAAGTGCCATGACATGAAAAAGCTGGACAGTTTATATTTGTGCCTTTCTGTTCTTCCATTTAGTGTGCTGCTACATAACAGAAAGATATATTTTCTGATTACCTGCTCTCTTAACATTGTAATCTCTTAAATACTTCATTCCTGAAGTATTTAAACTATGCAGACCACCCAGAAGGGCTCAGCAGAGAGGTTTCAAACCAGTAAATTTCTCTTCAACTACTCATGTTACTATGTCAAGCAGTTGGTAAGAAATTAGTCAACTACTCAAAAAAGCTATCCAGTTTGATTTTTCACAAATAGTCCAGAGATAAATCATATTTAAACCAGCTTTAATAAAACTCTCTTAACTCATTTTTAAAGAATCGTAATCCTAGCTATTCTTACTGAATTTGGGTAATTCCATCTCACTGAGCCACTGCTCAGTTTCTTGTAGTAGTCAAGGCGAATTAATAGACAGAAAACCAGATGTTCAGTCCATACCGAATATCTCAAAATATTCAGTTTTTTTCAGTTTATATTATGGTGACTCAAGAAATTTTTACAATCTCTGTATTCCATGTGTAATACACATTTTGGATACAAAGTAAGTACACACTGGTATATATTTATATATATAATTATGGAAAACTAGAAATCACACCTAAAATCAAGCAATTCTAGACTACCCTTTTTGTAGCAGTTCCTCAAGTTTTATTATTTTGGAACTCTTTCTTTTCAAGATTGTTTTAAACTCTGTAGGCACTTTGAATTTTTTGATCACTCTTCCTGCAAATCTAACCAAATTGTACTCTAGCAGTGGAGCATGAGCTCTGAGACAGTGTGCTGGGAAATTCCTGTTGTTCCAGGAACCATACATCCCATACAATTTCTTCATGGACCTCTAGCCATCCTCAGAAAGATACATTTTAATGCATTCTGGGGTGAAATGGGAAGATTTTAAGTCAGGCCTTTTTGTAGATGCTGGATTATTCCTTCTGCTGCCTCAGGGACCCTATTGGAATCAGTGGAATGATTATGTTTGTATTGTGTGCTGAGGAGAATAGAAATGTCACATGCATCTCCCCCTTAAAAGGAAGTTCTGTTCCATACAAAAAAAAATCCATGCAGGATTTTACTGTAGTGATAAGCAGCCTCATTCAGATTACATTGGATTTAATACACTTAAGTCTAATGTGATCTGAAACGACACAGGAAGACAGACAACTGTCTCTTTAAATGCTTTAAGGACCAAGTGGGAAGGAGACATGACCTATGGGTCTTCTTGAGACCTGGGCTGCCAGTCATGAGGACTGCATGCAGGAATGGAAGTGCTTACTCTTTTCACAATCATATATATATATATTCTAAATCAGGTTGGGAGATCTGAACTACTCACTCTTCTGAGTGAAAAAAAAAAGGATGCAGTTTGCAAATTCCAGAAAAGCAGCAAAGCCAAGCAAATGAATCATTTACTGCTGGTCACTTTGTGTATCTGCTAATATGGGGGAAAGAGATTGGAATAGCATAGAAGAAGGAAAGAGAGAAAATGATTTGTTGCTTCTAATCACAAATTCAGGGCTGTTGCCTGTTAATTCTGAGCTGATTAGAGAAACTGAAGGAAAAGAGAGATGTTGGCAGTGACCCCTGCTCCTGTCAGCAATGCCAGATCTGGCCATTCTGTAGTTCTTGCCAAGCACACAATCCCTTGCCCAGACTGGTCTAAAGCTGGTCTTTCCAGCAGTATCTTTCCATCTGGATTGCTCCCAAAATGAAGATGACAGAAGGGTATTTGTAATGCTTTGCCTTGCCTTTTCTGGTTTCCAGAGTGCTACTGGCTGGATAAACCTAAAGGAACTGAAATGGTGCCAGTTACACATCATTATGTGTTTTAACACACTGAATACAAGGGAGAGCAAGTCTAAAGTGTTACTCTAGCTTCTACAAGGGGAAAAACTTTCCTGCTTCCAAGGGACTGGGCATGCTTTCATGCACAGTGGAAGTGTACAATATTATATAACTATGACTTACAGACAGAAGGTTTTGGGGGTTACCATAATACCTTCTGAAAAATTACCCTCTTCAAAAATAAAGTATTTTTGTATCTTAAAATTGGTGCCTTGTATTTTTTTCATAAGCACATATGTATCTAAATGACAACATAAACTTCTATTTGTCTTCTTTGCAGGGGAATTCTGAGCCAATGATAGATATTAATGATTGACCTTATGGCTAAGATGTTCAAGTCTGCCATTAGGACGTCATGTTCAATCCTTTAAGGAGAATAAAGCAAAAATATTGGATTAAAATACAGATATGACAGTATAAACTTATGGGCATCTTCTCTCATCTATAATTTTGATGCTTAATTACAGTGTGAGGACCCTGGCAGATTAAGCACTACTTAATAGCAATCTTTTTTAAAAAAACTCATGTAGCACATGTTCAGATTAATGTACTTTAGTATCAGTCACCATTCAATCAATAACCTTTTATTCAGTATAAGCTACTCAGAATGCAAAAACTGCAAAAAAAATTATGAAATTAGTTACAAAAGAAGGTGTTAGAAGGTGATGCACTGGGGACCTAGTACAAATACAACACATGCTTGTAAGAGCAGAAGTAGGAACAGAAAGTCCTGAATTAATTATGTCTAAAGGGTATTTATGTGTTGCTACTGACTGTAAAAGATGATCCTTAGTGTAAACAACTTGCCTTCAGAATCTCCAAGAGAGCAAATAAAGAGAGCTAAAAAAGTCAATGCATCAGAATTCAATATTTTCCATTTTCCTTGCAGCCTTGTATAAAGTGCCTCAAGTCTATCTACCATTTGGAAATACCTATGAGAAAATATAAATTATTCTCCTGTAAGAGCAGATCTCTACGGAAAAAAAAATAAAGATCACTTCAGCAGTGAGTGCTGCTGAGGCATTTTCAGACAGCTAATAACTCCCTCCAGAGCTGCCTAGGTCCAATTTGGAATTTGAGCTGACAATTGTATCTCCCTCTTGATTGGTTACCGGGAAGAAAACATCTATGCTTCACTGCAAATGTGAGTAATAAAGGATAGCAAGGTCTTCAAGCCTTAAAGGTAATAGATCTTTGGTTTTTTAAAAAATGCCTACCTGCTTTTCTAGGGAAAAAAATCCCCAACAAATTAAAATTATTATTTTTAAAAAAGAATGTGTCCTGATATATGTTAGAAGTCAAAAGCGTACATTCATATATATTGAAAATATCGTGAGTTTACTGCATGCTAGATGAGACAATTGTCAGCAGTGAGTTTATTTTCTTACATAAAAGTGAAAATTCCATTCACAGCAGCTATAAAAGTATAGATAAACTCTTTCACACTTCATCTCCTGACCTGCATTTCTTACTAGCTTACAGAGACTGCCATTTCTTTGCTCTATTCATGCTTTGAGCCAGCTGGACATAAGTAAGACCAGCTTCTTTCCAGAAATCATGTGTCCACATTAGCACAGTTCTGAGCCCAAGCTAATGTATTCTGTTTCACAGCCAGCTTTATTAACTCAGGTTCAGCAAAACACAAATCACAGCTACACAGCTGCTACACTGGCTGGCTCAGGGCACAGGCAGAGTGAACCTGTCACTGTCTGCACCCATTCATGTGGATGTACCCTCAGATGACCCCAGGCACTGTGTGCTGTAACAAAAGCTAGTTTTTGGAATTGGTTCTCCAATTAATTGCATTTTAATTGCATAACTGGAAATGGAGTAATAAAATCTTACAAGATATGGTAAATTGAGTTTTTGTCAACATCACCACAACAGTTTGGTGCCTAAGCGGGTCTATGAACTAACTTAAAAAAACCAAATAAACACATTCGTGCAAATATAAAACATTTTAAGAGATCTAACTGTCATAGGAAAGGTTATCATGTTGCATTTCTGTCCTTTTTTCCAAACACATCATCTATCAAACAGTAAGGTAAGTCAGAAAGGAAGGACTATTGAAAAAATATGGTCAGCTGTGACAGTGTCCTTCTTTCCACTTTTTGCTTGGTGTTTCTGAATGGTATTCTTTAGTCAATGTAAATGGTAAGTGTACTTTGGTATAGATTCAGGTCCTTCTTCACCATTCATTCTCTTCCTTCCTATTGAAAATAGAAGCAAGACGTGGTGAGTGGGTCAGTGCATCAGCTTTGCACACAACTCCTCAAAATTACTTTTCCAGTAGCTTTAAAGTCTTAAAAGTCACTCACAATACTTTTCAGTCCTTCTACAGAGAATTCCTAAAGAGCCCAATAATAGCCTTTTCCAAGTACTGATCCCTTTGTGCGTAAAAGTAGTAATTGTAGGCATACCAAATGTCATGATATGTTAAGTGACAACGGGGACTTCACAGGGATTTCCACCTCTTGGGTTTTTATCTGCTGTCATTTATCTACTCTGTTATATTCCTGTGCTTCTCTGTACAAGAGACAGTGGAGTTAAATATCTGGGATTAGAAATAAAGCTGCTAAACACAATTTATTGCTCATAAAAGCACCTTTTGGTGCTAGCTGGCTTGCTACACTGTGTGCAGCAATGGCCCCCAAGTGAAGAACACAAGTACATATAGTGTGCTCCCAGCTGTCAGCTCAGTTATGTCCTTGGCCTGATAGGATTTTCCCATGTTATTATTCCCAGTGGACCTCTCCTTCAAGTACTTGTCTAATCTCTCATTGAGTTCATATACATTTTTGCCTTTATAAATTTTGGAAATGAATGTAACAAATTTGCTAGCTTTTTGGTTTGTTGTTCTGAACCAAATTTGAGAGCCTAGAACAGCCATACAGTGAGACAGATCAAAGATCCACCTAGCCAGTGCCCTTGTCACCCAAATCAGCCCATAGTGAATGCCTGGAAAAAGCAGCAGAACAGGCAGGACTAGCATGCAAAGGTATTTCCTCATTCCTCAGCAATCTTTATCTCAGGTGTTCCTGAGACAGAGAATGGTTACATTTCACCTGCCCTTTTACTATCCAGTCATGTGTTACATCTCACAGTAGGCTTTCATTTTTAGAACTCCAGAAATACAGTACCATCATCTAACTTCCATGCCTCATTTTCCATCTTTGATTCTAAAGGGGTTTTTCTCAACAAATAATTTAAAAATATATTTCATATTTCAAATTTACAAGAAAATAGTCACCCTTCATTTTGGAAACAGACCATTTTCTCCTAACCTGTATCAACAACTTATTCCTTGGCAGTTTAGTTTGTTTTAAGAGCCACAGTCCATTGCAATCTGTTATGCAAACAGATTTTTTTTATGCAAGTGCATCAACTGCAAGTACAACAAGATCACTATTTCAGAATGGCTCTTCTATTAAAACAGTTTGAAGCAGACCATGCACAATGGTGATCAAAAATCAAGTCCAGGCAAAGAAGCCTAAAATTTATGGCACCAAAGATTTTAGTCTTACAACTCTGATCAATATGACATTTACCTACAGTGCTCAAGAGTACACAGACAATCTTCTCTCTTCTGTTTTCTTTTACAGTGCCTGATTTTCCAAATCAGGAAATGTTTGCCACCATCTAGATACTACAGTCCTAGCAAGATATATTTCTTATTTAGAATTCATTTTAACTCTGATTTGTCTCAACATCCTTCAGTAGTGCAATGGGCTATTTTCACTTTCTCTGCATAATTTATACCTGGTGTTATTCTCCTTCCCTCCAGTGTCTCATATGCACAGTATCACACTATCCCCATTTAAACTAGATTTTCTTAGTCTCGTTCTCTGGATTTGGGGGTTTGATGTTTATGGAGCAATAAATTTTTAGTAATTAAGGAGATACACACAGACAGATAACAGGAGTCAGTGCATCCTTCTGTTGGTTGTACAACTAGACTTATTTATGATACCAGGCTACTCTATCCTGCTTCACTTTTGGCACTTCTGCCCTTCTTTGGAGACACAGAATGCATTTAAGATTTCACCCACACAATATGAACTAACACCAAAAGAGAAACATTCTTACACCTTGTACTAATATCACAGTAAGAAAAAACAATACATATAGTATTGACCCTCAGGCTTCAGCAATATGATTCTTACTTTTCATACTGTGTCAGAAACATTTTCTGCAGGTCAGCGGGCATAACTACACAAGCACTAAACTAACAGGAATTCCAAATTGCTGCCAAGTTGCACTTCAATAAAAGCCTACTGAATCAAGACTCTGGTGCTTCTGATGCAGCTTGATTAATAACTGATTTTCATTTCCTGCACTGCAAACCACTCTGGCAGTTCTTGAGGTGTGTAAAAATTGCTTTTAACAGCACTTCACTAACAAGTAAAAGGTGTTCATGTAGATGGAAACCAAAACAAAATTCGATAAAAATATTTCACTTCAATAAAAAGTAAGCCATGGGAACATTGATCAAAATCAGTGAATAAATATGAAATAGAAATAACTTTATGGTTTTACATAATTGTAGGCAAAAAAAAAATCCAAAGGTCATTTATATCAGTTTGTTAAAAATACATTTTAAACAAATACTCTCCTATGAGGAAAAGCTGAGAGATTTGGGGCTGTTCAGCCTGGAAAGGAGAAAGTTCCAGAGGTACCTTTGAGCTCCATAAAGGAGGCTGCAAGAGAGCTGAAGAGGGACTTTTTACAAGAGCATGAAGTGCTAAGACCAGGGGGAATTGCTTTAAACTGAGAGAGGGCAAGTTTAGATTAGATATTAGGAAGAAATTCTTTCTTGTGAGGGTGGTTAGGCACTGGAACAGATTGTCCAGAGAAGTTGTGGATGCACAGTCCCGGGGAGTGTTCAAGGCCAGGCTGGATGGGGCTCTGAGCAAGTCAGTCTAGTGCAAGGTGTCCCTGCCCATGGCAGAGGGATTAGAAGCAGGTAATCTTTAAGGTCCCTTCCAACCCAAGCCATTCTCTGATTCTGTGAAATGTGGACAGGACAGCTGGGATTATATATGAGCTTAGCCCTGAATAATAATTATTCCTGGTGAATTTTGAAGTCAAGGGCTGTCAGCTGCTTTCAACCCAACAGGAGTAAGAATTTTTATCCTGGTATCTCAAATAACTGATGCCAGATTATCTGAGGTCCTGTAAAAGATCCCAAACTTTGACATTTCATAAATTAGCAAGTCAGCTCCATAGATAGACATCCCCTTCTGATCCAGCTGCATAACAAGTAATTTAATTTGTTCCCTATCTGTTACCACCTGCTTCAGAAGATTGTCACCTGCCAAGTTTACTGAGAGGGATCCCCGTTTCAGAGCTCTGTGAAGGACACCACAGCAGTTCTCAGCTTTGCCACACCACTCTCCTCCTGACCTGTCACTCACAGACATGAAGATGCATCCCTTCCACATGTGGATACAGCACCAAGTTTCTTCAGGGTGCTCCCAAGGAAGGAGCATTTGAAGCTCTGAGCTGGCTGCATGCAGGAGGCAGCATTGATCACTTTTAACAGCCAAGCTCTTTTTCCCTGATAAACAAGACAAAATGTGTCTCTTGAAGGACTTTTGCCACAGCCCCATAGAATAAGGCCCTGGAGGGAGGAGGGAGCCCAGGAAACCTGTGTGGGTAGTCAGGCAAAAATGCCAGGAGACCTCTGTGGGTGAATAAGGAGCACCCCCAAACTCAAACACAAAAAGAAAGCATAGAGAAGGTGGCATCAAGGACAGGTAACCTGTGAGGAATACAGACACCCTGTTCGGGTATGCAGGGATGAGGTCCTGAAAGTTAAAGCCCAGCTGGATATCAAAGACAACAAGTGCTTCTGTAGGGGACAAACAAAAGACTGGGAAAAATGTGAGCCCACTGCTCCCCCTCCCCTTCCTACTATAAAATCGCACTCCTTTATTTTAGAGTAGACACAGTAAATAGAAGCAGCTCTGTACCCCTTACTGTACCTACCCTTCTTTTCTTTGTCTAATATCATTCCTATGATATACTTACATAATGTTTAAGCAGTTCTGGAAAAGACAAAAGGCACGTGTGCAAAGGAAACAAACAGGTGGGAGCGGTTTGTTTTGTTTTGGTTTGGTTTTGTTTTTGTTTTTTGTCAAAACCTGTGAGCTGGTTTGGCTTGCAAATTCCTAACTGAAGAGGCTCAGCAATGTAGCTGCAGAGAAATGGAAATCATCTTCTGTAATACTATCAGCAAATTACCTTTGTCCTGGGGATGATTTACCTTTTGCAACCCCAGCTACAGCCAGAAACACACACTAGTCTCTTACAAGCTTTCTCCTGCATCTCTCTGCACCTTACAATGCTGTATTATGGCATTTAGATGTTTCACATGGTAGCATTTTACTGAGAGTCTCTTCAGACATCCACAGGCAATCACCTTTCGTCACATCATTGCTTTTAGCTACATTTCCAACTGAAAATAAGCCTAGGAACTACAATGCCCTTCTCCCAAGGCTGTCAATTCAGCAAATAGCTCAGATACAAAGATTAAATATAAGTTGTGTGGGTATATTTGCACACATATGATCTATTATAATTTTTTGAATGCTAAATCCTATGTTTTTTCACCACATAATACAAAAGGCTTTCAGCCAGAGACACTCACAATCTAAACAGACAGAAAAGAACACAAGGGCTTAAACAAAGACTCTTATCTTACTCTGTGTTTTTATAAAACACTTAACCTTTTACTTAGATAGACTAGTGCCAGGCCCTCACAAAGAAAGTAATGTGTTCAGGAGGGAATGGAGAAAGGGCACCTCCCTTCTGCAAAAGGATTGAGAAGGAATTTCAAACATGAGGATAAAAATCAAAATAATATGGAAAAATGAGACAAAGTAGGAAGACAGAATTTCTTCATTATGTGTTTCAGTGAACTTTCTGTGATTTCCTGTAATGTACCTTAACTGCAACAATGTTTATTTGCTAAATAGATATTCCAAGCCTCTAATCTATGAACTTCCACAAGTAAATTTTGCAAACTACATAAAATACATATTAATGTGCTTAAATTGGAGATGAGCTCACAAAAACCAGTATGTCCATATTATGTGTGTAGATCTCAAACACGAGCATTTATTTTAAATTGACCATTTAGTTCTCCCTGAGTCAGAATTACGTAAGAGCCACCAAGGAACTGGCCTCTGGCAGCACACACACATAAATCTGTTCAAGCACTGACAGGACTGTTAGCTGAGGCCTCAGAAACCCAAAATCTGGGTCCTCAAGACATGTATTTCCATATTTGTCTCATCAAGCAGTTCAATCTTGCTGGCACATTCCGAGGACAGTCTCTTTTAAGAGATAAATTGTCAAAATAATCCTGCCAGGATAGGGAAGACCAAGGTAAACTAGTAATGCCCACGGCAAATTTAGCCTGACAAGGCAGTAATGTCTTCTAAAATACCTTTGGCACTAATGCACCAAAAATTACCCATCATCCAACTGCATGCCCTGCATCCCCATAACTGGGAGACTGAGATGAACCCGGATTCTACACGACACTTAGGCTGATTTAAAAGCAAATAAATGTACTTGTTCCTTCACAGCAGTTCATGCCAGCCTATGATTTACACAAGCTGATCTGGCACACATTTACATTCCTGTGAGGACTTTCTGTAGTTTTTAACTGTATCACTTCACCTCCCTCCAGCTATAAAAAGAGAATGATTGTATTAATGTAGCATTACAGAGGCACTGTCAGTTATGACAATTAATTTAAAAAAAAGATTCAGAATAGAGAGTTGATTCTGCGTTATTGAGGTAGAGTTTTTTGGTTTTAAGCAACAAAACTTTTCTCTAAAGTGAGGAAGACCTGATGCAAAAACTAAAGCTAAATACAGACAACAATACAAAATGTTGTTTTGAAATATCTGATAATTAACACTTATAGAAAACCAAACATCTGTTCCACAGCTTTTATTCTCTGCAGTCAAAATTCAAGCCTTTGCAATTTGCCTGCTGAAAAGGTAACCAGCATATTTTTCTGTATTTAGAACAAATCCAGATTTATGGGCTGTTTTTGCCACAGCAGTATGCAATATTCCAAAACAAGCTCTAAGAAAAAGTAATTAGAAATGTGAAGCTTAATAGAAAATGAGACAAAGCATAAAGCCAAAGAAAAAGCCTGCTAAACTTATCTGACATTATTAAAACCTGTAATTTTTCTAGGAAAAGGAGAAATGCATTAGATCCCACCTATATGGACATTGGTAAATACTTGATATGGTGCAATGCAGACATTTATGTCTATCTTATGGAAGTTAAGGAGAAGCTGGAAGAAAATGCCCGCAATTTCCCTTGCAAATAGTTTTAAATTAACATCTTAATTAATGACTTCAACGTAATGAGTAGAAAGACACCTTTGATACAAAATAAGAAATATAGCATATGGAAAGAAAATGGGGAAATTACAAAACCAGTGTAAAACTTATAATTATGGAGTGCAACATTGTGGCAAAATGTGGACTGTGCAACATTTTCTCAAGGAAGGATGTTCTTTAATATATATTGTATACTTTCAAGCTTTATCAACAAGATGGGAGATATAGTCTGTGAAACAGAGAGCAGCCCACAGTAAGTGATGTGCAGGTGCTAGAAAGACAAATTACTGGTTGGTAGAACTGTCTTGCTAAGCTTTAGGGCCTGGAAGGTTTCAGTGATCTCACACCTAGAGAGAGGTTAAGAAAGCTGGGGAGAAGGATGTACCACTGACAGCCGACACAAAGAATGCAGAATTTATGGCCCACAAGGACACTGGGCAGAACCCCCAAGATAAGGAAGAAACAAATAAACCTTACCCAGCAACTGTGCTGAGTCAGCTGTGACTGGGTAAAAGGGAATTCTGCAGGGGGAGATCCCAACCACCACTCACAGATCATTGACCCAAAAACCCACCAGCCCAAGAGAAACACCACGGGACTGATTAGTGTGAGAAGAGAGAATCATTAACCAATAGAAGATAGAACACTAATTGATATATGACAACTGTGAAACTTGTTGCCAGTGAACACTAATTATTGTTTGCTGAAATGTATAAATAATAAAAAATTGTGATAGTTGTTGGGCTTGATTTGTGGAATTCCACTGGACACCCAGGCTTGCAGAACTCTGAAATAAGATAATCAACGTCTCTCTCACGTGTGTAATTATTGACTTATATTGTAATGATTGTTGCACACTGGGAAACAAATCCGATTTTTGTGGACAACAACATCCTGCACTTATAAATTAAGATGTTACCCCAGAAACCCTGGTCAGAAGGATATATTTGATGGGGAGTATTTGAATCTGCCAAGATAACTAGAAAGCATCATGCAAAGGATACGAGTGGTAAAAACTAACTGCATATTTTATTATTTAATAAAAGCTTTCTAAACTAAAGGTCCGTACCAGAAGCAGGACATTGTTTGTGTTAATAAGACGTGTCTGGTAACCTTTTTTTTTTATAAAAGCGTGAGGTAAGGATGATACTTTAGGGATTCCCATTTTCCAGTTCCACATCTACGATTCAAGAAAAATTCGCAGGACGTTCGGGAGTGCCATACAGCAGCTCGTGTTTTCATTTTTCAGCGCCGAGCGAAGGCCGGGCCCGCTCGGGCTACGGCGCGGGGCTGAGGGGCGGAGCGGCGCCGAGGGCGGAGCGGCGCCGAGGGCGGAGCGGTTCTGAGGGAGGAGCGGCGCTGAGGGCGGAGCGGTGCTGAGGGAGGAGCGGCGCTGAGAGCGGAGCGGCGCCGAAGGCGGAGCGGCGCTGAGGGGCGGAGCGGCGCTGAGGGCGGAGCAACGCCGAGGGCGGAGCGAGCCCGCGACTGGGGCGGGGCGGGGGCGCGCCCGGCTCAGAA
>NW_005054306.1:4083660-4094143 GCF_000277835.1 Geospiza fortis
GGAGGGGCAGGCAGGGAGAGGGGCCGGCCGCGGACCGATCGCATTTTCCTGGGGTTGGCGGGGTTCTCAGTCCCCACAGTGGTGTCGTCCCCAGAGCTGCGTGGTTCTGGCTGTTCTTCCTCGGGCTTCCCCGAAAACTGCGTGGTCAGAGAGCGCATTTGCAGTTTATGTTGCTTCCTATCGCCATAAAATCACAAAATGAGAGAAGGGTTTGGGTTGCAAGGGCCTTTAAAAACCATCTGGTTCCAAACCCCTGCCATGGGCAGCGACTCCTTCCACTAGACCAGGTTGCTTAAAGCCTCATCCAGCCCAGTCTTGGACACTTCCAGGGATGGGGTATCCACAAATTCTCCGGGCAATCTGTTCCAGTGCCACACCTCTCCCCTCAGTTAAAAAAAAATATTTTCATTAATGAAAATTTCAGTATCTAATCTAAACCCACTCTCGATTTAAATCTCTTACCCCTTGTCCTGTCGCTACAGGCTCTTATAAAAAGTCCCTCTCCAGCTCTCTTGTAGGCCCTCTTTAGGTACTGGAAGGTGCTGTAGGATCTCCCCAGAGCCATACTGATGCTCGTTTTCCAAGGGTGAAAAAAGTGCTCCCCCATTGCTCGCCAGGAAGAAGGCCAGGAAATTCGGGTGTGAAACAGGTGTCTTATGGAACAGTGGGTCACTGAATTTCCCTGGGTATTACAGGAGTTCTGTCTCTTGAGAAAATGCAGCATAAACTCCACTTTGGGGTCTGTTTATCCTGAAAGGCTGTGTCTTTGTATGCTGTTCTTATTGGTGAAGATTGATTTCAGGGAGGGCTTTTTCCCCCCTGATTTCTGTCATATCTGTTACAGCTGTACATGATCAACTTTTCTTGTAGGAGCAACTGGTCATGGTTGAGCTATCAGGAATTATTGATTCAGACTTCTTAGAAAAATGTGAAAACAAGTGCAAGATTTTGGTGAGTGATTACAGCACAGTAGGAAAGGGGTAAGTTATTATGGTTGTGAACAAGGGAGTGAGGCTGCTTCTAAATTTCTTGATGTAATAACATTAGATCAAATCTTTGATAGAGAATTATGTGTGCTTTGCTTGGCTGCGTGTTGTGGGCTCTCTTTCAGAAACAGCATAAAGTCTTTGAATACATTATTGCATAAATATAAGGAAACTTTTTCAGAAGTATATATAAGCTTGGACCAGTATCTGCTCTGATTTCAAGTTCTAAGTTAATTTTTCTTTAAATTATGTATTGCACATGTTAAAAAACCATAAATGTTAATCACACTTATTCGAATAATTGGAATACAGCAGACAGGTAAAGCAAAATATTTAAGATTAGCACTGTATTTACAATGGGGTTTTTTGCAGATGTATCCTGGCAAGTTCAAGTCTTGTAAAGGATATTTGAGTATTAAGTGTTTAGTGAACAGGTTTGGATGTTTCCTTCACTGTAAGGTTATTGTAGGAATCTGGTTTCCCTCTCCTGTTCCTTTTGAGTTTTTTAATCACTTTATCTGTATAGGACAGATTTTATTTGCCCTTCAAAACTTATGTAGACTATGAGAGTTGTATAGATAGTACAAGTACTGCTGATTTGCAAATACTTTCTCAAAGTAGACCTTTATTATAGGCTGAAAAGATGGAAGAGAACGTCTGAGTGTGCTACTGATCACAATATATATGAGTGGCAAAGTCAATTCTGAATGTTTCAGAAGTAGAAATACAATCAAAATCCATTAAATATCAATCTTTGGGTGGATATGCAGGTTTCCCTCCTTGATCTGATCTAATTCTCTTGAAATTTGTTACATGTATCATTCATACTTATGGCTGAGTGGCTACAGATGCTTCAGTGCCGCTGCTGGGATTCTTTCAAATGTTGTGCCTTGAGATTCCCTTGTAATGTTACTAGTAAAATTAAAGTATCCATACTGTGTCATACTTGTATCCACATATACTTGCATTCACTCTACAGAGTAAGCATTCCTTGAGACTTTTCCTGAGACAGCTGTTGTTAAAAGTTTAATTACAGCGTCTGCTCTGTGTTACTCTGTTTAGCAAGTTTTCCGTGATGCTGGTCGCATCAGGGGAAGACAGTCTCCAAGTCTGCACAGTCCACAAAGGAATGCAAATTAGCCAAAGAAATAAAATTTTGACTGTAAAACCCCTATAATGCTATTGTTTAGTACTGATGTGTTATTAATTGCATTTATTTCTTGTAGAAGAAAAAACCCACAAAAATATGTTCTATGTGTTAGCTGTGTTATTTGTGTAATTTATGCAGAAGAAAGGGAATCCCAGAGCTTAAATCTTGTTGATCCTTGTACTTTTGAAACACAGAAATATATGAGGAAAATTGCACAAATTCATATTAACCTGTGTGATATTCTGTAGTTTATGCAATTTACCATGTAATGCCTTATCTTCAAAACTTTTAGCAAGTGCTTGTCTTCATGTCCTGAATAATTCTGATGTTCACAAGGTACTATTCAAAGTCATTTTGCCTTAATTAGTGTGTTCTGTTCAGATATTGATTTTTATCAAAATACAGTATGTAGATATATATTAAATAAGAAAAATGGTATGCTGACTTGTGTATTTGGAAAACCTGTGCTCTAGAGGAAGGGAATAAGCTGACAGAAGTGCTTCCTTACTCTTCCACTCCTTGTTTAAAAAAATAAGATAGCAACAATTTCCAACTCCTTCACAACAGAGACACACAGTAATCACAGAAGCTTCTGTGACCCTGCAGTGGCACTTCTGGTGCTGATGTAATGCCTTATGCTGGACTTCTTCACCCTGGGTATTTTCCAGTTTTAAAGTTATTCCACTTTCTAGAACTTGCATTAATTGAAGCTTAGAAAATAACATAATCTTCACGCAAACACCTACATTTTTGTTAACTAGAAATGGAGGTTACATTAATTTCCTAGAGGAAAAACAACACTTTAACTTATATAGACTATTGGCTGCCATTTGATCTGAATTTGTTGTAATATACTAGAGCATTTTCTATACAATTCTATACTAGGTTTTATTATGATTACTAAAAAGCATTATCTGGGTTTTTTTTTTGTATTTAATATACTTAAAGGAACATGTATGATGAGGAATTGATATAATCTAAATTCTGTTGTGTCTGTCTTTGCTGGTCTTACAGTGAGAAATGCACCTGGGCTAATACAGACCTGACATTATGCAATTTTATCCTTCTTTACATAGGGAATAGAGACAGAGAGGCCCATTTTACAAGTGGACAGATATGTATTTGCAGGAGAATATGAAGGTAGGAAAACTTATGTGAATCCAATCTCTCCCTTTTCACATGACCCAAGGAACTTTCTTAACATCAGGTGGTTTTACTGCAGTTGGTCCTGTGAGATGCTGTAGTTGTGGGCAGTTGTATAACACCATATAGAGCAGTAGCAGTCTGAATTCACTGCTAAATTAACCATGCATCCATGGTACTTCCAGAGGAGTATGTGTGGAAGCTGACTCTGGGGTGCACCAGCTAGTATTCCTGCAGACAAAAATGTGGGATATAAAATGCCTTAAAGTGCTGTTGTCTCCTGTGTAAGCAGGACTGACACATTGTGCAATCTGTAGTTCTTTGATTTGCCCTATGGTGACAACACTGGTCTGGAAGAAAATGGTCTGGGATCCTCCCTTGTAGTGATTCCAATGACTGTGATATTCCTGCCTGCTCTGAGTTCCTTACCAGTGCTGTGCCTCTGCGAGGGGCTGGAAGTCTGAACATTCCCACAGCTGGGCCAGTGGGTGCATTATCTGCAGCTGATGCAAATTAGTCTCTAAAAATGTCTCACTTTGTTTTTCATAGATGCCTTGGGAACCTGTGTGGTTTTTGAAGAAAACACAGAGCAAGGTAATTGTTGTGATTTGATGTTCTGTTTGTTTCAGTAGCTGGGGAGGTTAAAAATATTTCTCTTGTTTCAGTTGCTAGTGGAATTCACTATAATGATTGGGGTTTGGGTATTGTTTTTTCTCCTCTCTTCTTAGTAGATGCAGAAGGCAACCAAAAAGTACAGCTGAAATACAAGTGCCACACAGTGAAGAAATTGAACATGACACGGACCCTTCTGACAGAAAAGAAGGAAGGAGAAGAGAATGTTGGTGAGTGATTCTGCTCTTATGCAGGTGGACATGGGTGGATTATGCTTAATCCACAGGGATAGTCAGCCTTTATTAAGTGTTTGATTCAACAGCATGCAGGAAGTTAAAGGAACTTTCTTCCTTAGGCAGCATATGTATATTTAGATTAAAAAATTAAATACATTTCTGACCAGCACTGCCTCCACAAATGGCTACTAGGAGATCATTACAAAGAAGTGTAAGAGCAGGAAAAACATATGCTGATGGTCCCTGGTACATTCTTCTGTCATCTAGAAGTTTCAAAATCAGAGGTGCTGTTTAGTAGTTCTTTCTTGAATTTTTCTTTTTTTCACCTACTATTTCTAAGGACATTCTGAGTCTCTGTAATTGTTGAAAAGAACTGAATTGTACTTAATGAATTTACAGTTAAATGGAAATTAATCTAAGTTACTTGCAAAGACATACCTAGAAGACCATTTATATTGATTTTCATTCTGGAGGCAGAACTCAGAGTTCATATGTTTGCTTTGTTTATTTTTTTGTACAGAAGTCAGAACTTTTACATAGTCAAATACTGAGCGTACTACTATATGTAGCAGTACTCATTAGAACTGTCCTACTGCTTTTAGCTGCCTTTTTTCACTCAAGTCAGTGTTACTGCTTCTTATTTTAAGAATATATAGCCATTTTATCTTAAATATGAGCAGTCAGCTGGACACTGGCCATAGGAGGTATAAAATGAAATGTCAATTAGAATCTAACCAAACATCAGCATTCCTATCAACACCACGTGCCACTTCTCTGTGTGGAATAGATTATGTAATATTAAACTGAAAACATTATTTTGCTGGTATAATAATAATATTAAATTGAGACTAGAGAGTATTTTGCTTAATACAAAGACCTTTTTTATTCTAGAGCAGCAGTACTGCTGATAAGTACTGAAAACCACTTTGTTTCTGTACCGTGACAGGAATTTGTGCATACAAAGTAACTACAACATCTTGGGAATTGACAACATGTACTGAGTAAAAATCAAAATGGGAGTAGAATCCGATTTCTATTTGGGGTTGGTTTCAACCTGTTGTTACACTTGAGTTCAAGAGAGTGCAAGAACTTGTGTCCTATCTCTGTTGTCATTACCTATTGCCTGAAGATCTAATATTTAGGTGAACACATTCTATTCTCTTCATTGCATTTGTGAAATATTTTCTCTGCATTTTGATTTATGTTTAAGTTATTTTAAGAGTGGCATCAGACACCTAAATACAAGAGGAACTGCCATACTGGATCAGAGGAAAGATCTTTTTAGTCCTGCATTGTATTTTCTGACTATGAAAAGTAGTAAATGAGTATGTGGAAAGTAGTCGGTGAGGGATATGCACATCTTTCTATTCGAAGTGTTTCTTTTACTTGGATCTTGGTCAGGCTCAGCCTTAATAACAGTGAACTTAAACAAAATAAAAACTGCTGTTAACTCCTTTTGTCTAAGGACTAATAGAATTTTCCTTCTTTACATCAGGTGGAGTAGAGTGGTTGCAGATCAAGGACAGAGATTTTTCCTACAGCAGGCTTAATATGATTTGCAGTTTTCTGCCTGAAAAGGATGATTCTGAGGAGTCAGCTCAAGCCCAAGATAAATTGACTGAAGAGTCAGAGGGAGAGGTGAGTGGCAAAGGCAATTCTAACATGAACTCTGACCTGGAAAAGCTGCCCAACTTGGAAATAGATGCCCCTATTCCTTTGCCTGACAGCTTGGCTTCTGGGGCAGAGGGATCTCCTTCTGGAAATGCTGCCTTAGAGGATGTACCTCCATGATACTAACTCTGATCTTTTAAGGATTTCTTCACAGAATTAATGGGTCAACTTTTATAGGCCATGGCATGGTTTCCACCTTCTCTGAAAAATGACTAGTGGAAAAACAGACATTATGTTCTTGTGCATTGCTTTTGTGTTGAATTATAGTGGGAAGGGCTTAATTGTTTTTTAAAAATACTGACTGGAAATGTATGTATCCCTACCTCAAAAGTGGACAAGTGGAAATGGTTACATAATTAAAAGAAACTCCTAGTTTAGAAAAATGTTGATGTATTGTACAGTCTGAAACATTTTGTAAAAAGAAAGCAACATCATTGTTTAAAATAAAGACCTGAATTTTTCAACTATAGCTTCACCTTGTGTGTCGTATTCAGCCACATACTCTGTCTGCTCTTGTACTGCAGTTATTGAAAGAATATAAATTAAATAAGTGTGGCTTTTATTGAATGCTCCTCAAATTGCTTAGTTTAGATTCTCTCTAGTGTCCTTTGTCTCCTTGATGGAGTTTAGAAATCTTTCATGTGGGTAGGGACTTTAGGGGGTCTCTCATCTAGCTTCCTATGTAAAATAGGGTCAACACTGAAATTCAGGGCAAGTTGGTCAGGGCTTTTCCACTCAAGTCTTGAAAACCCCTGCAAACTTGCCAGCAAATTAAATCCAGTTCTTAGAGAGGTATCTGTTGCATTGCTTCCCCCATTTTCTGTATAATATAATGCGTGCTATACAAAAGGAAGTGTGGTCACCCCGTTTTTCTTTTTCCTCACAGTAACTTCTTGTCTCTAATCTTCCTCTCTGGCATTTTCCTGGAGGGTTTTATGCTTAAGATCCTGTACCCATGCATCAGTGGTTCCCAGACTAGTCCATGTGACCGTATTGTGCTGCCTAGTTAGTCTGTGGGTAGGTACTGCTACATTATTGTAGCAGTACATTATCTGCCACACACTGTTCTGTATCACAGTTGAGTTTGTGGTGCACTCGGATAATGTTTTCAAAAGCACAACAATTTTAAAACAGAAAACATTTTCTCTCTGACCCTTCTTCTTTCCTACCTTTCTCTGCCTCCCTCAAAACAGTGTAACTGCAACAGTGCTGTGAGGATGAGAACACCTAATTAATTCCAGTATAATTATGTAATACCTTAATTAGTAATGATCAGAGGAGAAGCTCACCCACAGCGTTGTTCACAGCACAGCATCAGTAAAGAGAAGTGATTAAAATGGCAACAGTTTCAAACAATTAATCCCATTTATTCCCCTCTTTTTTTTTTTTTTCTGTGTAGAAGAGACTTGAATCCTAGAGGAAAGGGAGGCAGGGAGAGGAAGGAAAGAGAACATGTTCTGTGTGCCTCCAGCCTGGGAAAGATCTTTCACATGGTTGTGTTGCATTTGAGGTTTCTGGGAGACCGCACAGCCATTCCTCTGGACTTAACTGAAACTATGGAAGTTTAAAAACATCATCATTCATGCTTGATTTGTGTGGTGCTGATAGATAGAGGACAATTATAACTGGAATAACGATCCTGGGAATACACAGGCTCTTGAGTGCCGGAGCGAGGGTTTGCGGTGTGCTCGGTGGCAGCTGAGCCTCCTGCAGGGAGGGCTCTTGCTATGGCTGCTTCAGCCCCTGAGAACAGAGAGGCGCTTCAGGAGTTTGTCCTCCGACAGAATGCAAACACAGCAACTCTCCCATGTTTCGCTAACTGGTTACTTAGTCTGGCACTATGTATGTCAGTTTTTTCCCTATGTACAAAGTGTTCCAGCAGCATTGGTTTCTGCCCTTCTCAGCCTTTTCTTTCAGCACTACACTGAAGCTGTTTCTTTGTTCTAATTAATCTGGTAATCAATATTATTTTTTGAATACATTTTATGTATGTCACACACAATGTGTACATTCATAATAATGTCGGGGTCTTCTAATATTTTAAGTGTTATTTCTAATGGTCGAGCTTTTGTTCCTATTATTATTAACCCTAACTTTTGCAACCATACAACCTCTGGGTGAAGCACCTTTTCCTGATATCTCCAACCTAACCCTCCCCTGACACAACTTCAGGCCATTCCCTCAGGCCCTGGCACAGGTCACCAAAAAGATCAGTGTCTGTCCCCCCTCTTCCCCTCAGGAGGAAGTGGCAGACTGCAGTGAGGTCTTCCCTCAGTCTCCTGTGCTCCAGGCTGAACAGCCCAGGCACGCTCCGTACTCCCCGCACCGATTCCCCGCCGCCCCGCGGGACGACGATGCGCTGGATCGAGTGGTGTGAGTGTGCCGGGGAACCGCTCCGGGAAACGGGAGGGGCGGCGGCCCGGGCGGCATGCACTGGGGGAGCCAGCAGAGAGAAAAGCCGCATGGAAAACGTTCGGGAAAGAGGAAGCCGAGCGCTGCCGTCTTTTTAGTGGTGGCCAAACAGCCCTTGCTCAGTTGGTAGCTTAAAATAACCGCGGTTACTTGTTGGTGTTGAATTTGTGTGTTCGCGTACACCTGAGAGAATTCATTTCTGAAGTTTCAGTGATGCATGGGGAGCAGTTGCCATAAACTAAAACACCAGAAGTCCCACCTCAACGTGAGGAGGAACTTCTTTACAGTGACAGGGCGCTGGACCAGGCTGCCCAGGGAGATCCTGGAGTGCCCCTCTCTGGAGACAGTCCAAACCCACCTGGAAACCCACCTGGACACATTCCTGTGGCACCTGCCTTGGCAGGGGGGTTGGACTCAGTGATCTCCAGAGCTCCTTTCCACCCCTGTCGATGCTGGGATACCTCTGTGTGGGGGGGAGTATTGTTTGTTTTAAAGAAGAAAATAAAACTAGTGCTTTACTGAGAAAATAATCTAGTGGAGAGCTGTAATTCTTAAGCCACGTAGCCACTGATGTGTCTAAAGTCTGTGCCCCTGCGAAGGCTGTGGTGTTTCACCCTGATAGTGCCTAGCATTCAATGCTGGTTCCTGCCAACAGCTTTTATTTTGGGGGCTGTTGGTGGTCTTTGAGGAACTTCGTTTTCTTCTCACAGTCACCTGACACAGGGCTTTTGGCATTGATTGTAATTCTGCAGGTTGGGATTAGTTTGAGTCATTGAAACAAGTTACTTGTTCAGTTTATTCCAATTCTTGTTTGGATTCACAGTTTCCTGTAGTGTCAAGTCTTGTTACATATATTAAGCTTTTAACTTTTAATTTGTTGTTACAGAAAGCCCAAAACTAAGAGAGCAAAAAGATTTCTTGAGAAGAGAGAACCCAAGCTAAATGAAAATACAAAAAATGCTATGCTCATAAAAGGAGGAAATGCAAATTTAACAGTGACTGAAGTGCTTAAAGACATTGTGAGTTGTTCGACATAGCATGCAACCTTCCTCTCTCTTTCTTACAATATTCTGTCTCTGCTGCACTATCAGTATTTTCATACTCTCCCTGTACCCCAAATCTCGGAATGACCTGTACTCCAAAGGTGTCACTACCTGCTTCTTAAGGAAGATTGCTTTCTTCCAGTTTCTTCTTTGCCAGAAATGTTGAGCTTGCTCTTTTATTTTTTCACAATTGTCTAGTATACAAGTGAAGTGTTGCCAAGTCTGTTTGAAAACAAGAGGATTAAGAGGATTAGGCACAGAATTGGGACTGTTTCACACAGCTAAGTCATATCCCAGAATTCTGTAAACTGACTTTGTGTATTGATAGGGAGCTTTCAGCCTCTCCTAAAACTAAGTTACCAAACTTGTCTCCTAACTCTATAGCTCAAAATATTATAGCTGTTCCTACACTCATTTTCTCTTTGCTTTGCTGTTTTCGTGTTCTTTTATGCTTCTATAATCAAGTTGTTGTTCTCTCCCTGTTTTTCCTTATGCCCCTTAGAAGCAGAGGGATTGCTTTGATTTTAGTTGTTTCTCAGTTACTTTGTTATTTCTCAGTTTCTACAAGTAATTTCTTGTGCAGTTAATTTGGAAACAAGATTGTCACCAGCTTGAAGGGTATTACTGTGAGCAGGCCTTTTGAGGTACCTTCTTTTAGGCTGCTCTGCATAGTTACTGTTTCACATGTTCCTGTAAATTGTTGGGTTGTAAAAACAGCAGTGCTGTACATGTTTTAGGGGTGACATGTGTTAAACTCTGTGTTTTGCAGTATGCTGTGAAGAAGCCTTTTGCTGTACTGTATAAAAGGTAAGTGATCTCCCTTTGACATCTTTGAGTCTTCTGACAGACAGACAGCTTTTATTTTGGGGTAGTTTCAGGGCATGGATGGAGGTGCAGGCTAGCCTGGGGCCTTGAACAATGACCAGGGTGCAGAAGATAACTGATCATGATTTTAAATAGACTGGGAACAAGCTACCTGTGATCAGCATTGGTGCTGAACCCTGTTCTGTGGCATCTGGTATGGAGCAGGATTCATCTCTAAGTCTTGTTCAAAATGGGAACCCAGTGTCTGTATGAATGTAGTGTAGAAACAACTGTAAATTATTGTCTAAATTTAATGAATGAACAGGCAAAGGCATTTACTCATGGTGTCACTGGTGGTAGTGGTGGGATGTTCTGCATGTCAGGCCCCAGGAGACAGGAAATGTGGAGGAAAGTACTTGGAATGAC
>NW_005054306.1:4094154-4105489 GCF_000277835.1 Geospiza fortis
GCATTCCTGGCAGTAGTCATAGGACTTGTGATTTGAACTCAAACTGAGCCTTTACTGCTGGGGTTTCTGGTAGAATGCAGAACTTTTTATTATCAGGGAATTGGGCCTGTTCTGGGTTGATTTGTTTTGGTTTTGGGGTCTTTGGGTTTTTTTGTTTGTTTGGGTTTGGTTTTTGTGTGGTTTTTTTTTGGTTTCTTGTTGTTGTTTTTGGTTTTTTCTTTTTGTTTTGTTGTTTGGTTTGGTTTGGTGGTTTTTTTGTTTGTTTTTTTGACTTGTTTTTTTCTTCTCCTCTCAGGAAAAATATTACCAGGCCTTTTGAGGACCAAACATCCTTGGTAAGTATAAACAAAGTTTTCTCTTACAACAGTTTTGAGCAGGCTATCCTTGTGTGCCAAAAGATGAACCATCAGGAAAGAAGAATTGCCTATCTGCATAGAGCTTTGCTGGAACTCAGGAGTTAAAAGATTGAGTCTATTGCTTTTGGAAAAGGCAGGCCACTCAGGAGGACCACAAAGATGTTGTGAGGGTATGCAGGGAGAAAATTAGAAGGGTCCAAGCCCAACTAGAATTTAATCTGGTTACTGCCATAAAAGACAATAAAAAATGTTTCTGCAATTAGATCGCTAACAAAGTGAGGGCTAAAGAGAATCTCCATCCTTTACTGGATGCAGAGGGAAACACAAGGACAAAGGATGAGGAAAATGCTGAGATACTTAGTGCCTTCTTTGCCTCAGTCTGTAATAGAAGCAGCAGTTGCTCTCTGGGTACCCTGAGCTGGAAGACAGGAACACGGAGCAGAATGAAGTCCCCATAATGCAGGGAGAGATGGTTGGTGTCCTGCTACACCACTCAGACACACACATCTATGGGGCCATGTGGGATCCATCAAGGGTGCTTAGGGGGCTAGTGGAAAAGCTCACTAAGCCCCTTTCAATCCTTTAGCAGCAATCCTGGCTGGCTGGCTAGAGGCATTTTTTTTTAAAGGGCAGTTTTGCAATATGTGTGTTGTTGCAGGATATGCAAGGCACATTTGAAGAATTTGAGTTTTTTACATCTTTTTAATAAAATGTACAGCTATTAGAGAGTGCACAGTTATCAACACACAGTGATTAACAGAGCTGTATGAGCACATGTTTCAAGGGGAGTCCCCTCTGCTCTGTTCTTGGCCTGTCTAGAGTCAGCATTTCTCAGGGGTCTGGTCGCAAAACTCGGTGCTGAGCTGTGTGATTTAGTCCAGCCTCTGCAAGGGCCTCTCTGACCTCCCAGAGGGCCAGAGCTGCAATGTCCTCTCTGAGCTGCTGCTGTTGCAGAGGTGGGAGATGAAGTGTCCTCCTGTGCTTCACAAGTGCCAAGTGCAGGTGTATACTTGTGGGAAGCACTGGGTAAGTTGTGTGTGTGTGCATCACTCTTGATACACAAGGTGAGGAGCTGCCTTGGGAGGCAGAAGTGCATAAAAAGACTTAGGAGCTGGACATCTTTAGAAAGAACTGCTGTAATGTTGGCTCTGGACATTGTACCATAGTAAGTTCTCTAATCTGTTCCTCCTGGAGAAAAGATCTCTGGGATAGTCACCACTGGCTTGGTTTTAGGTAGCATCTTAGTCTTAAATAATAGTAGTAGGACTCTTGTGCCAAGTGCAGATGTTGTTAGCCTTGAGGTTGAGGGAATTAACTGGTTGTTCAGAAGCTGTCAGGCAAAGCCAATATGCTGCATAAAGCTTAGTTGGGAAACTACAGTGAGACATTAAAATGGTAGCCAGCTTGACAATACTTACTTGTCAGGCAAGGAGAAGTGGTTGAAAGCATCTTGTGTAAAATCAAATAACCAGAAATTATAAGAAAGGGTAATAGATAAAATGGCAAGAAAAAATTGCCTGACTTGTATTTTAAGATGCAATGGTCAATAAAAAAAGAAATTATTTAAACCTTGAATCCAGCTGTCAGTTTTAGCATAAGTGCTGAAAAACACTCATGACATACTCAAAACTCTTCTGGGAGCTGCAGTTGTTCTCATTAAGTAGCTCCTAAACTCATATGTTTGTGCCATATGCCTTTGCAGAATATTTTAAACCCTGTGAACTGCAACTCATAAGTTTGATTATATTCTTCAATTGCAGGAGTTTTTTTCCAAGAAATCAGATTGTTCTCTGTTTCTCTTTGGATCTCATAACAAGAAGCGACCTAACAACCTGATAATAGGTAATAAATCTCACTTGGGTTTTTATTGGGATGGTAGGTGTAGTTTTCAGTGAATATTTAAATAGCTGGATTTTCTTTTTCACTCTCACAGGACGCATGTTTGACTACCACGTGCTAGACATGATTGAGCTGGGCGTTGAGAAGTTTGTAGCCCTAAAAGACATCAAGGTAAGGAATTGCTAATTCAGTATTTCAGCGACACCTACTGGTGGATTTTTTTGGTTGCAATTTCTTCTGTGCCCTGAAATGAATCACGTTGTTTAAAAGAAGTGTTTAATGCAGTACATAAAGATTGGTAATTTGTGTACTCCAGAATGTTAATTTTATGCTCTGCTTTTAAATTTAGTTTCGTTGGTCTATTCTGTCCCTGTTGATCACAGGTCACAGCAGTTTTTCCTTCAGTGTTGAATGACTGGCTGGCTATTAAATCAATTATATGTTCCCTAACTGTCTGAATTTTTGTTGTTTTAAAATTCTTATTCCACAGAACAGTAAGTGTCCTGAAGGGACAAAACCTATGTTGATATTTGCTGGTGACGTGTTTGATGTGAATGAAGAATACAGAAGATTGAAGAGCCTTCTTATTGGTCAGTATTTTGATTATTTGGGCAGTAGGATTGCATGGATCTGTAATAATGTGATCTGTGGGGAAAAGCTAGTTTGTCAATAAATGCTTGCTTATGTTCAGCACAGAAGGAAAACAAGAACTAGCCCTTGTAGGTTTCATGTCACATAAAATTTAAGTTAACTAATAGTGATGACTTTTAAAGGGAGGAAAAAAGAACATCCTAAAAGACACTGAAAATGAAACTTCATATTCACTAGAGTTCATTACTTTGGTTGTGAGAAAACTGTGATTTTCCAAAATGTCTTGGCCTTATAATTGTACTGGGTTGTCACTTTTCTAGCCAAATAATGTTCTGAAGTATCTAAATTGAAATCAGTGGATTAAGTTCAGAATGTGAGATATTTTTGCTTACAGAAAAGTCAAATCAGTCTAATTCAGCTTTTGTTTTTGTGTTGAAAGCATTTTTTGTTGGCAATTCCCCCAATTCTAACAAGCGTGCCGTTCCTTAGGATACTTGGAGAGAATACGTGCAGTGAAAATCAACTGTAGATAAGTTGTGCCCTAACATTAAGGCAGGCTTGGAGCTTAGGAAACAAACTGGCATGAAGTATTTTATTATCTTGAAGTTGGAGCCTCTGGAAGATAAAGCACATTGTAGCTTTATAGAAGACAAAGAAGTTACAGGATATTGTGTCTCTATATGTAGACAAAGAAGTTACAGGATATTGTGTCTCTTGGCACTTAAAAAAGTACTTCTTGCTTGGCAAAACTAGATCTAGTAAGTAGAGTGGAGTGATTTTTCTTTTTAATAGTTTTCCTAAAAGTAGATTAGGGTTTTTTTGTTGGTCTATTTTTTTAAGTTCTGGTAAAATACTGAACCTGGCCTAGTAAGAGCAGTCTTGTTCTTTCAGTTCCCTTCTTGTGTTTCTAGATTTCTAGGCAAATGGGTAAAAGATTGCTCTTTAAAAACAGACCCCCTAAAAAAGAGAATTTTTTTCCTTAGTATTATTCCTTAAAGCAAGATGTTTCATCTAGAGTGAGTCTGAAAGGGAGGAGGAGAGGAGTAAATTTTCTTCTTCTCAATACAGTTGATAGGTTCTTGGGGATGGGTGAAAGGATGGTAACTGAGCTTATACATCTTTGAAGATGCCTGAATACAAAGATATGTAAGTTTTACTGCTGCATGTTTCTGTCACTGTAAATGAGTATTTACACAGGAAGCAGGTGCATTTTCTGAAGTGTATCTTGTTCAGGCATCTGCACAGTGTTGGGCATCCAGATGTGCTCAAGCAGCCCGTGATCAAACAGCTGAAATGGCAGACATGCATAGTAAGATAGTTGCCAAATAACTGAGCAGTCCTTCCTCTTTCTCTTGATGTTCACCTCTTTTCTCCTCTGCTATTTATTAGCCATTAATGACTTGGCAGTCAAATGTACTCCACACCCAATCTTTCTTCTTGAACATATGCCAAGTACTCCAGGTCTTAATTATTCTACTGAGTTCTGTGAAATACCCAGATGCAAAACAATAGTCAAAGAAAAAGGTTAAGGAGAGTAATGGCTTGAAGATGCCACTCACAAATTAAAATAGTTCAGGTATTAATCTAACCTGCTTCAAAACTGCCCTTAACCAATAAGGAAGAAGTGATTTGTTCCATTTCTGCAAAAGATGGTAGCCTTAAGCTGCTACTCTTGCTAAGATACAAGAATGTCTTTATAACAACAGCTGCAAATATTTTATTGCTGTACCGGTATTGTTGGGATCCCAGAGGGAATATCAGATAGCTGACAGCTTCTTGTTGCCAAAGCAGTGATGCCAGTGATGCTGAGGAACAAGCAAGCTTTCATTGGCTTTTGTGACATCAAAAGGGCTTATGTATGTTTGGACAATCATCTTAGAGTAATTTCTTGGTAAAATTAAGGGCAAGGGTGAATTATTGTCTTCATGGTAACCAAATGCTACAGTCTGGGTAAACTGTGAAGTGGAAGAAGTTGTTTAGGAGAAATAAATGATGGATGCATTTTCTTTAGAGACCTGGAAGAGAAAGACATACCACTTTTTCTCTTTTGGTTTTCATTGCTCTCCAAGTGGTAGTGTAGTTCATTTAAATGATGTAAGTCTTGGAATGCATTTAATGAAATTTTAATAATTATTTATGCCTGTATGTATAAGATGTTTCAACTGTTACAACACAACCTGCTTGTTGTTAGTTCTGTTGTTGCCCATCTCTTTTATCCTAAAAATGGCCAGACCACTATAGGGCATGCTTATACACTTTCTAAATGTTGGTTTGCAGATCTCTGCAATTTTAGATTGGCTGTCACTTTTGGTTTTCAAACATCCTTCCTCACACAGACTCTTTTTGAGTGTTTTGAAAGGATTTGAGGGCTTTTTCTGGTCAAGAAAGGGGATGGCTGGGAAATGTTTAAACTGCTTTCACGCTAACCAAAGCTACATAGAATACAGTGTTACCAGCTTTTGGATACAAATTGATACAGAAGGAGTGACATTCCAAAATCAATTAAGTGTTTAATCTGTAAATAGAAAGGTCCTGAAGAGCTCTCTGTATGAAAGGTAAATTAGACTTTCTGGAAACATGTTTGAGGACAAGGGGGAGAGAGAACTAGGAATGGAAAGAAAGGAGAAAGCAAGTCTAGTCTCTAGTCCAACCAAAGCAAGAGTTGTAAATTAAGAGTATGTTTAAAAAACTTCAACTCTCTGGGTGTACTGAAGTGTAAGGTTTCTGCAGCTGTTCTGTGTTGCCAGGAAACAAATTCCTGACCACCTGCGTTTATGGGAAGAGATCATCCTGTGGGTAAAAGGATGTATGATGCCACAGGAAAATATGAAAGGGAGGTGTTGCCAGTAAAACCACTGTGAATGTAAGCTTGTGTACCTGCAGAGAACTAACTGAAGGGAAAAAATATGCCACGAGTGAACAAAATGTTTCATTTGCTACTTTTCCTCTAACTACAAGTTAGACTCAAAATAACAGAGTATTTAATTGACCAAGAAAATTTCCTGGGCTGACTCCATCTGTTATTTGCCAGCCAAACTGTGTTTTGGATGTCACTCCAGTGCTTATATACTTTCAAAAAGGTACTGAAGGAAAAGACAAGTAGCCAAGGGATCTGAAAACAGGGCAGAGCAGAAAAGAGTGATGTGTTTTGCATCTGTTAGGAGTTCTCCTATGTTTCAGCATTGTCCTGTCATGTTTATTAGCACACCTTGTTCCCTTGGTCAAGGTCACATTCTTTCTCCACCCTCTGCATATGTTGGACAGATTGCTGTGCTCATTGCAGGCTCTCTGATTGCACAGTATATTTTCATAGCCTGATATAAGAACCTTGCTAGAGGCAGCCCATTTTGTATTTAACCTGTATTTCAGTGTTCTCTTTGCAAACTGGGCAAGTATTCGAAGTGTCTTATTTTCATAGATGTGTTGCTTATTAATAGAGAAAACATCAGACATAATGACAAATATTGCTTTACCCAGAGGACAGAAGTACCTTGTTGTGAGAGAAATATGAAAGAAATTATATATCTAAACTTTTTCCCAAAGTTGGAGAGAGAAAATGTAGGTAAGAATAGTCAAAGTGCAGTTTTGATCTGTTGTGTACTGGTTTTGATCCCTCTTTCTGCTGTTCCAAATCTGGCTATGATTAAGATTTAAGTATTAGGTTTGAGTGATGTCTTTAAATAGATACCTGAGGAAATGGCTTCTCTGTACGGATCTTTGTCTGAGCATTGACTGGCCTAAACACCAAATAAGATATTTTTTCCCCCTGATTTTAGAGATGAATATTTAAAAGAATAGACACTGCAATTATTCCCATTAGCTCAATAATGGTAAGTTACTTCTCTGAAAGTGTATTTGCTCTTTTCCGTGCACTTACCTATAGGAAGTATATATGTATACATATAGGTAGCATGTATATTCCTCCAAAATTATCTCTGGGAAGTCACTGTGTTCCTGTCAGGATATACACATACATTTGGATTCACCAGTGCACACCAAAATGTGCAATGTTAAATTTCTGTCCTGTGTATTGGCCAGGCTGAAGTTTGAAGTAGGGGCTATTTCGTGAGATTCCTGTTTCAAAATGGGCCCACATCACATCACCAATTTGTTACAGGTATCTGTTGGTTTTGTTTGCAGCCAAAACCTGCCATTTATTCCTTTTAAATACTCTCTCAGATTTCTTCAGAGGTCCCACTGTGCCAAATATTCGCCTGGCTGGTTTAGAGTACGTTCTGCATTTCACAGCTGTAGATGGGAAAATTTACATGAGAAGCTACAAGTGAGTATCTGTTTTATCTCTTTGTCTGGGTTTTGGTACCAAACCTGTAGTTGTGAAATTGAACAGGCTTGAGCTGCATTTAGAACATGCAATGTGTAGAGGTGCTCCAGTGTAATTTGTACAGCCAAAGAAAAGCACGTGAGCCCTAGGTCTGCTGCCTCCTTCCTTGTTGAGCTCCTCCTGGCTCAGGATTGCTCTTTCATGTGGCTCGGTTAGTAAGGTGGTGTGAATTAACTTAGTGAATTCTGGGTATTCTCTTAGACTTGATGGCCTTAGTCTGTTCTCAGTCTTATTTTATGACTCTCCTCACTTAGGTGTTTGCCAGGGAACAGCAGGGGATAGGCTGCTGACAGAGATGCACAAGGAAAACCAGGAAAAGGCAGGACAAGGAAATCTTTCTTATTGCATTGGTGTTCACCCTCACAGTCACTCCCTGCCTTAGGAGACTGTGAACATTCATAGCTTGTATTCCGTGTGATTTTGATTTCTCTTAATATAAAATAATTTTAATCAGCCTCACTCTTAAGAACAAAGAACCAAAACACTTTCTCAGATAAATGCTCGGGTTATTTTGCTGTAAATGATAGTGAATATTTTTATGTCTAATAATACCCAGGGTACTGTTTTGATTTTGAGAAGTGATATGGCTTTCAGGGTGCTGGGGCTAAGTTTTAAAAGTGATACTGATTATAATGGTCTTGTTAAAAAAATAATAAATTACATTAGCCAGGTCATATTTTGGACATGTTCAAATTGTAATGGGACTGATTTATTATAAATTGTTATTGATGGATGCCGTCCCAAAATACAATAGTATTTTGAACTGCAGGATTGAACTTGTTAAGGAAGATGGATTAATCTCTAGCACAGGGGACAATGTTGATTTTCATTGGTTTTCTCCTCCTAGAGTGCTTCTGAAGAAATCTGGCTGTAAAATACCCAGAATTGAACTGGAAGAGATGGGGCCTTCATTAGATCTGGTTATAAGGAGGACACATTTAGCCTCAGATGACCTTTATAAGCTGTCTTTGAAACAGCCAAAAGGCCTGAAGGTATGTATCTTGGGAAGGGCATTGCTTTCAGATCTCTCTGAAGAGGAGCAAAGGCTGAAGTATTATTTGTTGTGTGTTTGACCAGAGCTTACTTTCATTGAGGCCAACTGACATTCCTGGGGCCACAGCATTCTGTGGTGCTCAGCTGGCAGCCAGACTCCCCTCTGGAAGCACACAGAACACATGGCACAAATCTTAGTCTCTCCAGCCAATGTATGAGGCCTTGCTTTTGGGCACTTGATTCTCACCAGAGCTCCTGGGACTGTACTCAGAAATATTAACGTTGTTCTTCCCTTGCAGCCTAAGAAGAAAAAGAATATCTCCCACGATGCACTTGGTACAACTTATGGTCGAATCCACATGCAGAAGCAAGATCTCAGTAAACTGCAGACACGGAAAGTGAAAGGCTTGAAAAAGAGGCCAGCAGAGAAGTCAGCTCAAAATGATGGGGCTACTCGCAAAAAGTCAAAGTCAGCTTGACAGTCTGGAACAGCTTTCAAAACTCTTTGTGCTTTCAAATTTAGAATATGTGTTGTAATATAAATTGTCAGACATTAAAGATTAAGCTGCTGTTAGCTTTAGTTTTGTAACAAAAAATCTTTAAAATAATTTGTCATTTTAAAGGGAACATTGAGGTATTGAGGTTTAACATGGAGCTTGGTTATTTAAAATAAAAAATATATAACTTTCTTAGTTTTCCAAAGCTGAGTGTTTGTTTCTTGGTATTAACATTATATGGGAGTCAAACAGGTGAGTAATTTCCTGGACAATTTCACAGAGTGGATTGGAAGGGACTTTAAAGATCATCTGGTTCCAACCCCCTTGCCATGAGGAGGGACATTTTCTACTAGACCAGGCTGCTCAAGGCCCCATCCAACTTGGACTTGAACCCTTCCAGAGATGGGGCATCCCCAGCTTCTCTGGGCAACCTGTTCCAGTGCCTTACCACCCACACACAAAAGAATTTCTTCCTAATATCCCCCATGCTTTGTGCTTTTAGGATAGAGGCATTTAAATTGTGTCTCCAGTGAAGCAATTTGCTGGTGGGAGAGGCTTAAATTTGTCTGTGCTGCCCTTCAGGTGCTCTCCTGTTGACCTGCAGTCCCTCTCCAGGCTTTGGGCATCTCTTGCTGGAATCAAACCAGTCAGAGTGGGATGGATTGAGGTTCCCTTCCCCCAGAAACTTTAGTTTTATTGCTGTTTTCTTGGGAGCCCTTGATCAGTCAGTTCTTACACATTCTCTGCAGGATCAGAGCAATGAATATGCATAATATACGCAACTTCCCTGTTCATTTATTTTTTGTTTATGTATTTCAGATTTTGTGCAGCTGCAACACTCAATACATTTTCTAAAGTGTGAGCTCAATACATGTGTGATGGCCAGGCTTTGCTTCTGTCTATTGCACTGGCAGAAGTGGAAGTGCTTAAGGTGTTTTTACTGTGTTCATCACCATGGCAGCAAAGTACCTGATATTTGCTTTAGGCATAAATGAAACCTTTGCAGGTTGAATTTCAATCTTTGCTGCCTGATTTGTACCCAGAATGGAAATGTGTGAAGCAACCACTAAAGGTCCATTTTTTCAAATATTTTTTCTCACCCTGCTTTCCTCCCAATTTTCTGCTCATGAGTTAGTGCAGACTCAGCAAGACTTGTATGAAGGGGATGACAGTTTAAGAGTTTAATGAGACTTTGGTGTGGTGTTCTGTTTTTGGAACACATAGAAAAACCTAGGTTTTTTAATTCTGCTTGTCTCTTTGGAAGCTGTTTCTCTGCCCTTTAAGCATAATTGTTATAGAAGTATACACATGTTACCATGAACACAGGCAAACTTGCTCACCCAACTTATGTTTTTAATACTTTTCTTGCTAGTTTTCTAATCAGCTGAAGTGTCACATCAGAAATAGGTGGTTATTTTCAATTGTCTTCTGCATCCTGGATGGAAGCTGTTGGGCAGCTTTGCTTTCCTTACAGGAGGGCTGAGCTGGAGCTGTGGCTGTGCAAATGCCACCCATGACATTGTTGCAGTGCTCATTTGATCAAATTTGTAGTGTGAAAAAGGAAGGGCTTTAAAAGTTTGGGTTCATTTTGAGGGTTCAAACATATTTATCAGCAATCTATTTGCACGGCTCTCTCCAAACCCTTTTCTCCAATCTATAACCATGTGTTTGAGAAATTGATGATTCCATAAACTTCTTCAGATTTGTATTTCCCATTGTATCTTTCTGAAGTACAAATCACTAGGCTTTTGTCTGAAAGCTGTAGAAGAACCCTCCTAGCAGTAGCTGTCTAGTACCCTACTAGCAATTCTGTCTTTTACAAGGTTTGAGTTGTAGAAGTAATAGCAAAATACTATAAATTTGTAAAAGCATGCTCATAGTTTAAAAGACTCTAATTTTCCATATTTTCCTAATTTGGAAATTAATTTTGGTGCTTAATTTGGGTTTTAAAACTTGACTTCTTAGCAGTAATGCAGACCATCCAAAATCCTGCTACCTCTTCATGTAAAAAGTGTAACAGTTGTTCAGTAGGAGCCCTCAGAGAGAAGCTGTTGCATCGTGGTGTGAGGTTTTTTTTTAATGCTGCTGGTTTGCTCCATATATGAAGAGGAGTTTTGGACACTTTAGGGCTACTACACCTTCCAGCACCTGAGTGTGGTTACTTAAAGCTCAGGGGGTGAGAAGTCCTTGAGCATGGGAAATCAGTCAGGTGGGAGAACCCAGGTGCATTTATTAGCCCTTTGCAGGTGGAATTTGTAGTGCCTGATGTCCCTCACCTGTGGCTGTTTGTGTGAATACCCTGTTTGTGTGAATGCTCTTTTATATTCAGCTTTTTGTACTGGTAAAATACAGTTACATGGTGGACAGAATGTGTTAGATATGTGAGGCAAGGAGAAATTCTTCTGGATACAGTGTAAGGATATTTAGGTTATGATTTGCCAATCACTTTCAGGGTATGTTGTTAGCAAGGATTAAAGTTTTCTGTATTTCTGAGAGATACTTTGTAGTACTCTAGTGCCATTTTGGTGCAAATTCTTGAGTGTGAAGTGGAAATGCTCTCTTGTTTTTCACAGCAGAAATGAACTGCTCTATCTCTGTATGATGAGATAGGATGAAGCCAAGCTAACAAATGAGATCACTGGTGCCCTTTGGAGAAGTTTCAGCCTTGCTGTGAAGCACTGATAAAGTCACAGGGCTGGTGGCTGCTGCCTTTTCAA
>NW_005054306.1:4105534-4105608 GCF_000277835.1 Geospiza fortis
TGTATGCCCAGTATCTGATTTAACTCAAGGTGAATGGTGATAGGAGGGCTAAATATAACCTTTCTAGTGCAATG
>NW_005054306.1:4105619-4125098 GCF_000277835.1 Geospiza fortis
AAATTTGTCTGGAGCTGTGTGCATGAGGAATAGAATGTGCAGTACTCAAAGGGCAGCTGATGAAAGGGGCTTGCTCTACCTCAATTGCTCCTTGCTTCCAGAGTTCACCAGGCTCTGAAAACACCTAAACATGGCCCCAGGGGTTGCCTGGCATAGGCAAGGCATAACAGGCATGCTCATCCCTTTCCTCTGGCTTTCATCTTCCTACCTCCCAACCCACAGGAGTCAGATTTATCTATGGCTTGAGCCTAGTAATAGCTCTGGTTTGAAGCAAATACATGTGGGCAAAGTGTGGCTCCTGAGGCTGTGCCTGTGCAGGAAGGTGAAGCTGCAAATAGGCAGTCAAGCCCACACTCTCTATAGTCTAGCTGGCAGGATGGCCAGGGCAAGGAGGGTACAATCTGTGCCTTCTGTAAACCTCTGGTCTCTGTGCTGATGTTGCTCAGCTGTGCTGCTGGTGGCTTTACTGCTACTGTTAACCAGGCTCCTGTCATCACAACTGATGATACACATGTAATATACAGCCTACCTGCAGTTTAAGGCTTCTTGGCTCTTTTTAGGTGCGGTGGAATTATAAAAAGTAGGAAGAGAGGAGGATATTGAGTTCTGAAACCTGCTAGGTTCTTGGGATTCCCACATTTCTGGGAATCTGTCCTGGGTGCACATAATCACAGCTTTAGCTCTGGGTTAGTATAATGTGACAGACTGAGCAATGAGAGGTGTGTGTTTGAAAAGGGCATATGAACTCTCTTCTCCTTCCTGGATTTGGTAGGTTTGAGCTTATCTTTACAGTTCCTTAGCAACCTTATTTGTTTTCAGTAAGTGCTTTCTGGGTTTGATTGTAAGGGTTTCCCTCCACCATTGGCTTGGTTGCAGCTGGAGAGGGTTAGAAAAGAGCATGAAAAGAGGACATGGCAGACACATTGAGTGTCACACTGACTGCTGCTTCCTTCAGCCAGGGGAAAAAAAGGCTTATTCTAGATGCTATCAAATATAAGGGAGCAGGGTAAGGAGACTAGAGCAGAACTCTGTTAGAGACATTTTCATTATTAAAGAGAAGAAAGTGGAAAATGTTAGCTGTGCATAATATATATAACATAGCCATACATAATACATGCTAACATGTGTATTACACATGGTGCAGAGAGGTCTCCCCTGTCCCCCAGTGCAATTTATCTCCTCCCTTTGAACTTTGCTGAAGTGCCTCTAGCAGTACTGACACATTCCAGATGCAATCCAAAAACATAGCTGAGAAATGGGTCAGTTGCATCAGAAGTCAGCTTTCCTAAAAATGTACAAGGAAAAGAGACATGAGGCTTCTGAATGTGAAGCCTCTGTAGGATTGCCTTTCTAAATGGACGAATGTTCCAAGTTAGCAATATGACTAACACTATACAGGAAGAACAGCTTTGCTGTCACACATCTTTACAGAACATAGTGAAAAATATGTGGGTAATCTGGGATTAAAATTTGTCCTAAATAACATGGGCATCATATACTCAGAGCAATCAGTGAACACAGCAGATGTTCTCTGATCAAGACATTTCTAAAGTGTCTCTTCTTTATTTCTTGTTTTGTTTGACTTTTGGTGATATTCTGTTTACTTGATCTTCCCCCCAACCCTGCTTCTCTAAGATAAGCACAAAGTAATTCAGGGGAAATAGACACAAAGTTTTTAGCAGAATTTAACAGGGAGTATGCATGGTTAATGACAAAAGCTCATTTTCTTCCAACTTTCCCCCTTTATAATCCCATAATTCTTTCTGTGATGCAAAACAGCACCTATGAAATCTGGATTTCTCACTCCATCCGTGATCCTGAAGTAAGCCCGTATGGGCCCTCTGTTCTGTTTTGATTGTTGCAATTTGTTCCTCTTGACTCCTTTCACCCTCACAGCTTCCAAAACAAGCATGACAGATCTGCAGTGCCCTTTTTCCACTGTTTGCCTTCTTCCACTGGCAAGAAATTTGAGTTTCTTGTCTGGTATTTTTATGCACAATAAACAGTATTTTTCACATATACAGTGCTGCAATGCAAAGTGAGGTGAACTTCAGAATCCAAGTTTCTCTCCCTGCTTCCCAACGTTTGGAATGTATTCCCTGGAGAAGGCAGTCTCAGCAGCCATGCAGTGAAAGGGCTGTCACTTAAGGCAGAGCTCTGTGATTAATTCCAAGGCTGCTTTAGGTACTGGCATTATTTCTTCCTCTTTTAAATGCACAAAATGAAACCACTGATCTCTGCTGCTGGCCTCTAGGCAGGAGAATTACTGATGCTGCTGTATGCCCTGGAATTACTGCTGCAGCAGCAACTATCTGTGTTGTAGATAGGCACTGGGGCCCAAGATCTGTCTATTGCCTAAAGATAGTTTAAAACCCTTTTCCCTCTGCATTTGTTTTTCAGATAAATGCATGTTTCTTGAACTAAGTCCAGCTCCCTGTTTTCCTAATCCAAAGAAGTCCATGAGTAGTTGCATCTTTTCAGCTTTGATTGCAATTTGCTAATGTTTCTCTCCAGTGGCAACCGAGCTCCTTGGCCTGGAAGTTGCTCTCTCCTCTGGAGGAAGGTGAGGGAGAGACCACAGAAGTGAGGAAGAGGAAGATTCAGGCAAAATGTCTCCTCTCTCCCCTGGTGTGTCATGTTCTTGTGTGTGACAGAAACTAGTCTCCCAAATGCAACAAACAAATGTGAGATATTGGGCAGTATCAATTCACCCCAAGCATCTCTAAGCAAAGTTCTCATGAGCCTCTCACCTGTTTGGTGTGAGTCATTGCCAAAGATGGGCAGTCACAGCTGCTCTATCAGGGAGTCTGTCTTGGGACAGATTGCTGCAAAGAGTGTGATGCAGAACTTGCACTCACCTCCCATTGCTGCCATTTAAATTGTTTTTTCAGTTGAAAATAGATTATTATGAAGAGTTTATGAGGGTCTCCAAAGGGCACATGCAACATGCCAATAAACAGTAATGAGCTTTTAATTCATAAGAGGCAATAAACTTCAGCTCCTGTTGGCTTATTTTCCACACAGGAATAATTCCTTGCTCAACAGGGTTATTTTAAAGAAATGTTAGGGTTTATGTGTTATGTTGTGAGAAGATGTTTGTCGATGCTGTACTTCTTTTTTTTTTGTTTGTTTCTTTTTTTTTTTTTTTTCCTTTCTTCTCTGAACATACTTGAAATACCTAAGGACACTTCTAGGATATCGTTGGGAAAATAGTGGTACAACTCAAATGTGTTCTGTAGTTGATTGGTGAGGGGTTTCTCTTTGTGTTTCAGATGCTCACCTCTTCAGGGCTGTGCAGAAAAGCTCACTTGAAGAAAGATTCAGAGACCTGGTAACTGCTGGGCACTTCTCTCTTTCCTTCCAGAGAGAGAGGGATACCCACCCTTCCTGCCTTTAGCCTTCTCCAGTTTCTCAGAGGCAGTAGGTCATACATAATAATATTTCTTTAAAAAACCAAACAAACCCACAAACCAAACATTTTATAGATAACACCATGTGGGGAGTGCTGCAGCAGTGCTGACACAAGGAGTTAGGAAAGTGCAGCTGCTGGTGGGACTGGCAATCAGGTCAGGGAATTGAATTCACTTGAAAAGGCAGGTGGGGGAGAGGGAAGGGGCTGTGCTTTGCTTTGAAGCCCGGATCAGCTCCCTGATGTGGCTCACAGCACGACTGGATGTGCACTGCTGCACTGGGGAGGCAGCAACAGGCTGGGGATGGGATGGGAGATGTAGGGGAACTCCTGCCACTTGAGTTCCTGCTTACAGCAGTATCTGAAAGACAGTGCCCAAGTTTGAGACTTACTACAGTTCTGAGTTTGCTCTTAAGGAAATGAATAGGGTTTGAGACCTGTATTTGGCAGAAAGCTTCATAACAGCTTTCCCTGTGACAGTCTCTTTTAACACCGTTTTACAGATGTGATAGCAAAGGTTAAGCAAACAGATTTGCTTTGGGAACAAAGATAAAATGCGGAAGTCATGAATTCCTTGTTGGTGTGGTCTCTGTTGGTGGTTTCCATGTACCTTCCTGTGGCTGAAGCCTTTGCTGTCTCTGCTGTGGTGGAGCTGGCACAGCTGTCAGCGTCACTTGGTCAGGGAAAAGTTGACTCAAGTGGAATCGCTGATGGTTCTTCATTTTCTTTGCAAAAACACCCTCTCAGAAATGCTGAGCTTTTTCAACAAAGACCAACACCAGTTGTAAGAAAGATGCCAGGTCATCTCTGTGCCATTTTTAGCAAAACATGAAGAAAACAGTCCAGACTGGTTTTAAGGCAGCCTTCAAAATAATATTCAGGAAACTTCTCCTGCTGATCAGGAGTAACCTTCTGACAAAACTCCCTGTGTGGTTTCTGGTTTAACTGGAAGGATTTTCTCCACTATGAAGATTTCTCAACATACACCTTTTCCCTCTATGCTATGGAGCCATGCTATGAACAAGATTTTTTGAGCTTCAGTAAGTGATTTTGTTTAATGAACTTGAATAAAATATTAAGTTGGGCATGTTCTAGTGTGAGCATGATTAGAAATACTTAATGTACGTTTTGCTTGGAAAGCTAATGCTTCATCTTAGCATGAGCCTGACATTTTTGATGGCAAATTTAGTTGTTTTCTCCAGCTATGAAAAATATTTTAAATATCATTTACATTTCATTATCTATGTTACCGTTTTCAGGATGAAATAGCTGTTTAGGTTCTTAGTTACTTTTCTTTCAATTCCTGGAAGGAAATCTATCCTGTGGCCTGTGTGGTTAAGTGACTGAAAGGTTTAAGCATGTGTAGACAAAGCTGTTTGTGTTAAGGAAAGAGTATAGTTAAAGGAATATTATGAAAAAGTGAAAGGTGAAATTCTTTTTCAGCTGTGAGCTGCATAGGACACAATAAACCTACCCTAAAGATGATCCCATGCATGACATTCTGTCAAAGGTAATTCTTGTTCCTTTAGGGACTCATGCTTGTGGCAGGAGATTTATGCCACCTGACTGGTATGCCTGGAGAAAAAGATGTATTAAATGCTAGCAGAGAAGAAGGAAAAAGCTTGTCAAAACTTGTGGTTTATGAAAATGGTGCCAACATTTGGTCAGAGCCAGCTTTACTAGGGCTGTAATCAATTCTAGGAGCTGAGTTTACAGGGAAGTTTTGCTGTTCTAATAAAAGGTAGAACAGGATGAACTTTTCAACCTAGTAGGTAAAGAACTAGGGGCTCAATTCTGCCAGCAAAACAAATGAGTGTTGAGAAGGAGCAGCCAAATTATTAACACAAGGCAATGGGGGAAGTGTTTTCTCACAATAAAAGCCAGATGACTGAAATCAGAAACTATCTGATTTTCTATGTCCCCTCTTGGATACTGAACCAGACACTTGGAGTTCACTCAGAGACTGAACATGGCTTTCCTGAAGGGTGGTAGCTTCTGCTTATAAACCAAACAAGCTTTAAGACCTTGTCCTTCAAGCTCTCCTGTTTACTTGCAGCCATGCATTGCAGGAGAGTGTTGAACACAGTCTGTCCTGGAGAACCCTGCTCCTTGTTTTCCCCATGCTGAGGGAAACCCTTAATGAGAACAGGCATTCCTCTTTGTTTGGGAACGTTACTCCTCCTTTGTGTTTTGTGCATGCCAAGAAGTACTTGTGTGATTAAGGTGGTTTGTTGTTTTAGATCGATAGTTTGGGTGTGGGATACATCCAGCTGCCATGGGCCAGAATGTCTCAGTGAGCTCACTGCTACTCTCATTTCCTTCTGAGGGAGAGATCTCAGAGAGATCACTAAGGTTTAGCAGTTGTGTGAATAAAGATATCTCCAAGATGAATGTGTTCAAGTGACAGGAACCTTCCTTTTCCAAACAAACACACTGGTGTTTCATAGTCAGTCCATGAGAAAAATAAGCTGTTGGAAAAATGGAATTTCTCAGAATCACAATATTTGAAAACTTTGTGTTGCTCCAAGTCAGAATAAAAAAAAGGCCAAACTTCCCATTGTATGAAAACTCTGGGGAAAGGAGAAAGTTGATTTGTCACCATTGAAACATTCATACCTTTGTATAACATTACCAATAATGCAAATATGAATCTTAATCTTTCATTAGTTGAAGAAAAAGAAATTCAGTTTAGTAAAAGCACGGTGCTTTACTTTGACATTTTTACTTCTACACATTTTGAATTTCCACCCGTGTCAGAAGCCAAAAAAGAACTACACTCAATTGGCATCAAGAGTCCATTTCATCTGAGGGGACATGATTTAGACACTTCCTTTCCCAAAGGTAAGATTTACCTCTTACATGCTGGATGGGTTGTCCCTCTGATCTCCTCAAATATGAGAAAATTCACTGCAGTGTCTGTGGTAGTGTGGAACTGCATTTGTGCTTTATCCTGAAAGTTTAAAATGAGCATTAAGCCTCCACTAAGTTCCTGGTGCTTTGGGGAAGAGTAGGAGAACAGGGAGAAACTCAATTGAGACTTATTTCAATTCCTCTCCTGTTATTTCCTAGTATAGAGAAATCCACAGTTTGAAAAGTTCCTGAGCTAGAAGTAATCCTTTTATTGTGTTTTGTTGTTACTGCATCTTTATTTTATGACTCTTCCTATTGTTTGATTAAGTATGCAATTTTGGCATCTTAAACACTCTGTATTGGTTAGTTTAATAATTTAGTTTTGTTGAGTGGCACAGGAATTGTTGGGTTAAACTTGAGGTCTGATCATATTTTAAGATCTTCCTCAGGTCTTTTGAGTATTATCAGATAAACATTTCCCTTCACCTGTTTCATGCCTATCACGACTTTACAGGCCTCAGTTTCCTTACTGATTTCTTTCCCAAGACGACGTGTCTTGGTCAATTTAAATGTTTTTCACACAAACTGTAAAACAGGATAATTATTGCTTATTTGTCCTCTTTGAACTCGTTCTATTTCTGTTATGTTCTTTCTGAGAAGAGAACTGTGTGTGATATCAAAAGTATTTTTACATGACTAATTCAGACTTCTGCAACACTTTCTTTTTTATTTTCTTTTCTTAGATTATTGTTCAGATGGAGGCTGAATATTTATGTGCAGCATTGTCTTGGCCATGCCAATGCCAGCAGATGGAAGAGCTGCAGAAACAGGAGGATCCTTCCAAGAAAGCCACAGCTGGGGCATTTGCTCAGCTCCAGACTTGTAAGTGCCTTGCTTAGGGACATGGTTTAGTGGTGGACAGGGCAGTCAAATTTTTACAGTTGCACTCAATGATCTCAAAGGTCTTTTCCAACCTCAATTATCCTATGTTTCTATGTGCCAGTTAGACATGGTTTAGGGAGCTATTGCTACGTTCTTCCATAACTTGTAGTTTGATAACCTGTTACAGTGAAGTTTGATTGATGCTGTAAAGATGACTGGCACCTGCAAAGATGTTCATAAGACTATTGGGAAGGTGTATTTTAATGCCACACAAATTAAATGCATTTTATTATGTAAAAATGATGGACAAAACTGACATAAATTAAAAAGGGAGTGAGATCTTGCAATTGTAATAGAAAGGTAAAAAGTCATCCTTATACTCATAATCAAAAAAGGAAATCAAATATTAAGAATTAGTATGGGGAAATAAGAATGAGTGGAAGGAAAATGAAATAGAGTATAAAAATTTGCTGCTGTATAAATCCAAAATGTGCCCATACTCTCCCTGCTGTGTGCAGTTCAGCCCTCCCTGTCTTCTGCCTTGAAAAGGTCTATAATAGAACTATCCAGAGAAAGCCAAAGTTGATCTTAAGATATGAAATGGCTTCTACAGGAAGAATAAATAGGCCTTCTGCCCAGAAAGGATATAACTGAAAATAAATATAAATATTGCAAAAATACAGGAATTCATGTCTGATATGGAGATCACAGAACCATTTAGGCTGGAAAATACCTTGAGGACAGTTGAGTCCAGCCATCTATAAACCCAGGACTGCCACATCTAACGCTAAACTATGTCCCAGGTGCCACATCCACTCATCTTTTAAATACCTCCAGGGACGGTGATTCAACCAGATTCAACCACTTCCCTGGGCAGCCTGTTCCAATGCTGGACAGCCCTCTTTGTGAACAAATTCTTCATAATACCCAATCTGAACCTCCCCTGGCACAACTTGAGGCCATTTTTCTTGTTCCTGTTGCTCTTTCATTGGAAAAGACGGTTGTTTTGGGACTATGCAATGAAGAAAATAGGTGGCACGTAAAAGAATGCAATTTTTTAAAACAGGCACTTAAGCTATGGAACTCCTGCTAGAAAATACAAGTGATAGAAAGAACTCCATTTATCATAATTCTACTATGGCTGGGGAATGCTTAGAGGAAGTTACTGCTTTGCTTTACTTCTTTACAAACCAGCTGGGCAGTGGAATGGTCTGTGCCTGCATGAACAGTTAGGGGAAAAGGAGGAAGAATTGGTGGAATAGAAAACTTAAGGAAGGATGGAAAAGAAGATGAAGAGTGTGAGGGGCTCTGGATTGAAAGAATGAGGAGAAATGTTTTGACTCTGAGGGGTGGGGAGGTGGCTTGTGAAAGGAGTTTGGAGATAGAAGGGCTTGGGACATAAAAAGTCACAGCTATGAAAAAGCAGATGAGAGAAGAGAGTCAAGGGATAACTGTGCTGTGCTATACAGGATTTTGATAGGATTAGTGTGGTGCCTCTCTGCTGCCTCTTAGCAGCTCTTATCTGGAAACAGAAATTTGCAGAGACTTAGCCTTCCTTTCCAGCAGCAAGGGGTTTGTCACTCCTACATTCTCTTTTTGTCACTCCAAAGTATAAAAATTAAAGTGTAATTTCCAGATGAAAACAAAACTATTTTACCATCTATTTTAAAATCAATACTCCAGCATCATGGATCCCCCAAAGTCATCTCCTCCTCTACAGTTTTTCCCCTCCTTTTCCAGCTTGAGCTGGAGAAGTATGCACATACTTCTGTCCCGCGGGCAGGCTCAGCTGGCAGTGGCACCGTCTCCTTCGCTCAAATCCATTTCCAAATTTAGTCAGGGAGATGTAGTAATAAATTGTGGACAAAGCCCATTCCCGGCTCGGCCAGCAGATGGCAATTCCTGCTTTGTAAGATATCCTTAGGCGGCCTTGAGGGCGTGCAGAAAGAAGTTTGCAGCAGCCGAGTCTCCGTAACACTTCATTGAGCGTAAAAACACCTCTGGAAATTGCGCTCAGGTTTCCTGTCAGCTGCTACCAAATCAGATACCAGAGCTACTCAGTGTGGGAAATCATGTTGTCATACATTAAGGAGAAAAGAACTTAACACTGTTCTGATCACCCAGCAGTTAACTCTGTTTTGCTGCTCTAACAAGCAGCACAGGAACTTTTGGTCCCATTTTAATGGCATTGCAGAATCTACATTGCTTTGGGGACGTTTGCTGCCACATCAAATGTTCCTGACGTGCATTGACACTGAAAGCTGAAATTAAAGCCAACACAAGAGGGTGTTTCTTGCTGTTACAAATTGGTGGAAAATGACCCGTTTCATTTCAGAAGAAAAAAAAACCAAAACAACAGCATGCAGGTGCAGATAATATATGTATTAAATTACAGAGTTCCGGAGGAGGTTTGCAGAGAAGACTGTTGCAGAGAAATCTATGTAAACTCGAGTTAGTTTCTTTGCTGTAAAAGGGAAAAGTTTCAGAAATTATGTAAAAAAACCAGCAAAACAGAACAATGATTAATGGGCAAATACATTGATATTTTCCTTTTCCTAGCCTGAATTTCTGTTTCATTTTCACACTGAAATGGCTCTGTAGGGCTAACTACAATGTCTTATTTAGGGAATGTTGTGAGTTTTATGTCTCAGGATTGGTAACTCCCAATGTAGGGAGGAAGAAGGGTTAAGAAGGGGGTCCAAGCTGACATTACAGAAATGACTGGGTCACAAGGGGGTACAGAAGTTCTCAGTAAGTGTGGGGGGAAGAAATTCCTGAAATAATTTCTGGCGACATTTTTGCCTGGAGAAACATAAATAGGATATGAAGCAAGCTTTATCTAGCTTTACGTGGCTCAACGTTTAGTTTTCCTGACGTGAGACTGAGGGCTGAAGGGAGGGGAAAAGGAAAATTATTGGAAGAGGTACTAGGGGTCCTGCCAAGAAGCCAGGTTTACTTTTAAACACTCAATATTTGAAAGTGATTGAAATAGTGTGTTTTACTTTCCAGTTGTACTGATACCATCAAAATATAATGAGCGAATTCATTTCTAGACTGAGAGTGTGAGTAACAGTTTTTTACTCAAGGGCTTTTCCCAAGCTACTGTACACAGACCAGAAATGTGCAAAGCCTGCCCTTGTGCTCCTGTCATTAGTGGCCTGTGCTCTGTGGCGCCCTGAGTTACAAGCCTTCTCACTGTCAGAAAAGAAAGTGTTTCCTTGAGTGAGGGGGAGTCTGGACCACCAGGAACAAGCCAGTTGAAGCAGAAGTCTGGAAGGACTGTCTGCCCTCAGGTTTCAAAGGAAGGCCAGGATTTGCTGCTGTTGGTGGACAGTTTAGACCTAGCTTACAAGGACTGTGTCCAAATGTTTGTTTAAAAACAAACAAACCTGTAACTCTTACATGTTAATGGGTGAGAAATTATTGCTCTAAGCCTGTGCTCATTGCTTTAACAACAAACGTGTTTCTGAAAACTGTTGTTAGGAAACCATGTTATTAGGAAAGAGCAGGAGGAATTCATCCAGAAGGATGAATTAGGAGGGTTGGTTTTGGGGTAGGAGAGAGAAGAGGGTCATGGTGGTGAAAATGGAATTATACATGGGTCTGCTCCTGGCAATTTGCTTGAGAAATCCAGAGTTAGGAACACTGTGTCTCTCTGCATCAGCAAAGCTTTGAAATGTGGGAAATTGAGTTTGGATACAACCAGACTAAGGTGATGTCTAACCAGAGAACAGACATAAAGCTTCCTGTGGCAACTAGTGCTTCCAGTTAATATCTCCTCACATATTGTTCTCCAAAAGGAGAGTGACAGCTCATCTTTACAAGAAGCACACATCTTGACTAGAAAAAATCTGGAGTCTACCTCTCACACTGATCCTGCACATCAGGAAAAGCAAAATGGGAAAAGTTCTATTCAAATCCCTTTGGAGGTTACCTTAGAGTATCAGTCCTACTGAGAAAGTAGAAGTTAAACACAAGGTTGGGGGTTTTTGTAAGTGTCTGTAGTTCCAGGCTATGCTTGGATTCATTGCAGAACTGAAAACCTGCTTTTTCCAGCCAACAGTCCTGCAAAGTCATATTGAAACCAAAAAATACTGTGTACTTTGGCAGAGGAATTACCAGCCATAAAGATCTGGCAACTGCAGCCTGTGTAACAATCTTGCTAATTGTATTTAAATTGGAGTGGATCAACCCTTCTAACACAGAATAAAGAACTTTGTTTTTTCGCAAGGAAAAAGCAGATAGGAGTCTGGATGTATACAGGTGAGCAGGGTTTTAACAAGTGTTTCTTCAATGAGATTTGACACCAGGTTAACTATTCCCATTTGCTATGTGGGTGCAAGTTATTAGATTGCATAAAGTAAAAGATGGCCTAAAGTTAAAGCTTTGTAATAACCCCATAATAATTCATGTGCAAACACAACTTAAAGGTCTGTTTTTACTCCATAATCATTCATATATAAACAATTTTATGTGAGAATAATTACTTTTCTTCTTGTTCAGCTTTCTCCACGTGTCCTTGGAATACTAAGCTAGCTCATGAAAAACAAGGTATATATGAATATATAAAGGTATATATAAGAAAGGCTTGGAATTACTAATTTATTACTACTTTAACTTCCTGCTTTTCTACTGACTGGTGGCAACACATCAAATACCCTGCAGAAATGCAATTAGAAAAATATTTTAAGATAAAAGGAACTACCAAGTTACAATGTCTGGGAACAAAGTGGGTCACTAAAGGTCAGCAAATCTTCTTTCTGTAAAACTAAGGGTCTCAGGTTATTTTTAAGATCAACTCCTTATGTCGGAGTGGCTTTCGTAGTGGGAGTATAAGGCATATTTTGATAATACAGAAACCTGAGATGACTTAAAGATTAATAGTGTTATTCTTCATAGCAAATTTACCTCAAATAGAAGAATTGTACATAATTTAGTACACAGTGTTCATGCCCAGTCAGTAGCATTATAGGTCTTATTAATTGTAAAATGCTGTTAGTACACAGCAGGATCCTTCAGTAAATTCCAGCAAAGTGAATTCTGGCATGACGATAGCACTGCCTGTGCATGGTTATAAATCAGATTTCTAGGTGTCTGGGAATTATTAATGTGGTTTAAGTGGCTCGGGTTTATGTTGTCTTATTGCTTATTTGGCCCAATTTGAACGTGCAAGCTTTCCCTCAGAGGGTGGTTCTCTGTGTACTGTATTATTCAAACAGTTGGCAACTTCTTAAAGGTTTAGATGTTACTGGAAGAGCTTACAGGAGTTGAAGGCTTTTAGTAAAATAATTAGGTAGAGTGTAATTTCATTTTAAATATTACTATCCCAGGGAGTTTAAATAAGGTGACCTTGATTTCACCCTGATGAGAGAAGGAGGGAAGTCTTCTCTTTAAAGTGTTTCTAACTAAAATATAAGACACAAACAGACATCTAAATGGTTAGACCTTTTATATACTGAATAATTCTGCCCGAAAACGAATACTGCACCTGTTATGTCATAGTGCTGTGATCAGAAGCTTCTGTAATGCAAAATCTTCACATAGTCTTTATTTTAAATAAATTGGAAGATTGTTATGATGATAAAGAAAATTGACGATTAATTTTATCTGTCTTAAGGAATGCATCTAGGATTCCCAGAGAGGAATCTTAGCCTATGTGCATCTCTTGAGTCACAAAAAAATGTTGTTTCAGAGGGAGGACAAAGAGCACCTAGGAGCCACTGAACTTGAACCATTCACATCTGGCTTTCAAGTAAACACTGCACTATGAATCACCAGCCATAAGGTAACCTCGTACTCCTCATGGGTGAGGCTGGCCAGGGGTAGCACATTGTCTTGCTCAGCCTAAGTAATAGGGAGGGAAATGTAAGATTCCCTAATGACATTGATTTGTGTGAATATATGCAGTACTAGAAGTCTTTCTGTACTAATGTATTTTATTTTTTGTATGTAAAGTAATGGTTATCCCATTAATCTGGTAGGGATGGATTTTATCAGAGTATAAATAGAAAATGCAGGGCCTATGAATGTGCTTACTTTTAAATAAGTAGTATATTTTTACTTAACCACAAAGTACATACATATTTAGAGGAAGGCCACTGATGCAGGATTTATTTAACTTTTAAAAAATCCCTGTCAACAGAAGGATTAATTTAATTCTGCTTTTGAAAGAGAGGAGATATTTAATGGTGCTAACAAGAATTGTTATGTTTATTTCACAAAATACAGTCATAGCAAACTAATGTTGCATTTTCACACACCTTTGTTGAAATCTGGTTTACCCATATTACCATATATTAGATGAATTGTGTGTTAAATAACCTATCAATTGGAAAAAAGTGAACCAGAGAGAGTATGTTTGTTTTTTTTTTACTGACCTGCAAAAGATTGGATTTTTCTTGTGGGATACGCAACTTCAAATTCAGGATTTCAGGTGATAGTTAAAAAGTAGATGTAATCTGAGGACAATCATTTAGAAATAAAAAAAGAAAAAAGATAATGTTCATTAATCTTTCGCATATTAAAGAAACTCTTAATGAGTAGAAAACCAGAATGGAATTAAGTCCTTCTGTACCAGCTGTAAGGTAAATGCATGAAATTATTTACCATATATTTTATGTCCAGTATAGTTTAAATACTTCCATGCAAATATGTATAGCCTGAAACTATTCTTTGCTGCATTTTGTACCCCTATAAGAGTCTTAAAATGTCAGATTTTTTTTAATGTTGTATTTCTCAATGCAAATCTGTTCAATTTGCAAGTAGACTTTCTACATGGAAGACTTTGTTAACAGTTTTCATATGCCTTAATATTTGAATTGACTCACTTAGATACACAGTTTTGCTTACCTAGTAAGTAAAATGCTGACAATGTTGTAAATCATACCTTGAAATGGGGCCACTACCACCTGCTAGCCCTTGCTGTAGCCTTTAATACAGAAACACTTTCAAAGCGACAAACGGACAACGGTGATCAACAAAGTTAATTTAACTTCCATAGAAATTAGAATTCTTAAAAATCAAGTGAGCAAGATTAGTGTCACTTCTCTTCCTGGTGGTTTTTCACTCCAACTTAGTACTGTCAGAGGTAGTAGTATTTTTCTTTTTCAGCTTTTTGCAGCCTGAAAAGTTAACTGAGCGACCAACTAAAATCTGCTTCTAGACAACGGTCTGATTTGGTTGATTTGGTAAAACATTTACTTCTCGGATGCTCCAAACTTTTGTTGAGAACAAAATTGAGTTCTTGAGATTGCAAAGGTGGTCTGGAAGATGCTAGATCTACATAAAGAAAGGAACTCTGAGGTGCTTAGATCCTATGATAATGCAGGCAATATGAAATACTTGACCTGCGCAGTGGTATCAAACCAAGCCTGAAGACAACCTAAAACAATGGCTTGAAGCAGTTCCTGCTCATTTGAAAGAGATGTTAACTTTGAAGCTGAGGGAGAATGTTGCCAGCACTATTAGTTATTTCACTGCCAAGAGAGGTGAATGATCATGCTAGGACAATGTATTCTTCATGCTTCCTCATTTAGCAATAGGATCAAAACAAATTCGGTGTTTGAGGTCAGAATAAAAATTATCTTAAGATGTTCGTCAACTTAATATCCATGGGCAGGACTAATTTCACCAAATTTTAGGTGTTTAGAGTTCACTTGTATATCTAAGCTAGTCATCTGGGCTCCTTCACTATCACTTATCACTCATAAATGTTAATGTTTGAAGTAATTTGCACCTACCCACACTGATGGCATCCCTGATCAGATGCTCACAGTGGAGATAGTGACAAGGTGGGCTAGAGAAATCCTGCAGTAAAAGTCTGCCATCAAAAATTTAGCTTTGTGCAGCTGGGGATTGGCAAGGGTAGAGGGCTTTGACTGGTAGTGACTGCCACTTTCTTTCACTTCCCCACCTTTAATAGTAGCAGTTATGTGTCAAACACATTCCAGACAACATCTGGTCAAGTCCATCCACTCTTCACTGAATGATAAACTAAACGTGAGTTTAATTTTGTAAAGGAGCCAGACCTGAGCCATAAAGTGAACTTAAAAAAGGAAGATGTTAAATCTGGAATTAGCATTTTAAATAAATGCAGAAGTGGGAACTGGACATGTTGCTTTTCCTTAGCTTCACCAGTTAGACATTTAATCTACTTTCTTTCCCTCATACTGGCGGGAATTAGGAAGGAACCTATGTCTTGACAACTAATAGCAGTCTAGAAAACTTCTACTGTAGGTATTATCAAATTTGGGTTAGACACTTTGAACACCCCCCTCAGTAAACAAGTAAAATCTGTGGGTTTTGCCTTTAAAAATGTGACTCATCTTCTCAGCAGTCAGATGCAGCCCTGGTAGTTCATACGACTCAGCTGGAGCCCAGTTTGAAACATCAGCAGAACATCCTGTCTGGCTGAGAGAGGCATAAACACTGCTCACTGAATAGCACTTAATCGAATGTTTATCTTCACGCAGTTGGCGATGCCATATGTTTTTGTGTTTTAATGGTTATCCTGTTTATCTCATCTTTCTGACCTAAGTCCAAATCCTTCTGCTCAATAGTGTCTTAATAATACTAGCTGAAAATTAAAGAACAGAAAGGCTTAATCATTAATATCATGCACTAGTCTAACCGGCCACAAGATTTTATATTAGCCTCGTGTCTTCTCTGCATAGCTCCTTTCTTTATTGGATTTGCTTCTACTGTACTTCTTGTTGAAAATTTGTGGCAAAGTTAGGCATTTTACTGAAGACCTATTTTTTTTTCTGGATGATGTAGGCATACCGTTTTCATTGATTACAGTACAAATTCTAATCAGATCAACAGAAGAAGGAAGAATTAACCTCTCTGAACACGTACTCTTCAGGCTTGACATTCTGCACTTTACTTTTGTGGAATACTACACGACTTGAGAAGCTTTAAAAATAAAATGGTTTATGGAAAAGCTGTTTTGGTGTGTCACTAACAGCACTAACTTCAACAATATAGGTAATTTTTTTTAAGTCATAGGCAATTGAAATATTCTTTCTGGTCAAAGAAAATGCTGCCTGTGAGAGCTACTGAAGTCTTGGTCTATTTTCAATAGCTTGTGAGAAAGGGAGTCAATGTTTAATGGGGAGCTGGTTAGAATTTCAGATAGGGTTGCAGGAGATGCCATTTCCTGGCCCCTGGGGCTTTTGAAAGTCCACAAATGATAGGGCAAATTCCTCCTTTGGCATTGGTCTTTTATGTTTTGTCCTAAAATAGGCACAGCCTAAGCACCACCATAGCAGATGTCTGTTGCAGAGCATTATGTCTTTTGTGTGCACAACTGCTGTTTGTTATCAGCTGTAAGGTATTAATAAAACATGTAAAATAAGCACATAACCATAAACAGGAAGGAATCTTAGATAAACTCTAGGCTTTCCTCACAACATATTTCTCAGCTTATCCATTCTTTCTTTTTTTCCCCACTTTTCTCTCTTTTTTGCTGTTGGTTTTATGATTTTTTTTCTTTTTGTTTATAACAATTTAGCTGAGACATATGCAGTTGTCTATATATAACGTATATCTTCTATATCTATGTAACTGCTTTATTTTCACTGTTTTATGGTGATTATCTCCTGCTCATCTTCCTTCTTTTTCCTTTTCAGCTGTTTTTCTTATGAACATACAGGGCTCAAACAGCAGAGCCACAAAGGTAGCTTTCATTTCACATACTTTTACAGAGTTAGTATTATTTTTTTTCAAATAATACTTCTAAAATTCTTTGATAGCAGTAATTTAAAGAACAGTGCTTTTATTGTGAATCTTTGGGGTTACAAAAAACCAGAAATCAAAAACTTCAGAAGTCAAAGTGCAGTCAAACCTGCCCATATTCTGTTTGCAAAGTACGTCATCTATGGAATATCTGACTATGAAGAGTGAGATTTTATTGTTCTTGTTCTTGGGAACTACTAGGGAAATAGCTGAGATCTCAAGAGACCTCTCTCAAAAGGGAAGAGGCTTAGCTATTGAGAGGAGCAGAATGTACCAAAGAGGTACAAGGTTTCTCTAGATACCTACTTAAGGCCTGTAAAGGAAGACCTCACAAGCTTATATTTTTTAAAATATAAATACTACATATTATTTTAGTTTAGCTAAACAGCAATAGGACAACGAGGTACAGAACATTGAAGAAACATTCAGAATAGTTATAGACAACACATTTACAAAAACTGTATGTTCTGGAGAATCTGATTTTCTGACTATGCATTCCCAAATGTGAGGAGAAAGGGAAAATAATTTGTTCATATTATCAGGGTATGAGAAACTTAATGACTGGAAAATAGAATCTATTTTTTAAAAATGCACCAAAGTGGAAGCTGCACACAATATGTTCACAATGGGTTTTCTTAAAGACACATCTTTTATCTTAAAAAGTGGGGGAGTCATAGTAGTGTTTATAGGAAACATGCAAATGAAACTGCAGTACATAAATATTACCTTGAAAAAATATGCAGAGAGGGAATTAGTCTTGAGCTTAACTGAACACTGTCCAAAACAGAAAAAAATACATGGCAGTTCCCTCAAGTTGATTTGACTTTCCATCATGCGCTTCACAGGCTTCCATTCAGGACTCCCATGTGAGCAGTCTCACTAAGAGTTAGAAACTTATCTAAGAGTTTGTGGAACCATGACCCCTTGGATCAGTCACATCAAGACCCAGTCTTGGATTTTACCCTTGTTTATTTCTCTGCAACTGAAAGTTTAAGTTAATCGTTGCTGACACACACAATGAAGATTGAATCTGAAACTAAAAAAGCTTTGTTTGCTCTGTCATAACTGTTCAAAAAATGTTAAATTGTGGTGGAGGAAGCTTTAATTATTGTAAGAAAGCTCAACAGATTTAGAAAACAGCTTCTGGACAATGACTTGGTGGAGATTGTGAACTGTTAACTTTTGCACGTTAAATTGCTTATGAAATATTTTGAGCATAGTTAAGCTTATCATAGGCTTGGGGTTTTAATAAGCATCCAGACTTGTTCCTTTGGGGGAACAGATGTGTTTTTCAGTGGTCGGCCAAATATTCTCTCTTTGCTTTGACAATCATTATGTATTTCATAAAACTACATTGTGTTTCGTTGCTGGGCTTTTATTTTTTTCTGAATTCCACTGCTGTATCTTTATATGTGTTACATATTATTTACGTATGTATAAAAATATGTAAATATTTTTATGTTTAACTCAGAAGGGCACGAGTAACAAGACAGTGAGTGTGCAGCAAGATTAGTGCATCTATAAAATGCGCTCCATTATAATCACAAATGTATTCAACATCATTATATGGTTTTCTTTCTTTAGCTACTACTACACTACTTTTCATGTGGAGAGCAATCTGTGCTGAGCCAGAAGACATGTTCTTAAGAAGATGTGCTTTGGTTTGGACTAATCTTTGTTTTTCTGTGTGGCCATTGGTAGGTAAGGCGGGGAAGGTGATTCAGGGATTAAAAAGGAAGAGGCTTTGGCAGGCAGGCTGGGGAGTTAGATGCCACAGCAGGCATAGCAGTAGCAGCCCATGCTCTGAGGGAAGAAATTGGGATTGGTGTATGAACGCAAGAAGATGTTTTGAGCCCTCCAGATCTCACAGGGATGGACGAAGCATCCAGATTTAATTTGCCGATTTTCTTTCAAGAAGCTCTCTTCCTCATCAAGCCCAAACTGCCAAAAACGTATGTAGCTGCCAAACAGTGGAACAGATGCACGTCTGCAAGATTGGAAGCAGGATCATGAATCCAAAACTTGTCATTTAACAGTCCTGACCTGCGCTTTTCCTATCCTCTCACTTCCCTGGCTGTGGGGAGGAAAGGTCAAGACTTGATGCCTCTGTGCAAATGGGAAACATGTCAAGAGGTGTGCAGAAGCAAGTACTTTCCCTTCCTTTGTTAAAAAGGAGCAAAGACAACTGGGCAGCAGCAGTTCGCGCACGGTGTCCCCTGGCACAGGGTGTCCCGAGAGGAGGTGGACAGCTGTCCCGGAGAACAGCGGATGCCCCGAAGGCCCTGGAGCCCTGGCGCCTCCGTGCCGGGGCTGGCAGCCCTTCCCCGGGCAGGAAGGTGGGCACTGGAGCTCCGCAGGGGCCGAGAGCGCTGGGCAGGGCCGGAGCCGGCTCTCTTCGCGCGTGTGGCTGTGCGGGTGTGCGTGTGTGCCGGAGGCTGCGCGTTTTGGGGCGGCTTCTCTTTAGCTCCTTGTTGTTTGCAAACGGCCGGGGCGGGAGTTTCAGACTATTCCCCCTGGCCCAGCTGGGGCGGGACACCGCTGGGCGCAGCTGCCCTGCCTCGTGGGGAGCGGGCAGGGCCCGGGAGCGGGGCCAGGGGCTTGTT
>NW_005054306.1:4126106-4146268 GCF_000277835.1 Geospiza fortis
TCCAAGCCCCGGGGGCTGCAGGAGCGAGACCCCTCCGGAGGGCCGGGCCGGGCCGGAGCCTGCTGGAGCAGTCGGGAGTACCCCCGAGGGGAAAGGCCGCCCCCCCGGCCTGGGTGCGCAGCCCTCGCAGCCCTGCCCCCGGGCAGCACCTCCGGCGTATCGGGGGAGACGCTGCGGGAGAGGAGCAGGTGTGCTCCCGCTTCTTCCACAACTGGATCTTTAGGCATCCGCTGTCGTGCGTTATGGGTTACAATGCACACTTCTGGTCGCAGAAACCTTTATTGCCCTGCCCCCGTTAGCCTAAACGACCAATTCAGAGTGGGGTATAGTGACACTTGAAATGTGTCGAGAATGGGCTTGACAGTTGCCAAATCCGCCGTTTTGATGTGCAGATTTGCTGCTGCAACCTGTGTCACGCAACTCACCAGTGACGTTAATGATATTTACTAAACTTTAAAGACGTTAACAGCACTCTCACATGTTACTGATCTAAAGCACTTTAGACACTAAGTGTCAATTAGTTAAAAGGTGAGCATGCTTTCTGTTTTATTTTATGTAAGTTTTCTGTGGAAAGTGTCTTGTGCTCTGACTTTGTAAGTTGAGGAAGTGCAGTTTTTGGCCCTTGGCATAACAACAATTGAAATTAAGGAGCAGAATGAAAATTATATTTTATTATAGTAAATAATAAAGTTGACTTACATAAACGATAGCTTCGTGTTAAATTATTAAAATGAAATACTGAAAAATAAGCACTGTCTTTTATGTTTTTGTTATTTTCTTTAAAAAATGTCTAGCCTTGCACACTTGTAAGCCTTCTAGAAAAGTTTTCCAGTACAGAGTGGGTGTTACAGACCTTTTGAAATTTATGTCTTCCTTAATACTTGCATAAGTGGGCCTAAAGCTGAGATGTTAAGAAGTTAATTTTCCTCCTGCAGCTTAATAACTATTTTTGTCTGAGGTAGAAAATCAGGGCAGGTGTTTAGACTGAAGTAGGAAAGCTGAAAAGCTGTGGTGGAGCATGAAGTGATGTTCTCTCCAGCATTTAAGCAGTTTGCAGTGATGTACAAGGTGTATTCCCCAGTGTTCTTGAGCTGGGAAGATACATCTGCACATCAGGCTGGGCAGTGCCTGTTTCTCACAAGGGAAATGCACATCCAGAAGTAGGTGCCTAGGCTCCTTAGCTTGCACAGGAGAAGAAGGAGATTCAGAGAATGTGCTGTGAACGTTTGCGTACTGCCCTGGGAGCTCCTGGCCAGTCAGAAATGCATGAGCAAATGGGTGGCTGATACTCTGCCTGCTCATTGTAGAGAAGTGTAAAAATTGCTTTTTCTGAGTATCTGTTTGGTAGTAACAATCTCTTAAAAATTGTCTTGTACTGAAAAAATAAAAAAGGTCTTTAGGTGGTAGTGCAGTAGTCAAAATAACGAGAGAAAATTTCTGCTTATCTCCTGCCTTCCAGAAGGGTAATTGCATCACTGATGTCTAAGTGAGGCGAGATTGTGGGTGTGCTTCACTCCTGTTTTTGAAGATTTGCCCAATTGCAGAAAACGGGGGGAGGGATTTGGAACCTGGCTTTAGAGCCAAGGTTTGCATCCTGCTTAGAGGAGCAGGGAGAGTTCTGAGTCCTGGATACAGCCAGCACCTCCTGTATTGCTTTTTAAGTGATGTGGGGGGGGAAAAATAGTTACATCTGCACTTTGCTTTGTCAGATGTTCTCTGGTTTGAGTAATGCAGAAGAAACTAGTTCTGCTTTTTTCTTTTTCTTTTTTTTTTAATCCAAATGGGTTCAAACTGGGGGAAATGCTGCAAGATAGCTGCCTTCACTAGATGACTTATGTGCATGTGAAGGAGGACTGCAAATACATGGAGTCTCCTGTAAACAAAAGCACAGCAGATAAAAAACATTCCTTTCCTTTCCCTTCCTGAAAGTACCTTGATAAGTTGGGATGCTGGAAAAGTCACTATGATTTTAGTGTTAGAGAGAAGTCTAGCCTGATCATTCCCATGGTATTGATTCAAATACTTAATCTGCTGAGTCTCTTGTGTTTGGACTGATTGCAACTCAAACCTTGCAGTGGTAACTGAGTTAGTCAAGTTTAATGAATTGGAAAACTGGAATTTGTAATGAAAGTTTTCTTGCTGTGGGGCTTTGCTTTGGAAAGCAAAGTTTAATAGTCTAATCCTTCTGGAAAAAAATTATTCCTCTAATATCTGAAATGCTGATTTTTTTGAGAGGCACGAGTATTCCAGGTAATTTCTTTAAGGACCACAGGTGTCTGTGGAATTTTGCAGTTGATCCACAGTACCAAAGAATTCAGGTCTGTTTGTGATTTGTTAGTTGTTTGGGCTTTTTTTTTTCTTTTTTTTTTTTTTTAACTACAGGATTACTTAGCTGTTGCCAAAAGCACATGTGTTGCCAGAGGTTTTTGTGTGCCTGCTCTTTTGAGACCAGTCAGTAGTCATCTCTTGCTTGGTATTTTTCCTGAAAAGAGAAATTAAGTAGGTTATAATAAAAGCTGCTTTTGGTATCTCTTAATAACATAGTGTAATATCTTAAAAGTCAAAATGCAATGCAAAATGGGAGGGCATTACATATCGTAGGCTATGCTATTTTTGTTAATGCTAGTAGATGGGTGGGGGTTTTTCAGTGTGAAAGGCAAAAAGGGAGGAGGCAGAATGGAGGAAGATGTAGTCAAGAAGTGACTCTGCCTTGCAGATGAGGAATGGAAGAAACCAAAAGTATGAGCAGGGCAGTTTACAACATGCAGCATCAGCACTGGATAAATAAGTTAAAGAACTATTAACATTGTTGCTGGATTTAGGAGTATTAATGGAAAAAAATTTGTGGGTCATAGAGGGTTCAAAAATTCCTTCAAGGGACACCTTTTTATGAAAAAAATTTGAAAATAACTAGTACACAGTATTTTGGTATTTATATTAGCAAAAACCAAATTTCTTTGCTTGTGTAGTGCACTATATAAGCAATTCCATTGTTTCCTTATGTAGCCATTTTTTGTTCAAAAACTACTTGATTCACCACTCCAGAAGAGGAAAGGCCTCCAGTGTAAGTATAAAACTTCTAGAAAGGTGTGCCTGAAGTCTCAGGAAACTACTCTGTTCATTGTTTATAGTTCATTGTGTTTGAGGAATGAGTTGGGTGGAAAAAAACAATGGCAATGAAGTGCAGGAGGCTCGTGGTCCTTGGAAATAGGGCAGACCTAGCTGGTCTCTAGTGTTCAAATGCAATTGTAGTCTGGTCACCCTTGAAGGGAAAGGATTTGGTCCAGACCAGTCCGGGGTCTGACAGGAAGAGCACTTGGTTCATTTCCCTATTGGAGTTGTCACATGGGGATGAGGGGCACTGAGCCAGTCCTGTTGTTATCTCAGATATTTGTGTGAGCCCCATCTAGTCCTGTGTTTTGCTCTCTTGATAGTTGCCTCTGTTGTATAGGTTTTTATGTGCATATGTACCCATACTTGTTTTCAAAAGGCAAATAAATTCTATGATTCTAGTGGCAACGGTGGTAAAAATGGTAGGTTTCAGTTAAAAAAAAGTCCGATAAAATTACCAGTTCCACTACTTTAATTGCTTCTATGTTTTGCAATGTTTGCAGTTGTTCTATGATTTGCAGTGCTGGTTCTGTAACTCTACTGGATTATTCTCTCATGTACAAGTATTGAGTACACCTGTGAGTACAGATATCACCTTCACAGGGAACATGTACTGCTGTTAGAGTTCTGCATCCACTTGTTTGCTTTGTTAGCCTGTGTTCCTGGAAAACACCACCTCACCTTGCCTGGACTGGTTATCTGTGCGCTTGTATGCCTCTGAGCTTGGCTCTCTTAGGTGCAGCCTTTGGTGACATATCTGCATATCAGGATGATTGATTGGCTGCCTCAACACTGTTGGCACCATCACAGCTCTTGGCCCTGGATTGCTGAGAGTTCGGTAGGGCAGGGAGGAGAATTCTGGCTTTACTTTCACATTCAGGCTGTAATTCAGATACTGAGGAGGAAATGTTGGATGACTTACAAAGGTCTACAAGAGATAATTTCACAGGAGAGTTTGAAGTTTTCCTTTACTCTTTTCTTCGATCTTTTGATATCTTCCTGAGTTTTCCTCCAGAGATAAAGACCATCAGCGATTTTGATATAATTCAAGTCCTTGTTGTGTAACTGTCCTTCAGAACCACACTTATGTTTCTAAATCTATGGGCTGCTGTATCCAGTAAACTGGGAACCTTGCAGGCTGGACCTGTGTCACATGGCTTATGAGAGAGCAACTAACTTTTCTTTTTAAGAAGTAGTAAGTCAAATTTGGAACACAGAAGTTACCAGAGTACACAAGTATAATTTGTGTGAGTTGCAAGGAAGTGTATAACTGTATAACAGCTTGGTCAATAAGGGTTACAGTGGAGGATGTAGTTCCACAAAAAGCTGGACTTCAGTTTTGAACAAAAAAATGGCTACACAAGGAAACAATGGAATTGCTTATATAGTGCACGTGATTATCAATGCTGCTGTTGTCTACTTTCCTTCTCATGTTTGCTTGGCTACTGATACCAGAGCAGCGAACCAACAGTGAGTTCTAACCTGAAAACTAACCTGATATATAAATAGTGTTTTATTTTATTCAGCTGCAGTCGTTTTTGTACTCCTTTGACCTGGTGTTGTGATTATAAATACCTATGTAAATGAAGATTCTGGAGTAGGTGATATGATGATTGGGTCAAACTGGAAAGTTGAAGGCAATTTTTGTAGTATGCTGTCTTTGTTAAGACCAGAATGACTAATGCCACTACTGGTTTTGCATGCACATATAATGTCTTTGTACCTTTGGAGCATTTCTCTTGTAGTCTTGTCAAATATTCTGCAGAATGATTAGTTAGGTTGTATTCTTGTGGGTTTTTTTTCCCTTGTATTACATTTCACATTGGTTAGGTTCTTCCTGTTCCAACTGCAGATTAACTTGCAACAAACAGCTTTGCTAGGGAGAATAATCTTCCTAATATGTCTGAAAGCTAGTTACCAGTTAATTTTTGTGGCTTTCTTTAGAGGCAGTACTTGAATTTCATAGTGATGAAACATCCCTATAGAATTCTAAAGATGATTGGGAATTGTCCCTGCTCTGCATTAAATCCACGTGCCTCAAGTTATGAGCTCTGGTGTGCTGCCTGTGAAACAAAACTATATCCTCTAAAATCTCCTTCAAAATCCACTGAAATGCTAAGTTTTACTGTACTCTGCTCATGACAGTTTTGTTGCATGTGAAATATGTTTCATACTCCCAATGTTATTTCTTTGTCAATATCTCTGTTGCTCTAACTAACTCTCTGTAATGTAAGAAGAAGAGTACTGTGTCATGTTACAAAATGAGGCCTTGCTGTTTTCTGGCATGAGTGATGTACTCTAATGACATTGTGCTGTCTATTTTACATTATTTACATAACATAATGTTTTTCTTGCTGCTTATTATTAGTACCTGCAGTCAGTGAAGCTTAGTTGACTTTGAAGTTTTCCAGTGTGCATTACTCCTTGCTCTTCAACTTTGTTTTGTTTAATTGGTCCCTGTAGTCTGTTCAATGCCATCTTACTCATCTGTTTTTTGGCTGCCATTCTTTGAGGTTTCTCAGATCCCTTCCTCATTTTTGAGTTGCCTTAAATAACTGCTGTTTAAAGGGGAAGTTAGCAAAGTGTGTAACCTTTTTCTTAGATTTAGCAAGTTGTACCCATGCTTAGTGTTTGCCTATCCATAAACATGTTTTCATCTTTCAACACAGTCTGCTTGCCTCTGGACACTTCCCACTTCCTGATAATGTTCAGTTTCTTTTATCATGATTTCTTTAGCCTCCTGAAAGGAGTGTTATTGAAGGCCATCTTGAAATTTAAATATTATTGAGTTACTAGTCTTGAATGAAGCACTGTTCTTAAACTATGATAGCATAATGTGTATATATGTCTATTTACTCTTAGCCAGTCTGAGTTAATTAGAGATAATAACAAACTGTAGCCTCCACTTGGAGCAATGTCTACTAGAGCAGGCATCTAATGACCTTGCCCAGTTGGGTTTTGATCCAAGGATGGAGACTCCACAGCCTCCAAAGTGCCAGTGTTTGGCTACTGTGAACAAAGAAGATTTTTCTTACCTTTAAATGGAATTTTCTCTATTTTGATTTGTGTCCATTGTCTCTTGCTTCTTGTCAGAACTCCACTGAGAAGAGTTTGGCTCATTCTCTTTACATCCTCTCATGGGGTATTTATGCATGCTGAGATTGCCCCCTGCAGCCTTTCCTGCTTGAACCTAACCAACACCACCTCTCTCAGCCTCTCATCTCAGACGCTCCAGTTCCCTTATCTCTGCATCCCCTTGCTGGATTCACAGTAGCAATCAGACTGCCTGTTCCTGCCTCCTTCCAGGCTTTTGACACTTGAAGGTCTCAGAGAAGATGAAGTCAATCCATTGTCACCTCCAGTGTCGTGCTTTGTGCTGACCCCCTCCCACCTTTCCCTCACCTGGTAACATAAATACTGGTAAATAAAATACTGGTGCAGTAAATACTGCACCAGCACATACCTCCTCAGGTGTCTGAGTGCCTGCTGCCTGCCACGATCTTTTAATAGAATTCTACACATCAAAGATCATGCTTTGAAATGAGAAAAATATTCAGAAAATTCTGACTTTTATTGTTAGGAAAATTTTTGCTATTTTACTGCTAAGGAGAATAAGGATTTTCAATAAACATTCATCTGTAATGCTCAGCAAATAATTACCCAATTTGAAGTTGCTTCTGCTCTGTGAACTTCAGCGAAGGAGATGCAGTGATTATTTGCATCCAGGCTAATGTACCGCTGATAATATTAACTGTCTGGTTTTAAAATAGTCTTTGTGTGAAGGAATGATATAGGTTCTTTCTTATGTCCTCTACAGACTTTTTTTTATTCTTTAATTTTGTGAACAAACCATGCAGCCTTAGACCACTGCTGTTCAACCTTCAGCAAATGTGTACAGAAAAGATAATTCTGAGAAAACATTTCCTTGTGATCTTGTATTATCTGTTTTCATTTCAGAAATAAAATTTATTACAATAGCAGCAGCTCTGTTTTGGATATTGCCTTTAATTTTCGTGGGAACTGGATAGGGGTGACTGGTTTAATAGCTAAGTTAATAGCAGCCCTTTAGTAAGGATGGGACCAATTTAAAAATGATCAGTGCTAGTTTGTTCCCACACACAGGAAGGGATTACTGGGATGTTGAGCCCAGCCTCTTTGTTATCAGCAGCGTGTCTATAATCCCATGGAACATGGCGTCACTTAGATGATAGGGACTTGTACTTAGACTGGAAGTTGTAAAGCAATATCCTTGCTGCCTTTTTTCTGAGTAAGCGCAAGTAGTGCAATCTTTGGCTGTTTATCTTCTGGAGTGTGTTTTATTCAGCAGAGCTGTACTTTATGTATATCTTCCAAGTACCCAATTTTTTTTTTCTTCTTTTGCATTTTTAAGAACATAGATTGGAGGAATAATAAGTAATTCAAAACATGTTAACTATTAATTTAATTTTCTTAGTCTCTAGCTGTTTTCCTCTGGGAAATGATTTGTAAAACATGCAGTAAAGAATGTCTTCTGGCTCCTAAACTGGGTTTTAGCCATTTTTTTCAAGATGCTTCAATAAAAACATTGCAAATAGAAAATGCATTGAGTAAATAAATCTTCCTACTTCATTGTAAAGAAATATATTGATATTGGTACCACATAATTTTAGCTGTATTTTATCAGTGCTGGGATTGAGCAAGGATAAAACACTATGATATAATGTTCTAAAAAAACTGTGACCTTTAAACTTTTGCAGTCTAGAATGAATGAACAGTCCTTTCTTTTGGACCAAAACACAGCTTTCTTAGTGGCAAGTTCGTTATATGAAACCGCATGGAACAGTGTTCTTGTGTACCAGGTAGGAAAGTTTGTTTTGAAGAAAGAAAAAACCCACTTTATTTAACTACAACATCAAAAGAGATTGTTCTAATTAGAGATGTCCTAGTTTTAGCACTTCCTATATTGCATTCAAATCTTAAGAGTCAAAGAATTAAAGAGGAAAAGAGCAGGTTAGCGTTCATTACCAAGTGATCCTGAGTGTGTTGAGGTGTTGGAGGTGGGCTGTATCTTTGGAGACGGGCTGTATCTTTGGAGACTTTTGTCTGTGTTGTTTCTGGTATAAGCAACCTGCCTGCTGTCCTTGGGCTGACTTCTGTGCCTTTGCCTGGTTTGGTTTCTGTACCCAGGTGTGTACTAGCCATGTGTCTCTTAGGGAGCTTCTCAGTCTGCTCAAGATTAGAGTGTGGATGGCAGCAAAGCCACCTACAGAGTGAGCAGTTGAGCAACAAGGACATGGGTGTAAAACAAATGTGTTTGCTTGGTCCAAGGAGGCTGTAGCTCTTGTCCAAAGAGTTGGAAGCACTAAGTGTGCTTGGGGTACGCAGCCAGGGCTTTCTAGGACAGTAACTTGATCCTGTGTTGTAACTGGACATGCTGGGGTTGGAGCAATCTCAGTGGGATCCACTGGTCAGACTGAGCCTGTTTGTTGTCAGTGTGCTCCAGTTTGGTGCATACTGTAGTAGTTTCAAAATGGTTGGAATTGGCTGATGACGTCTGCTTCTATACAGTGCTGCTTGTTTTTAGGAGAGGGAGGAAGGTGTGGTAGCAGTGCCTTACCTAAAGATGCTGTTAACCTCAAAGTGCATGAGATTGAAATTGAGACTTGAACTGTGGTGCATATTTTGGACATGACAATGGTATGTGTCATGGTTCAGAGTAACAGCCTTATCAGAAAGTTGATTTAGTATGGCTAGATAATATTTTTTTGAATCTTGAGTGTACTATTTATATGATGACTTTTGGATTCTCCTTCAATTTATCTGTAAAAATACTGCCTGTGGCCCCTTGAGTTCATTGGATTAAGTTGTCATGTGTGTGACAAAACTGAAGGTAATGTACTTTAAAGAAAGCCTTTATGATTTTGGCACACAAAAGGGAATTTGAAGTTGCCCTTTGTTCTTTTATAACTTCAAGTAATTTCTTACCTTTGAAATATTTATTTAGTTTAGGCTCTTCAAAACCCAGCATTGCATTCCAGACTTGAAAGAAATTAGAACTCTCAACTTATAATTTCTGCCACAGCTGGGTACTGGCAGTGATCTAGAAAATTAAATTAACACTAGGACATTTTCTGGAAGCTTAAATGTGCAAGCTTGGGATGTATTTTCTAATCCTATCACAGTAACCCCATTTTTTACAAATTGAAGCATGAAGCATTATCAGCTTTTTACACCTCTGTACATATAAAAGTATTTTGTTCATAGTGAAGCAGTTTAATGAACATTTAGTTTCATGCAGTGAAATCACTGACCCTTGCAGGTGTGTGGTGGGACTGGGACAGAACTGGGTAAATTAGTGGGAAGGCTGGAGTAGAACTGCACAAAATTGTTATGGACAATGTTAGTCTTTGTATGCAGTCAGAAGTTTACTCAGCATGGCCCCACTCTAGTGTTCTTAGTTTTTTGGTTTTTTTTTTTGCTTTTTCTGGTATTAGGCAAAGAAAATAGTATGTGGCATGCAATTCATGCAACCTCATGCTGCAGTATTGATCTTTTGTATATGTGGTTTAAGGCATTTAACTTAATGTATGTTATGCTCAGTCTCTGCATTGAGGTCTGTGCCACCAACTGTATACTGTATTAATAACTTTTCTATCTGAAAATGTCAATATTTCAGCAATTGGTCAAAATATTTTGAAATATTTTGTAGATAATTTAGCTGTATTTATTAAGAATAATTGTATTGGGAAAATACAGGTCAAAAAATGTGGATATTCTACAAACTACTCTGCTGCTTGTTCTTTGGGGTACTGTCTCTGAGCAATTGAGATTTCTTTTCTATTGATGTGGTATCCCACTTACCAGCATTCCAGGTGCATATTTTCCTGATCAGAGTAGGTAAGAGAGGTGCTATAAACAGTAAACTTAAAACCCAGGTGAAAAATTTTGTCATGTCTTTAAAACTGCCTCCATCTGGACCTATGTGGTTGTTCCAGAGTTTCAGACAAAAAGGAATGTGGGTTCTTAATGGGACAGCATTCCTTTAGGTTTTGAGTTAAGAATCAGAATGGAAAGGATAGAAACTTAAAACTTCTAGCAAATTTTCGTATTGAAATTATGTTGTCTTCTGAAGGTAATAAATCTTAACATTTCTCACAGCTTGCTGTTTATAGGCAGTGTGAATTCCCTGAGTGCTTTTGGGTAGGATCTCAGCCTGAGAGACTGCTGGTCAGTGCTTATTGTGCAAAAGATGGGGATAATACGAACATCATTCTTAAAATGAAAAGACTTTCATTATTTTTATCAAGACATTGCTTTAACAAAAGAGGGGTAGGGCTCTGCTTTTTCTTCATCTTTGCAGGGATCTGTAGAGTGCTCCATGAACTGTTCTGGAATTCCTCTTCAACATACTTACTTGGTTTTTTGAAAGAGATGATTTTCTATGACTAAGATACCACAACTTGGTTCCAATGGCTTAAAACCTGGCTACTGTTTTTCTTTTGTGTGTTAAATTAAAATGTGAAGTAAGGGAGGCTCACTGGACTCTAAAAGATAATTAGGAGTGGTCATACTTAGAAATGGGTAAGGTGGACAAGGTCACCCCAACAGTCACCATGTGCCTGAGAGCATTGTCCAAAGTATTCTTGAACTCTGTCAGGCTTGGTGCTGTGACCACTTCCCGGGCCAGCCTGTGCCAGTGCCCAGCCATCCTCTGGGTGAAGAAGCTTTTCCTAATATCCAGCCTAACCCTCCCCTGGCACCGCTTCAGGCCATTCCTTCAGGTCACCAGAGTGAAGAGATCAGTGTCCACTTGTCCTCTTCTCCTCATGAGAAAGTTGTAGACTGCCATGAGGTCTCCCCTCAGTGTCCACCACGATGAACAAAGTGACCTCAGTCGCTTCTCATATGGGGCTTCTCCTCTAGACTCTCCACTATCTTTGTGGCCCTCCTTTGGATGCTCTCTAACACTTTATACCCTTCTTATATTGTTGCAAAGAAGCAGACAGGACTCGAGGTGAGGCTGCCCCAGTGCAGAGCAGAGTGGGACAATCCCCTCCCTTGCCTGTCTGGCAAGGCTGTGCCTGATGCACCCCGGGATATGATTTGCCTTTCAGTTTATTTGCTTTTTATGAATTTTAAATTGCATGACAGAAAAATCACAGGGGCCATGAACTAACTTTTTCTCTCAGGCTCTCCATGCCATTATTGTCAGAACTACCACCTATCTTTTGTGCAGAACTCATTGCTTGGGAGTGGTGAATTCATTTTAAGGTAATCTTACCATCAAGTGTGAAATTATATAATGAGTATATCTTTTCTTGAATAAGCGGCTGAAGTGGCCAGCCTTTTAGTGAAGTGTTGGGTGTAACTTTGTGTGAAACAGACATCAATTGAGTCGTGGGATTAACAGTTTGTGATTGGGGGAGTAAATAGATGTTTAGTGGGAGGCTAAGAAGTAGTTACAGAATGGCTTAGCAGTGTTCACACAAAGATAGTTGAAATGAGCGGAGTTCAGGACTAGAGTAAGTGCAGAGGAAGAAAAAGGAGCATCCACTTATTGTTAGGGCTCATGAAGAGGAGATCAAAGTATTTGCTTATTTTAAAAGTGGGACATCTTGTTAAGCCGCCCTCTGTTGGGAATGCTGCATCTGCACAGATTTGCTTGTTTATGTAAGTGCTTGTCTTCTAAACTGACTTGTACTGCTTCTGATTACAGCTATGCTTGGTTGGCATTGTTGTTTGCTTTGGCAGTTACTTTTTGTCTTTAGCCATCTCTCTATTTCTTATGAAGTAATTTCGTAATTGTTTAGCTTAGACAGTCATAGCTTCTGTGAAATTCTGTAAGTAATGAATTTCAGTTTAGTGTAAGACAAAGGTACCACAAATATTTTGTGATAGAAGACCATAGGCTTTTAGACCTGGTCTGTTCATATGCTTGTCTCCAATTTAAGGAGTGTTTCAAGTATTATATGTACATTTTTTGCCCTCAGTAGTTATATCTGGCCTGTTTTAAAATAATGGGTAAACTATATATAGTTGTTCCTCTCCCTTACCTTTTTTCCTGTTTTTATCTGGGTCACTATGGGAATGCTGAAGCAAATGTGATGGTTGTAGGGTTTTTTATGTTCTGAAAGGCATCATATATACTGAGGTGAGACACAGTCTTCCTAAATGGCACTGGTGCCAGTCATTCAGTGATGCTTGGCATCAGACTGTACCAGTAATGTGCATTTTGCTTTCATTAGTTTGTTGTTGGTTTTTTTTTTGTTTGGTTGGGGGGTTTTTTTGTTTGTTTGTTGTTTTTTTAATTTAGCTTTGCTCTGTTTGTCTGTGTTTGCACTGGCACGCTGGGTGACATTTTCAGGCAGTGATGCAAGAGTGGTGTAACACCTGGAGAAAACTGGCAAGGTGTGGAATTCATCTGGCAGATTTTACTAGCTGGAGGTCTGTGGAGTACATTTAGTGGTTTGTGGAGAGTTACTCAGCTGGGCAGATGCCAGCTTTTAACTTTAGGGTGGGCTGAAATTCTACAGTTAACCCAAGCTGTGCTGCCTAGATCTCCACTGCCTCTAGTGGGAGCTTTGACTCCTCACTCACACAGGCATCCTCACTCGGGTGCTTTCACATGCAGCTGGAATCCAACTCCAGGTGTCCTGTAGAACACCTAAAAGTGCTGTCTTACCCTCATGAGTATGTGGTACATCTTTGTGCTCTTTGCTCTAACAGTATCTGCAATGACATGCACACCAGTCCATGCTACTTAGAGGTCACATTTACAAACCTGGTTAGTTGGATATTTAGGGGACTCTTGCCAAAGTTATCTTTCTTTTGAAGGTTTATCAGAGCCTGATAGGATCAATACAGAAAGCAATGCCCCATGGAACTCTTTGATGCTCTGATCTTGTATGTAGTCAGTAATTTAGCTCTGTTTGCTGATGGGTCTTCCTGGTGATGTTGTATGATCTTTACTTCATGGCATATGGAAAACAGGCTGATGCTGACTTCGTAGTTAACACTTTTGAATGATTCTCAAGAGGTAAGTTCATCTTGTGTTTGGAATGCTTAAATTCATTTATATAACTCCCAACAGTTAGACTGTAATTATAGGTGCTGGATCCATTTCGGCTGTTTCCATGTATGAGGTAGTTGTAGGCAGCTTTTGCAGGTATGTTTGAGTGGCTTCTTGATGAGCAAAGTTAGGCTACAAAGAAGAATAAAAAAATCAATGTGAAAACATCCAGAAAGTTTAAGTAGTTTACCAACCAGTACTGGGAAGACTTGTAAAGCTTGTTCTTGGAGGCAAGATAGAGCTGCTTGGTGTGTCCTCCCCACCCTCCCACTGCCCTTTAACCTTTTTGTTTCCAGTTTTGGTCTTGGCACGGTTATAGAGCTGCTGGCAGACACAGATGCCAGTCAGTTATGTCTTGTCTCTGGGAGAGGGAATTCATGCCGAGTCCCACAATTGGTAGAAGTTGGAAACTGCAAATCACTTCCTCTCTGAAGCAGTGCATTGCTTCTCTGAAATTTGTCATGGCAGGACCTAATTCTTTGCCAAAGTATCTGAGAGATGCCAGCTGGTACCTGCCATTCAAAATTTTTTTAAAGTGTTGGCTGGGCTAATATGCTATCTGAGGCTTCTCAAATGCGTTAGCTGCATCTCAGGAGGATAACCAAATATTTGTAAATTAAATTTGGAATGTTTTTTAGGAGGAAGCTGTCTAATAGGTAAATAATCTAACTAGGTTTTAGGTGGATATATCCAAGTACAAGTGGAATCATTCTGGTAATGTTTTTTCTTATTCTAGAGAAAACACTTAAGAAGACCTTGCAGTAGTTAAGGCTTGAAGGTATTTACCTGTAACAAGAAATTTGTAGTTACTTTTCTGTTGGTATTAGAGGTTAAATAAAACAATAGAAAAATTGAATCTGAAAGCCTAGACATTGTTTCTGATCTCTTGATGTAAAAAAACCTGATTATAATCCCATTGGTACTCACTTTTATATAAGCTCAGTATATATTATATATGAAAATGTTTCTATTTTGTTTTTATCATTTATTTAACTTGAACATTCTGCCTTTTTGTGTTGGGAGGCTGTGTGTGTTTATTGGTTTTTTGGTGTTTTTTTTTTTTTTTACTGGTTTGTTTTTGTTTTGTTCTGCAATTCTCTTAGTTTCTCTTGAAACAGACCAGTTGCTATGAAAATAGTTTGGAATAGCATGCTAGCTGGTTTTGCCTTAAACAGGTGTAGGCAACCAGTGGCACTGCTGGGTATCTGCATGGAAATGAAGATGCAGTTCCTTCTTTTCCTAACAGTTGTTGTCTGTAAATGGGCAGTATCTGGAAAGATCAGTGCTGCTCTATTAGAAAATGGCTTGAAGAGTAATTTTGGTTTTTTCCTCCCTGAAATGGTTTAAATTTCTCCTTAAAAATGTTATCTAGACAATTAATCTCAGGATTTTGCTGTGCTGTTGATCTTCAGCAGCAAATAGTCAGGTCTCCTGAGTTCCTGTGTGTATCAGTTCTTGATACTTTACTGATGAGAATTGCCAAGATGAATTCTACAGTTTCTGTTTGCAACTGTCTGCTTTTCTGAGCTCTCAAATTAGAGGAGAAATGCAGGAAAATGGAAATACTCTGCTGTTATTTTAATAGTTTTACTACTCTTATTACATTTACCTTTACATTCCTTATATTAAATGAGGTAAGATGTTCTCCACTTTCGACTGGAAAGAGGGAAATGTAGAAGTAACACTTAATCCAATTAATGTATTTTCCTGCTCTGATTCATTGTGATGACTTTGAGCATCTGGTGGTAACTGAGCATGAGCTGCTTAAAGTCACAGAAACCCAATTCCTATTATTTCTGCTCATTGAAGAGAATAAATGAATTACCAGACACTAATCTTGGGATAATTGCTTGCTGAGCAGGAGATCTTAGCTCTTAAAGAAATTAGTTTTGTAAGTTTATGGATCTGTCAGAACTAGTGAACTATTAAAGAAAGGTTAACCACAAATGAGCAGCGACTGAGTTTTCAGTCTTTTATTCTTAACTATTGTGGTTGAACTTTGCAATATAGAAATTTATGCAGTAGAGATAAATATTATTTCTTCCCCTTTGTTGTAGTTTAGTCCCAGCCAAAACTGGGACACCCTTATGAGTTTTACTATTATCAACTGAAGTTTAAGCTGGAGACTGAAATTTGTCAATGTTTCTGGCAGTACAATGGTGGGAGGTATGTGCAGTAAGATACACTATGCACTGCTGGTTTAAATGACCAAACCATTTTGGGTTTGAAGTGATGTTATTTTGGGTTGGTCCTCTGATTTGGACAGAGATGAAGGCACGTGCTTTTTAGCTCTAGACAGTCCAACCTGTGACATTTACATCAGTTTTCCTTATTCTCCTTCTTTTGACATGACTTAGGCAGCTTAGTATCCAAAATTCTTTCTGCGTTCTTCATAACTGTGTGGCCTTGTGATTTATGGCTTTAGGGTACAAAATCATGTTGCTTTTCACTGGTGGTCCTACTGCTTTGCCTTTGGAGAGCAGCGTGAAGGAGGTGTTAGGAGTCTCATTCATAGTTCCTGCTCAGTGGCATTGACCTCACTGGAGTCTTCTACTGGGTCTGGGAGCAAACTTCCTCCCCCACACATATATCTGGAAACATTCAGAGCCCCAAAAATAACTAGATAAGCAAGCAAGCCTCAAATACATGTAAATTTTTTCTCTGTAGAATAAAATTTCTGTTAACTAATTTTCAAAACCTTTTATTTGCAGGATAACTAAGGACTACTTTAAGGGTTCCTGGATCTTTCTGTCTTGATGGGTATTTTTTATCTCTGTAGATTGTTGCTATGGACAGTCAATGTATTTTTTTTGAGGCTATAAAAATCTGTATTTCTCTGTCAAATTCCTTTTCTGTATCTGGTCTTTACAAATAACAGTATATAGTAATTCAGATTTTTTTTACATTGTTTATTATAATGTTTAATACATTACACGTTTGATCAAAACCCCACAGGGATTCTGGCAAAGTGATAACAATATCCTGGGTTAACTCGGATTAAGTGGAAGTAATTGTTTCATGCAATATGTTTCTGCCTGTCAATGAGAACTGCACTTCTGTCCTATAGACAGTCTCTTATTGTGGAATCTCTATTAAAACTTCCTCAGCTTAAAAAAGTAAGCTTTATTTATTCTCCTTCCATTTATTTTACCTACTGTCAAAATATCAGGATATAGCAGACTTGTCATATAAGGGCACTATTACTGATATTCTTTAGAGACAAACTGTGATCCCTCTAAGTTGTGTTTGACTTGTATTCAGAGTGGGCATGGAGACTTCAGAGCCCTCCTCCAGTCAATGTCCAGGTATCATCTAAGGGTTGGTAACAGTGGAAGTGTAAAAGCTATGTACTGTCACAGGTACTTGCTGCAAATACACAATGTTTTATTTTCAACACACAAGAAAGAAACAGCATTTCCTTTTGCACTCAGACTTCTGTTTCTAATGCAGACACGCTTTCAGGAAAGTACAAAAGCAGAATCAAACCCAGCCAACTGTTTGCAGATTTATTTCTGCCACAGCATAGCCCCAGTGCTTTAAAAAGAAAAAATAATAAGAGCTGCACACAGTGGAAATAAATCTATTATGGAAAAAAGTCTATATTGTATGCATTTGTCATTGTAGAATTGAATTTTGATAGTGAAAATATTAGAGTAATTAGAATTAGATCTATCAAAAAAGTCTTTGAATAGATTGGTACAAAATGCTGAAGTATGTTATTTCAAACGTATGGGTCTTCACGAATGCAGTTATGCAAAGAAGAAAAAGGCTTATTCTTGGCATTTTTTGGTGGTCAGGAGTATTGCAGTATGTACAGCATATCAAAAACAGAATAAATTGAAAAGAATGTTACTTTTTTCCCCCACTGCTGTCTTTGAGTTTCCTGGACTACTGCTAGTAAAGACTTCCTTGATTTGGTATTTCCCAATGCCTTTTTATTTCCAATTTAGAGTTAAATTAGAATTGCTTTATACCTTTCTTGAGCGCTTGAAAGTTGGTTTTAAACCCAGATGGTTCAAATTCTGAATTTTATGGAGAAGTTAGCATATGCAAAAGAATCAGTACACATATTGTACAGTCAGAACCAATAAGGCTGGAGAGACCTCTAAGCCCAAACCACTAACCCAGCACTGTTAAGTCCATCATTAAAGTGTGTCCCCAGATGCCACATCCATGTGTTTTTTGAACACTTAAAAGGATGGTGACTCCACCACTCTCCTGAGCAGCATGTTCTCAATGCCTGACCACCTTTTTAGGGAAGAAATTTTTCCTAATGTGCAGTTCAATATCCTCTCCTGGTACAACTTGAGGCCATTTCCTCTCATCCTGTGACTTCCTACATGGGAGAAGGGACCAACCCCTGCCTCAATACAACTTCCAGACCCTAACTTTTGCATGCAAACCAGGAACATAGCATAATAAGAAGCAGTGGGGGCTTTTATTTTGCACACAACTTATTGCATACATCCCTAGCTGTGTGATTTACTACTTTTTTAAAATGGGATTTGAGTTGCTGTGACTAATGAGTGGTCATGTTGTGTCAGTGTGCTCACTGGCATGACTGCGCTTGAGAAAAGAAACTGACTTGGTACTAAACCTGATTATAAAGATTTTTGAATAATTGAGTTAAAATTCTGTCTTTTGAAGTAACGTCTTCAGTGGTATGAGAACTCTCCCAAGGAGAATAGGGAGCTGCTGACTGAAATACGTAATACATTCTGTAATTTTCTGGCAGCAATTTCATTATTACAATTGATATTTTATTTACTGTTATAAACTTGAGTCACTTGAGAACAAACCTCTAGGGTAAACTAAGGAATGTTTAATTTATCAAAAAATGTGGTTGCTTGTTATTTCTGTTGTATCTTCTTCCTTGTGTTTGGTAGCTATGGAGAAAAGAAACTAATTTCATATAAACATTCTGAGACCTCTGTTTGTAAGGCTGTGCTAAGCGTGGATCCTCCTGTTAATTTGCAAGGAAGATTTATGACCTTTTCTTTCAAGCTCACTGGCAGTGGATTTTAGAGGAAATAGCCCTGCTTATGAAATCTCCTAGCTATGGTGTCTGTATTAATGATAGGCTGGGTAGGATTTCTGGATCCCCTGTTGAGAGCAAGTCCAGTCAGATCAGATGATTTGTGGCCTTTGTCTGGCTGAGTTTGGATAGAGATTCCATATTCCATCTTCTGCCTCTTGTGTCATGGCTGTGCACCTCTGAGCAGTGTAGTTACATTTTCTCTGCCTTTTAGGTTACTGTAGGTGTCAGCAAGATCTGCACTCCTTGTGCCTCCCAAAACTTTTCATAAGTTTGAAAACCCCCAAATCTGCCAGTCTTCCCTCCAACATTAGGTGCTCCATCCCTCAGTTACCTTGGTGTCCTTCTCCTGCTCTCAGTCCAATATATCAATGTCTGTCTCTTGCTTTGGGGGTGCAGAAAACTCAGAGCAGCTCCAGATGGAGCCTCATGAAAATGGAGTACCCATGTCCCTCAGCCTGCTGGTAATGCTCCTGCTAATGCAACTTGGAGTGCAGTCAGTTTTTGTTGCTGAAGGGCGCCGTGCTGGCTCACGTTCGGCTTGTGTCCATGAGGTCCCACATGTCCCTTTCTGCAAACCTGCTGTCTAAGCAACTGACCTGGAGTCTGTACTGGCTTCTGTTCTTTCATCCCAGGTGCAAGACTTTGCATCTGCCTCTGAATTCCTTTTATCTGCTGTTGTCCCTTTTGTCAGCAGGATGAGGTCCCTGCTCATAGCAGCCCTGACCTTCAGCACATCAGTCACTCCTTCCAATGTGATACAAGCTGGTACATGTGAAGTGTATTAGATCATCCATATCTATTCTCTCTCTTAAAAAAAAACAATAAAAAACACACAATAAAGCCAACTAAGCCAAAAAACACCTTTCCGCTGCAATCACCTGAGTTTGTGTTTTAAGATGAGGAATTTTGTCACTTTACCTCTTCTCTGTTTTCCAGGTGATTAGTTAATATTGCCAAACAGCAAGGGACTCAAAATGGATTCCTTCTGGATGTTGCTGGGAACTGCTCTCTGTATGCTAATTTGACCCCTCCTTGTTTCTTTAACCTACTTTGTTCGTACCTCCGAGGGCTTTTCTCTTATCAAATGGAAACTTTGTTTTTCTAAGAATCTTTTGTGATGGATGAGCCCTTTGTTGAAAACTGCTAGAAGTTCCATCTTAAACATACTTTGAATGGCATGTTACTTTAGCATATCCAGGTAATTCTCCATAAGTGATTGTATCTAAACACTGTTTTTCTTAAATCCTTTTATTCAAAAGAAGTTTAATCGCATGAATCATGATTGCTTGATAAATGATAGGTATTTAAAGCTGCTTTTAGATGTGCAAAAGTTCATGATATTCAGCTGCTTTGAAGAGGTCTTTGTATCAGAGGTGGTGACCTCATTGTGGTGAAGAACTACTTGTTTTGTTTTAGTGCTTTCTAGGATAAAAATTAGATGAGGGAGAAGAGTACTCCTTTAGAAAGGAAATAAACCTTGTAAAAGAATAAGGCATCTCTCACTTCTTTGAATTTTTATTCTAGTTTATTAGCAAAATGCAGAAAACATACTTGAAAATATAAATTCTCTAATTGTGTACTGAAGAGCCTTTGTTCTTCTTGAGGAGTAGTTTTAAAAAGAATTCGTAATTGTATATGTGCCACGTGGAAATGCTGGGGTCTTTTCCCCTCAAACAAAAAAAAAAGGTTTTTCTCCTATCCCTATATTTTTAAAAAATAATACTTTTATTTTATCTGGCTATATTAAAGCCATGAGAAGGGTGGTGGTCTTGAAGCTTCTACCAACTTGCACCTAGCAAGTATTTAGTTCTGATTGTCAGGAAACTTACTATTTATGTTCAGCAATACTGCAGTGTATGGCATCATCTGTTTGCCTTGGCAAGGTTATGTGGAGATACTTTCTGACTGGGGGTGAGGGGCAAGGGAGAAAGATTGATAGAGACTTTCATGCCTTGTTCCTTCCAG
>NW_005054306.1:4146326-4150905 GCF_000277835.1 Geospiza fortis
TTCAGTGAATTTGTCCTCTGTCTTCTAAGGAGCTGTCCCTAGTTGCATTTACGAATGGAAGAGAAACATGTAAAAATAACATTGTTACTTTGGATCTTGTCATTTTCTAGTTTCTGTAATTTCTCATATGAAGTCTATAATATTTTTAGGAGTAGTAAATTGGTTGTAGAACTACCAGAATCCTTTAGTAACTATGTTAGAAGTTGTTTGGTTTTTTTTTTTTCCTACTTGATTCACTTCAGAGCTCCTGAAAGTTAAAGCATTGCCTCAAGCTAAGCATGATGTTGGCAGGAGTTGTGCAAACTTCTTTGTGTAGATTTTGCCAAAGAACCTCCTTGTTCTTGACCTGAAATATCCCTCCTGTTTCCAGCTGTGAGCTTCGTGAACAAACAGTATGAATTTTGACAAGCTGATCATTATTCATGCAGAATAATTTATTAGATCAAATTTTTGTTCCTAATTAGTTTCCCTTTGTTTTTGAACAAGCTTTACTTTGTTATTTTCACTGCCTTCTTATCAGCTCTTACTTTTTGCCCATGTCATTGGGTAGAGTAAGTAATTCTAAGAAATGACTGAAGGATGCAAGTGACATGACATTGCATTGGCTAGTTTAAATGTCAGATAGCACATGTAACTTACTGGCTAAGAATGTATTAAAATGCAACATAATTTTATTGGTACATGGAATTATCTGAATTGGTCTTTGAATTGTGATGTTCATAAGCCAGGAATACCCAGGGAGAGAATTAATTAAATTGCAGCTTTAAAAGAAATTGAATTTGGAGTGGTTTGGCATTTAAATTGCTGCATCAGGTTTTGTTTCACAATAAGCTACTGTTATATGCTATTTAGAAAATCAGGAATTTCTTCTGCAACAAAATTTTTTTCCTCAGTCAAATAGTGGGAAAGGTTGAGTCAGACATAAAATCGTCTGTACTACAGCTGGTATGTGTGATTCCTTAATGCCTGAATGATATGGTGATGGAAGTTATGGACTGTTTCCCCTGGTAGTACAGTATATGTTTTTTTCTCCTCTTACCTGTCCCATTAATCTCCTTCCATTTGAACAATGAATAATGTTGAAGTAAAGTTAATTGTGAGCCATTAGAAGATAGGTAATTTTTAAAATGAAAACAAACCAACACAAAAACTCACCTAAAACTCAACTTAAAACCTAACCAACCCTCACCCCTGTGCATGCACACAGTCCTACCCACGTACTCAGTACCTGCTGTTGGGCAACCAGACCACACAGATGAATGTGTCCAAGTGGTCTTGCTAGAAATCCTCCCAATGCAATGAGTGATGGGAGATTCCTGCTATCAAAATCCTCTTGTCTGCTGGGTTTGTCTTAGGTCAGTAGTTTTGTCAGTAGTTTTGTACCCTATAGGAAATAATAGTGGTGAGGATCTCTTAATCCTGTTTCAGCCCTGAGTCATTACTGAGATTAGAATTTATTCAGTCTCTTGTATCCCTTTCCTGGCTGCCTTATATCTCCAATCCTGTTGTTTATCTTCCCACCACTATCTCTCAATGACCTAACCTATAGTTTGTCCCCTACTATAGTGTAAATGTAGTCCTTGGTTTACTGACTTAGGTATTTCGAGGAGTGGGTATGTACTATGATGTTTGATCTGCTTATCTAGGTGTGATCAACATCTGCTGCTGTTTTCTCCTGCTGTACTTCCTGGTGTTTCCCCACCCAGGCATTCCCATTCATTGTCCAGTGAGCTGTAATGTTTCCATGTCTCTGCATGAATGTCTCTGCATTTGTACAAAGAGGGAAAGAACGCATGCCTCTGTTCTACAGCAGCAGTTTCTCATCTGTTATACCCCTTAAACTATTAAAATATGCTTTTCAGACCTATTCCCTGAATTGTTATTAAAACTATTTCCTTTTTGTTTGGGTAACTACTTCACCTACACGTTCTTGTATAGGGCTTCAGTTTGTTAGAATATTTTTGCTCTTATCCTATCATCCATGAAATCTGCCTAGTTTTCCTTCTTCCTCTTTTTTTGCTTTCTCTACCTAGCCTGATGCCAAAGGAAACTCAAGACTCTAGTGCCACGCTAGCTTTAGTGTTGGAGCTTATCAGTTTAATGCTTTGCTTGGTTTTGGTATTGCAATTCCTGTCTTGTTCATACCTGCAGAGTTACCAATCCTCAGATCTTACACACCTGCTCAATACTTGGCTATTCCTCAGTTTCAGGCTCCTGATTCACTTCCTCTCGTGGGCTGAGTATGCATTCCCTGTACTGGGAAGCTTCTCTTCTTTCCCTTAAAGAAACTCCCTGAAGAGCAGCCACCTTCCTCTGGAGATGGATTCTTAGAGAACTGGTGAGGTGGTTGTTACCAGGTTTGAACTGCCAAGGGCTCCTCATGTTACTGCTGATTTCATCCTTCTTTGGCACCCAGTGCTTTTCACTGAATAAAGCACAAGCCAAAGGGCTTTCTGCACTCCAGTCTGCACCCTGAATTGGAACCAGTCAGGCCTTTTGATTCTTTGTTTTCTTTGGGCTGGCTGGGGGATACTGAATGTCAACAGCTTTTCTTTGAAACACTTTAGCTAAAGAAACATGCCTGCTGTAGTTTACTTTTTAATAATTTTAGAATAATTAAAGAACAGCCACTGTTCTTTTTCTGTCTGCACTCCCAGTAGTTAATTACTTGTGCAGTCTGTTGGGTTGACACGTGTGTTTGCAGTCTTACTTGAAAATTCTCCAACACTACTCAAGAGCAGGCATGCTAATAATTCATGTTATTTGATTACGTTTACCTAGTACTAGTTTACATTATGTTATGCTATCAAGGTCAAGCTATGCACAACAAATTTCCATATTTCTGTTTAGGGATCAGGCATGGAAGTCTGGGGGCAGTGGGATTTTTTTGTTGGTTGGTTGGTTGGTTTGGTTTTTTTTTTTTTAGGTTTGTTTTTGTTTTTGTTTTTGATTTTGGTTTTGGTTTTTTGTTGTTTTTTTTTTTTTTTTTCCTGTGAAGATATTTGGACTTCATGGAAATTTAGAACAACTGCTGAGCTCCCTAACTTGTATTCTAGTTGCTGCAAGGAAAGTGTCCTGTCCTAGCAAGTCTTATGCTGTGCTGTCTTTGGGAGGAAGTGCAGGGCTTCCCAGAGGTATTCCTTATGATGGAATAATGCTCTTTTTATCAGCTTAAAATCTACTAGTGAATTTACCTGATAGGGACATCTCCAGCAGGATTTTTGTGCAATGCCTTCTTACCCCTTGATTCAATTCAGAGCTCCTGATTACACCTCAGTTAACTCTATAGTAGCTGGGAGTAAATGCTACAGTGGCTCTTCAGGAGGACAAACCTGTTGCCAAGTGGACACTGTACATGAAAACTCCTTTGCTAAGATGGTGGAATTAAAACTGGGCTTTCAGATTTGCAAATGTCTTGTTTAGCCAGCTCTGCTGAGCTTTGCTATGTCACTAGTTTTTCATTGACTGGTGTAAGAAAGAGTTAATTGTGTTGTGTGACAAGTGCAACTTGCTGGAAGTACAAGCTTGGACCAGAAGGGGAGGACTAGTGTATTTTAAGTAGGCCTATAATTTTTTTTTCTTTGGTTCTAAGTGTTTGGGAAAATCTCAGGCCAGATCTGATAGCCTGAGAGCAGTGAAGTTGCTGCAGCTTTGTGTCCCTGGTGTAGCCAGTACTGAGGCTGAAAATATTTCCTGTAGGCACCCTCACACAGAGTGCATGTGCACACCACATGTACACATGTGTGCACAGCTGGCCGCACGGATTAACTGACAGGCACTCAAATAGCACCATTCACATGAGCACAGCACTACTGGTGTCATCCCACTCCCCTCTCTAGCTGAACAGAATGGCGTTCTGGTAGTGTGAATGTGTGTGTATCTGTATTTATAACTGATGTATACATGTTTGCAGTGTGGATCCTTCCAGGTGCTGACTTCAGACACTCAGATATGAACACGGATGCCTTGACCAGGAGAAGTTTAAATGGGAGTTTAGCAAGCAGACAAGACAGGCTGTGCTGGGCAGGGGCAGGGCATGCTGAGATGACCGCACCAGCCAGCAAACTGCTCACATATGGGCAGTGCTTTTTACTCTCTCATAATTCTTACTTTTCCACACTTGTTCCTCCCCAAAACCCCTAAACGTCTCCCTGGTTCCTCCCATAAATCCCCCTAAGTTAATTGTGTAATCCTGAAATGCTTTTCCCCCAGTGTGTCCCATGACCCAGGTCAGCACTCTCCCTCAGTTCTGAAAGTGCCCTGGCATAGATTCATCCTGGTGGGTGTCACACCTGGCCATGGGGGCTCAGGCTCTCCTGGAGGCCACCAGGGAGAACAGGCGAGCTGTTCTGGGCCTGTGTCTTGGGTTCCTGCCTGCCTTCTCCCCAGTGCTCCTTGGGGCATGGAGACAGGCTGGAGCTGTCAGGGATGAAGGCTCCTGGAAGAAGGATGCTCTTTGGGCTCCCAGTCCTGCCACTGCCTCTCTGTGCCCTGTGTGCCTGCAGCCAATCTTGCATTGCATAATCCAGCACTGAGCAGCAGGAGCTCCACAGAAGACACAACCTGCTAAGGTCACTCA
>NW_005054306.1:4150966-4178500 GCF_000277835.1 Geospiza fortis
TAATACACTTAGCACTCTTTTTCTTGTTCTGTTGCTTTTTCTGCCCTTTTATTCTCTCAGAAGCTTTAATTTAGTGTTTGGTGAAAGTAGCCCTATGTCTTGAGCTTTTTAGATCATTATAAGAGTGAGACTTTTTCTTTTGTATGAAATGTGACTGTATGTATTGTATACATGTTATTAATGTTGATCTAACTGTTCACACATTATCTAGTGACAGTTACTGTTGTAATAGCACTTTTGTTGGGCTTAATGTTATTTTTATTGCTTCTCTTTCTCTAAAATCAGAAGTAGGGAATAATAGTTCGCTTATTCATATGGAGTTAAACTGCATAAGTGGAAAATTGTTGGTGTAATTCCTTAATTGATAGAGTTCTGGAAATAGCACTGAGGTAAATGTGGTTGTAGAAATGGTAGTAGTAGCTGAGCTACTTAGTGCTTAGGTAGGAAACTGATAAAATAGAGCATGTGTAAAATGCTGAGATTCTAAGAAATCAGAGTCAAGTGTTATTGCATGGAGATTGAGCCTTCAGCAGAAATAATTGAGTGCTTGTCTTTTGTGATAGCTGTTATACTATTTAGTAATGTACTAGTATGCATAATAACTGGAAAAAAATCTGTACTGTATATGTACCAGTTCTTGCTTTTGACAGAAGAAAAATGGATGTGTCATTGCAAGAAAGTATTTCATGTTTGCCCACTTTAAGCAAGACTACTAGTTTTTAGGAATAGTGGTGTTTTTAGGCTTCTTTTCAAGTAAAAAGTTTTTCAAGTGAACAGTAAAGGAGTAGGGCATTGAAACTTCCTAAGATCTTCCAACTTCCATCAGATATTTGAAGGAGACAATTGATTTCTTGACTAAATTTTATAGTTTCTCTTAAAAAAAAACCAAAACCCCAAACCAGCTTACATTAAGGAAGTCATAAACAAAGTTTTAATCCAGGACGAAAAAAAAGATTCTACTGGACACTGTGTGATCATTAGTTTGCTCATGGCGGGTACAAAGAGTCTTTTTAAAACAGGCATCCAGAAGCTTGAAGAGCTAAAGGTATTGGTGAAAAAAGGGGAGGAAAGGAACCAGCAGTATGATTGGCTCAGTTCTGTGTTGTTTTACCTACTTATTTTATAAATAAGAGCTTTGGACTTCTGATTCTTTTCCAGAATACAGCAAAATAGTCAGTAAAAACATTGGTTATATTACTAAGATAGTGTGATCTTTATCAAACAAAACTATTTTTTTCTTTAAAAGAATCTTCAGAAGGTTGTAACCCTAACCAAAATTTGATGGACTGGTGTTGTGGTGGTTTTGGGTTTTTTTTAACCGCAGTTTTGGTAAAGAATTGCTAGTAGGTGGATGCACAGTCAAAGAATAAGCAATGTAGTGCTAGCATTATTGTACTAGAAAGATGTGGTTCTTGACTAAAACAACAAATTTATTTCAGTTATGATTGTTTATGCACACTTTTTTATATGGGATATATAGGCTTTATTACTCCCTTATATTTGATGGGATTTTATCTACATAAAAACTTGACAAAGTATTTAATTTGTAAGAATACTCAGTATTTTGAGAGCTGATTTGCTGTCTTAAGCATAACCATATAATTTTTGGAAAGTAATACTGTACAGTAAAGGAGAGAACCTGTAATGCTAAAGAGGACTCACCTATGTGAAAAATGTTGTAGGGGTCTGTACAGCAGTTCAGGAAAAACTGCTGGGCATGGGAAGAATTTGTACTGGAGGAGTTGGTGGAGGACAGTCCCCTGTGGAAGGGATCCCATGCTGGAGCAGGGGAAGAGTGTGAGGAGGAAGGAGCAGCAGAGACAACATGTGATGAACTCTCTGCAGCCCGCATTCTCAGTACCTCTGTGCCACTGAAGGGAGGAGGTAGAGAATTTGGGAATGAAATTGAGCCCAGGAGGAAGGGGAATGTATATTTTAGGATTAGGTTTTATTTTTCATTAATCTGATTTGATTGGTAACAAATTAAACTCATTTTTTTAAGTTGAGCCTGTTTTGCCCATGACAGTAATTGGTGACTGATCTCCCTGTCCTTGATCTCAACCCATGAGCCTTTGGTTATTTTCTCTCCTCTGTCCTGAGGAGGGGGGTTATAGAATGGCTTGGTAGGTGCCTGGTGCCTAACCAAGATTAATCCACCACAAATTGAAATTCTCAGCTCTAGATTATTAACTTGAAATAAGTATGGTGCTTCTTTAAAATAGATTTTAGGGAGTGTTTGCTTTCATGTTTCTCAGTTGTGTTTCTTAAAAAAAAAACAAACCCCAAAATATTTTTGTCAGAGAACCATAGCATAGTTGGGGTTGGAAGGAAGCTTAAACACCATGTAGTTCCAATTCCCCTAATGCCATGCCTGGATGCCCAGGGAACCCATGGCATTTTAGGGAGTCAGTTCTTTAATCCAGAAATAATGATTTCGGATACCAGGAAGGCATTGCCAGCTCTGGGAGCACGGGGTGAATCTACAGCAGCAGCTCCTCTTGCTACCTCCTGGGAAGCAAGTTTGGGAACCACTGTTCTGAGAAACCAGTTCTGGTTTGTGGCTTGTTTTTAACTAGGGGAAAGTGGCATGTTTAGAAATACAAATAACTTACAGCCCCAGGGCATGCTGGCATTATAAGAGCAAGTCCCTCTGTGGTAGGTGCTCAATCCATGCTGTCTTTCTCAGCAGTAGGTGTACAAAATCTCCTTTCCTTTCTCTTCCACCTTCCTTGGAAAGAAAAACAAACATTAAAGATTGATAAAAAGTGACTCTCCCAAGTTCCTGCCCATTGGTTTGACTTAAGGATCTTCCAGAAAATAGGGTTTGGACAGTATGTTCTGTCTCGGGGGAGGATGTCTTGATTCAACAGCTTATTGGGAAGCATTTTGTTTAAAAATTTTTTGTGCTTTACTAACTGTAAATATCATCCAGATGATAACTGCAACCTGTGATCTTTGCAATGTTGAGACTCCACTCAAAATCCTTTATTGTTCATAATAACTAAAAATATGTGGGTGTGAGCTCTAAATCTGCTGAGTACCTCAACAAGCTGTATTGCACGTGTCCTGTATCTGTCAGGCTGACCTATGCAGCAAGTCACATCCAGCTGCTTAGCTAAGATAAAAATACTCACTGTGTGTGCAGTGTAGCAAGTTATTCAAGTTTTCTAGATGGATGGCAACCTGGCCTTTTGGATTGCTGGAAGTCAGACAGATAACTGCCTGGGTAGCTGAGTATTAAGTTAATGAGAAATAGTTTATTGTCCCAGTGAGTCATATTGGCAGACTTGAAAATTTTGCATGGGAGTGAGGGAGAGGAACAAGGTCAAGAGTTAACAGTGGCTGGTTCACTTGGTTGCAAGGGTTAGAGTGCACGTGAGTGTAACTGATATAAAGGGCACGCACTGACATAAAGATTTATTCCTTCACACATGCTGTCTGCTCTTATCAAGCTTTCCATGCAAATGATTTCCTCTCACTATTAATCCTCTGAAAGGGAGGTTACTTTAATTCATTTGTTTGCTGTCCAGAAACTTAAGATGCCCCTCTTGTTTGACTTAAGTTTTCTGTACTTGAAGGAAAGAGAGTAGGAGATGGTGGATAAAAGAATACTAAATGCATGGAAGTCCCCTTTTTTACTTCAGCTTGTGAAAATGGTATCCAACTCTTAGTGTTGCTTAAAAATAATCCAGTTTTGGACTTCTGTATTGACTTGGCATTGTATTTGTGGTAGGATTGATAAAATTATCTGGAAAAACAAGAAAGCATTCTTTATGAAGAACACATACTGAACTTTTTAATTGTCACCTCACTTCACCTGAAGGTTCCTTGCTTTAAAGTCAAATGTACTTTCCACGTAACAACAGTACAAAATAGTGTTATTGTACCAAAAATGGGAATTTGCTGTGTAGTTCAGTGTTTGTACTTGTATTATTAAATGCAGGCATGTGGAACATTTGTCGGGTTTTTGGTTTGTAAAGTCGTGTTGCAAGATAGGCACTGTTGTTTCTGTGCAAATACAGATTCCCCTCTGAAGCAGGTGCAAGTTAAACAATCAGATCTTACCTTGAAAAATACTTACTTTTTGCAGCATCTAAATGATTTGCCCTAAAGTCACTTGTTTTTCTGTTTTATTTGGCCTGCATAATAGAGTTTTGTTAGTCTACCTTTTCCTCTATGGTAACTAATCTGTCCCTTGCTTCAAATGCCTATTGACTGATGGCTGCTTTGGGGTGGAGATTGGGAAAGGCTAGTTTGTAACATGGGAATATCTTTTAGATAACAGTTTGAGCCTTGAGAGTAGGGGTTGAAAACCGAAAGTTTGATTATTTTGTAAGGATGTACAGAACATAAGGGGAATTTGTTGATGTAATCAGGGAAGCAAAGCTGTTCGAATCTGTCCAACTGAAGGTACTGACATATGATGGAAGTCTTTTAGCCAATCCTGAGAGGTTCAGAAGGATCTTTTTAATGTGAAAAGTCAAGGTTAGTTTGTGAGTTGCTTGGTGGCAGTCTGTCCTCCTGAGCTTCCAATAGTGTACCAAACGTACTTTTGAAGTAAGATTTCTTTATCATGCTGCTTTTATCTTCATGGTCTCACAAGGACTTCTGTAGAAGTGAAATGAATGCCTGTGTCAATTAAAGGGCAACCTTGATTTGCAGGTCTTGCCCCAGTGCAAGTGAGGTGAGGAAAGAGGTGAGGGAAAGAAAGAAGACTGATAGCTCCATTAAGAATTTAGGAATTTGAATCTTGAGGTCTAATCTATGCTATAGCTCTAAAACACAAGACCATTGTATAATGTTTGGTTGCAGCTAAGTTTGGAATGTGTGCAACTGTTGGTTGGGAGAGCAGTTGGGAATCTTTCAGTTGGAAAAAATCAGAGTATCATCTTTGAAGTTAATAGTTACTACTTCCTTATGCAGAAAATTACTGATCCTAAATCAAAACAGAACATGATTCTTGGCCTTCAACTGTTTGGAATTAAAAAAAAACCAAACAAACAAACCAGTGCTAATTTGAGGGGAGGAAAAGAAAGATAAAAATGTGCCTGGAAATCAATTCTGGAGCTCAATTTTTTAGGCTGTTAGTTAAAAATGTGATTACATTGTACTTTGAAAAGAGTGTCAGCAGAAAACATTCTAGTATGACTCCTAAATGGAAAAACAAGTGGTTACAGCCATTTCTTATCGATTCGTTCCTTGTTTATTCTTCCTACCACAGCATTTTCAGACTTTATTAAGTGTCAAAGGTCAAGCTCAGTTTGCTATGAAACCCAAATGCACGTGTTTTTCTGTTAATGATTTACTTCAGCCTTCCTTTAAAGGTTCCTGAAGGCTTAACACTTAAAATATCTAGCAGCAATATTTTGTCTAACACTACACTTTTGAGCTTTTGTTTTAGCTTCTACTAACTTAAGCATTTGTTTATTTTCCTCTAGCTTTTTAAAATATGTAGAAGAATTGCAGTCTCTCTAGTAGTAAGAATTGTTGGCCTTTAAGTACATTTTTAACTGTTTCAGGTTTATATTTTCTCCCCTGTTGTTTGAAGAACATTTTGTGATAGCCTCCCATGTTAGCTGGGATTTTGTGATAGGTTCCCATGGAACTTGGTTTATGTTAACCATTAGTATCCCTTTTGTTAAAGGGGAAGCAAACAAGAGAAAAATAAAGCTACAAGACTCTGCCTAAACTTGTGTTAATACAGCAAATGTAAATCAGAAGATACTTAAATAATTGGCTAGTTGCAGTAGTGTGGGATGTTTTGTCAGTATATGAATACTCTTTTTTTTCCCTCACTGTTCTGTTTTTCTGCTGCTTATGCACACAAGGAGTTATCTCAGTAGAAATTCTGATTTTGTCTTGTCATTACTTATGGACACATAGGGTGAAATTAGTCTAGCCCAATTCTGATAAAGCTTGGGGAAGCTCACTGTATTAGGGATATATGTGACTCTTTGGCACTTGCTGATGTATCTGTCACACATCATATGAAAGAATATAGTGTAAAAAGCCTTGAAAGAAATAAGCCTATGTTTTGACTTGACAGAATGTTTGGTTTTAGTTTTTACACCTACAAGCTTGCTTTGCTTGCACAGCAGTGTTACAACACGTTGGCAAGTTTATGCTTCCTTCCACCTTCTTACATTAAGTTCAACATGGCATACATGAACCTGAAGTAGCATTTTGGATGGTCAAGAGGCAATACACTGAAGAGATGCTATACATAAGCACAGAAGAGCTTACAGCTAATGGCAAAATCTGGGAGTTCAGTCTTTCATTCAGAATAAACTAATTCAAACTGCCTGATAATGACCTCATGTTTGCTGGAAGCAGAGGTTGTGCTTTCATGCTTTGTGATATGGAAACAAGGTGTCTGTTGAAAGGTCTCTTTATAGGGATTCAGTGACTAATATTTAGTTATTCAATTCAGGTGCATGGTAACAACCAGTATTTTTCAGTAATAAGGTTATTCAATGAAAGGTTTTTTCCTCAGGGACAAGAAAAAAAGAGTGTTGGGGTGAAACACCCCAATGCCTTGTATTCCTGTTGGATACTTCCATTAGTTAGTTCCTGGTTCATAAATCTTCATGTGTTGACCTTGATCTCTGAGTGTGTTATGGAAATCTGACTAGATCCTTTACAGATAATTCTGATTTCCAAAGCATGTGCAAGATAGCATTGGTGTCCAAAAGAGTTGTTACTTCCTTGCACTAAATTATCTTTGCCCAAAGTATTTCAGAACTTCAATTTAATTTAGAATTTTAAAAAATTTTTTTTGATAGTATTGCTTTAAGGGAGAGTCTAGCTCAGACATCTGCAAACTAAACATGGGAAAGTAAGCAAACTGAAAGCTGTAGTCATGTAACCTGAGTTCAGAGTATAGAATACTTCCTGTGGCAGCATTATGTCATAAATTTATTTTTAGTCCTTAAACACATACTTTCTCTAATGGGATCAGCAGTTCTCTTTTGGATAGAAGAAGCAGTGGACTTTTTTGACAGTAGGGATTCTAAGTGTGTCCGTAGATGCATTTTAACATCTGCTTTCCTTTTGCACTGACATACTGTTCTGGGATCTGTGGATTACTCAGTAATAGGAGCAGCAGTGTGGAAACCAGTTGCTCTCCCTTTTGCACCCACAACTAATGAAATTCCTCAGAATTCATGAGAATTTACTGAGCAGGTTCTGAACAATTTCCACAGGCAGGTGTAAGCAAAGCATGTAGCACAAGGTATTTGATGTTGGCTTTGGGTAGTGATAGGTTAGATAAAATTGGGGTGGCAGTTTCCAGGAGGCTGACCTACAGAGGCTCTCAGGGGACACAGGAGGATATTGGAATATTTGTTGGGTCCAATGGTTGTGTTGATCTGTTAGGTAATTAACATCTGCTGAGCAATTCTCTCTTTTGGAAATTGCTGTTTTTCCCCGGAGAAAAAAAAAGTGGATAAAAGAGAATGTATCTGGAGTGCCTTAGGCAAAGGATAACCCAGTGCTTCTGGGCAGAAGGCAACAAGAATAAAACAATACTGATGGAAAAATTGCATCATAGGAGGGAGATACAGTAGTTCTAAGCAATGAATTTTACATCTCTAATTTTAATAATAGGTCTCATATGATTTGCTTGTTAAGATCTATTTGGTTTAGAATTCAAGGATACCCTCAACTCCCTCCTAGTTTTAGGGGGAAAACAGTTTTAATCTTATGACTAGGTTTGTTGTTTTTTTTTTTTTTACCTGAAGGAATTCATATTTCCAACCATTTTTTTTTTTTTTTATTCTGAAGAACTGCTTATGTTTAACATCAGTTTTTCAAGAAGCAGGGGTTTAGAACAGTACTCTTCCATAAATTATATGGAATAACTTATATTGGAGGAGACTCTCTGGTTATCTGGTCTGACACCCTTCACTGAAAGCCAGCCAAGTTAAAATACTGTGAACCTCTGAGTTAGATCAGGTTGTTCAGTGTTGTCCAGTCAAGTTTTCAATAGACCCAAGGAAGGAATTTCCTCAACGTTTTTGGGTCACAGTTTCTAAAGTTTGACTACCTTTATGGTGAAAATTTTCGTGACATCTAATTGGAATATCCTTTGTTGCAGTTTCAGTTGAGTTTTTGTCCCATTGCTGTACACCACTGAAAAGAAGATAGCTTTATATCTGTAATAATCACCTGTTAGATACCTGGAGACACTGATTAGATTCATTTTGAGCTGTGTGTCTTCTGCATGCTGAACAAATTCAAACTCTAGTGTGTCTTCAAACTCTAGTGTATCCTCAGTGTATTGGTGGCTGACCACTAGACTTGCTGTGTTCTTCTGTTATTGCTGAGTGATTAATATGGCAGATTAAATTCAGTTTATGTATGTTTCTCATGAGTAGAAATGTAATCCAAAAAACTGTTAAAAAAAAGGTGTCTACACCTTCAGACATCATTAGCATTTGTAGGTAAATAAGGTCATAGATAGTTTTATAAACATATTTGCTCTGAAGCAGCTGCAATACATAAAGAACAAAAAGAGGGAGGCAAAAGGAAGTATGATTAGAACATAGAGACTGGGAAATAAAGAAACTTATTAAATAAGTTATTGCATAATAAGCATGCAATTCTGGCTACCTGGTCTCAGAAACAGTGGGATGTACTCAATATAAAGGGCCAAAGTACATGTTCTGTGCAAAGACAGACTGAATCAAAAAGTTGCTTCATTTTGGAGAAGAAATTAGTGTGAACAGATCTGATTAGGGCATATAAAATCATGGGTTTCAAGAGGAACCTCAGCAGGGTTGATTAATTCTTGTTTCTTATAGTGGAGGAATTAAATATGAGTAAGTTCAAAGCCAAGGGGAGTTATTTCTAATGTGGGGCTGGTGCCTGAGCATGTTCTGTAACTGATTACAACAAAAGCAGGGAAGCCAAAGTAATATTGATGGAACCGAATGTTCTTGTTGAATGGTTAGATGTAGCATTCTGCTTAGGCGGTTCCTAAGCTGCTTATTGCTGGATCTTGGGAGGATGTAGCCAGGGAAAAAGCATGCTAGCCCTTTATCCAGAGGTCTTTGTCTAAGTACTTTGTGGTGGTCAGAAACAGGATTCTGGGCTAAATCAATCTTTGATCTACATAGCATTGCAATTATCTTGTTGTTTTAAAAATTAAATGCCATGTAAATGTGATTTAACTGGCAAGAAATTATTAATATAGCTGGAGACACGCAAATTATTTCCATAAATAACTTTCAACAACCACTTTTGTTTCCTCCAGAACAGGATCTCTCAATTCCCAAACTATTTTCATAACAAATCTTTTTATGGCAGTCAATCTTATGCTTTGCTGTAGAGAATATCTGTGTAAATGCCCATAATAGAAGTATGGGTCTTTTACCCATTCCATATTTAAATTATGGAGTTTTTTGCTGCAAGAAGTTGTGGAAGCTGAAAATACACCAGTGTTCCAAGGAAGCTTGGCAGTTCATGGAGGAGAAATTGCCAGAATATTGAAAAATGCAGTGGAAAAAGAAGTAATTTCCAAATTTATGTATAAAGAAAAACAAATAATAATAGGCTTATGAAGTCTCACCTGTTAGTGGTTTGAGGCTGGGAGAGTACATACAGGCTTCCTTATGCTTGCATAAAATGTAGCTAATAACTTAGTGAAAGGTAAATATTATTCAAGCTTATTGAGCTTTTATAAATTACAAAGTGCCTTTATTTTTCTTGCCCCACATCGCTTGTCTTCTAGACAGCAGCATTTTGTTCCCTTTCTCAACCAGAACAATCTCAAGGGAAAATATTAAAAAAAACGCCATCTTGAAGCTTGTTAAAGAACGAGGGGTGTTACTACTGTGTTGAGCCAACCCCTTGTAAAGCACTTGAGGATAAAACTGCTAAGTTCCTTTTTGTAATTCTTAGAAAAATTTGGTTTTAAACAAGAAAGTTTTGGACAAGTAGCCTTTATTTAAATTTGTGCATGATAAAGCATTCCAATAGAACATGATAATAATGTTTTCTCTTTTGTTGTCATGTAAATCCTAGTGCTTGACTCTAAAAAATGAACTAAAATATTTAATAGCTTGGTTTATAATTTGGCAGATAAATATGCATTGTGTAATCTAACTGTGACACTGGGAATAATTGTGAGAGTGCTCAGATAGTAGATACTATATTTATAGTAAAGACACTATTTAAAATAATAGTTATTTAATTTTTAAAAGTTGTGGTAGAACAGCAGCATATTTTTGGAGTACATGGTATAGTTGCATTGCTGTAGACTTTTGAACAAAGGAAATGAATAAAGAAATATCAGTATATATGTTCAGATTTTCAGTGAACTGTTCAGGAAAGAACATGTAGCTGTGACTTTTATGTTTGAATAATTCTAGTTATAGTAAAGTTTTGAGGTTTTGTAATCCATTCTGTGATTCACTGGCACAGAACAAACAGACTTTTCAGTACAGGTGCTCTCTGGTCTGATACTTTTATCTTAAGGATGACTACTTTTCCATCTTCTAGGGAAGACTGGGAACTGTTAAATGTACAGAAAATTACATGTTTTGAGGAGCTAATTCTTAACTTTCAGTGCCTCAAGGAATATTTAAGTCCTTAAAGTAGAAATAGGTTTTCTTCTATAGCAATCAAAATGTTTTGTATATGAATATGAATGCAGTTATATGTAGCAATTAGGTGCTGTATTAGTATCTGAATTAGCAGCTCTGGAGTATGGCCAGTTTGTGCCAGGAAGGCAGCCAGTAGCCTGGAGGAGAAATACTTTAATTAATATGTAATAACTGCTCTAGAGAGCTCTCAGTATTCTGGCAAGCTGCACTTGTAATTTTTTGTATTACTTAGGACAGTTGTAATATCTGTTGAAAAAATGTGGAAGACAATTCAATGTACATTTTTCATACTGCATGAAAAAGTGTAAGGGTGCTTGAAAACTTACTTAAATGAAGTGAGATCAAAAATTACTTGGATCTATTGAATATATTTTAAAGCCAAAAATTTTTTTATAGAGTGAAGATATCACAGCAAGAATTATTTGCATTAGGGCATTTAAAGATTTACTCATGTACTGTTCTGTTTATTTTCGGTGCAAGGTTTCTTCACAAAGGAAGAAGGCAGTACATTTTCTTGATCTACGTATAGAGGTGAAGTTTAACTTCAAGAATATTCTTTTCAATAGATAATAAAGCTGTTCATACAAGACATGCCAACTACATCTCTAAACTACATTTCTGTAGATTAATGACAGCAACTTACTAACCTGAAGCAGTAATTTGAAGGGCTCCAGTTTTCATTAGGTAGATAAGTGGTACAGCGTGGTCTCCCCCTTCTGCAGTGGGACTTATCCTCACATGAACATTCCATTCTGAAATGCTTCAGATAAGGCATCATCATTTATCTTAACTGACTGTTGTGTTGAAAACCAGTGGAAACTTTCTCTTTTAGGCTCTGCCCTGTCATTATTGTAATAAGAAGAGAGAATCAAGTGATAAAAAAGGCATAGTTTTTTTATGAGTAAGTGGAAGCAAGAGACAAAATCAACGTGTTGTTAGTTTAATTTGAGCTGAATGTCTTCACTTCAGCCCTTTATATTCCAATTATTTCATTAACTGTATAGGCCATTAAAAAACACTGTAAACCTGGACTTCACTAAGGAGAATGGAAATAAAATCACAGCCTGCAGCTCTAAAGTAATTTAGTCTGTTACTTTATGGAAGCTACTTAAGCTCAGATTCAGGTGCCCACTTTCTTTGCCTGTTTTGTCTCCATGAATAGGGTCCATGTGAGATTGGATTCTCAAAACCAGTCATCTCTGGTGGGCTTGTCTTGTGTCTGTTGTGTTTTTATCTTTTTGTACCTGGACAGGAAGGGTGACAGGTGGTTCAGCCATTCCTTGGTACCTTCATACCCTGTGAAACTTGTGATGGATGTTTCTCAAGGCTTAGCTGCCTCTTGGCCTTGCAGGAGGGGGACTCTGATTCCTAGTGCTGCTCTGCAAATCATGCAGAGGTGCTGAGGACTGTTCATGGTGGTGTAACCACCGTTTATTTGGGAGGATGACAAGCTGAAATGGACATTCTGTCCGCTGGTGTTTGCAGTTTCCTTTGGACAGTGGAACTCCACGCTCGCTCTGGGAAAGATAAGTAGAAGGATGAGGAGTCTTGTAGAAGTTGGACTTCTTAGAAGCTTTGTAATTGGCTGGTCTCCAGGCTGTGTGAGAGCATCTCCTCCCTTAGACTCCTGCCTACAAGCTGTGGTTTGTATAATGTCATGTCCCATCAGTAGCCAAGGGGGCTGTAACAGGGACCTGATCCCAGAGGAGTTGTGTCCTGCCACACCGAAGGTGCTCTTGAGCATTCTCAACTGCAGGGAAGGATTAGACCTTTCATAAACTTGTTCTTTGCTGTTCAGGCAATGTCATGGGGTCTTTGTTCTTCCTAGTCTCTTGTGCTGTCCCTTCATACAGCCTGAGTTTTTGCTGCAGACGTGCAAGGCTGGCAGGGCTATTGTGTAAGGGGTGGTCTTACACAGGAAATGGTCATAAAAATACCTCAACCTTAGATTGTGCCTTGAAACTATTTTATCACATGATCAAAAAATCCCAGTAACACACATCTCTCCCTCCCTTCCCCAGACAGTTAGACCATAGTTTGTTGAAAACATTGTTAGCCCTAAAATAAAGGTTTTGTTTCTCGTGCTCATTTCTGGTTATCTCTAGCTGTCTGTTCTCTTGTCTTTCATTTACATTGTAAACTCCTGGAAGAAACAAGTTTTTGCTTCTTGATTTCTTTTTCTGTCTTTAGTGCCTTGCACAATGAGGTCTTAGTCAATGTGTAGGGCTCATTGGCACTTCAACAACTCATCTCCTAGGCCTTGGTAGTGGTAGATCTATTTGCAAATATACTTCATTTAGTCCTGTGGTTATGTGCTTTTCCAGATAATTTTATTTGCTTTCATCACTGAATCACAATTGTTTTTCTAACTATATCTTTAGGAAAGATATTCTAAACAAAATTCCTCTTACACGAATTTAAAACTCTTTCAGGTTGAAAGAGTTGTCCTGTCTTCTGTACAATTTGAAATTAAGCTAAAATATTTTTTCCAATTCATTTTGAATTAGCAGCTTTTTCCACTTCCTGTTTAGACAATTTTTTCCCCCATACTGGCGCCAACATTTCCAATATATACATTACTATATATATCAAACATACTAGTTGTATCTACTAGCTGTGCTAAAACCCCACTTCTGGCTGAAACAGTAGTGGACTCACCTGAATTGAATCTGAATTATCTAATAAACCAAGTACAGTTTTCACAATGTCTGTGAAGCTCAAACAGTATCAAAAGTAGTGAATTTTTCCCATTATATATGAAAGAGGTTTTACTAACCCAAGTTTGTTTAGTCTAAAGTAAAATCACATTCCTAATGTTTATATTGCAGTCTAAAAGCCTACTGATTACTTATTATTGATGTTCAGTATGATCTACATGTAGTAATGAAGTTAAAAAATTATTTTTTTTTCAGCAAATGTACCTGTTTAAAGTTATTAAGGTCTAGCATTAAGTGAAATGAACTAATTGATGTGAGAATGGGTATGGATCCTCAAAGGTATCTTTAATGACCTAGGCATCAGTTTAAATATTAGGTTAGTTACTAGAGAAATGTTTTTGTCCTCAGAAGAAAAAAAAAGTAGGAGTAATAGCTACAAAAAAGTTAATTGCATTCTTTGAGCTGATAAAATCTAAATTAGTTGATTATGTAAATTGTTAGGGTTTTTTACCATGTTAGGTAAATACATTTTAAGATGTAATTAAATGTTTTTAAAATAGTTACCAAATTACCCAGTTGCTACCCAACTTTAGTTCAGCGACATAAAATCCTAGGTGAAAACAAGTATTAACTGAAAGCTGAAATCACTTGGTCTTCTAAAATGTTGTCTTTTCTTTTTGTATTTTGCAGCATGGGTGAGCTCTCTTTCCATGGGAATGGTCTTCTTCTGCTCCCCAATAGTCAGCATATTCACAGACCTGTTTGGCTGTCGAAAAGTAGCTGTTATTGGAGCTGCAGTAGGGCTTGTTGGACTCCTTTCAAGTTCTTTTGTAAGGTAAAAAACTTAAATTCGTAACTTTCAAAATATTTTATAAATTTTTAGTGTTCTAATGTTGATCTAATCAACAGAAGGGTTAAACAGTGCTACTTTAGGAAACTTGGTTTTTTTTGGGTTTGGCTTTGTCTTTCAAACTATGACTTGTGAACTTTCAACTTTAAAAGTATTTTTAAAAACATATTGTTTCTAAATAAAATCAAGAGTCCCTGTTTAACAGGAACTACTATGTATAAATATATCAACAGCAAGACGAGTGCTATAAGATCGACAGCATTGTCCAGGATAAACTTATATATTTGCCTGATGTAACAAGCAAATATAACTGATATATAACATTGTGTTATAACAGATATATATCTGTGTTATAACAGATATATAAACATTGTTGTTGTCTTCCCTTCCTGGCCTGTCCCCTTAATTTTTTTTGAAACAGTTTTAATGGTGATAAAAACACAGTAGAGCCTCCAAGAAGCTGTTAAAATTCTAGTGAAATTTGATGTTTTCTTCTGTTCTTACTGATCGAATTGCCAAACATGGAGGTAGAGAAAACTTTGGTATATTGACTATATTTAAAGCTTATTTGTTTTGGGTTTTTTTTCTTCTAGTTTACAATTAATTTGTATGTTTCTTTTCATTTTTTCATTTGCATGTAACTTTTGCAGAGTAAATCTTAAGAAATTCAAGAGTGACTGGTTTGTTGCATGTACCCTGTAGAAGATGAGGAAACAGGAAATTTACTCAGTTTAGTCACTGTCAGAAATTGGTTAGTGAAAGTAGGGTGTGAAAAGTAGCAGGAAAATAGCCCAGTTACCTCTAGTTCTCAGACTATTATTTTCCCCACCCTTAGCAGAATAAGTATAGGAACAATCAAGCTACATTCAGAAAAGCTTTCCGTTTAGGTGCAAATGTATTGATACAGGCAAAAAGCTTGTGAAAATGTCTTTTCTGTGCTTGTACTCTGAATCAGATGGATGTGAGCTGCTGTGATCTGAATGGTTAATCCTGGTGCAAATATTTGGCTTAATTTATTTTATTAAACAAACAAACAAACAAATTAAAAGATGTGTCTTGGAAAAGTCTTTCTTCCTCCTTTCTACTTAGTAGTATGTTGAGTGATGAATACCAAACCACCCTTGTCATTAGATAAAGATCATTCTTGTGTTTGTCTGGTACCCAGTGGAACAAGGGCACAGAAGAGTCATGCAAGAGCAAGTTGTTTTGTAAAGGCTTTAAAAATATTTCAGCTTAACTAAACTTTAAAGAACACTTTGAGACGTGAATTCTTGTAAGAGTACATGCCAGGTTGATGTGCATACTTGGTGTTTCATTATGTTACTGACACTAAAATGATTTATGCCTGTGATGTTATCAGTTCATTAAAGGAGCATAGTTCAGATACAGAAGCCAGTGTTCTGGAAGTAGAATACTGTAAAGCAGACAAATGTCATATGATCTACTGCTTTTACATTGCACCAATTTCTTAATATAAATTTTATGTCTTAGGAAATTAGGATGTGTTTATAATGTAGGACAATATTTTAATATGCATGTTGTGCTGCAGACTCTGAGTGAATTTACATATGGAAGCAAAAGTTTACTGTCTTCACTGCATGATGTTACTCCTCTCATTTTGTAACTTCTGGTTTTATTTTCCTGGTTATTTTCCATTAATAAAGGTAATAAGTCTTTCCCCTTTTGTTGTTTCTACTGCCTTATGTTGTGTATCATCAGTTTCAGAAATTGATAGTTTAATATAGAAAGTGACAATATTATGTTACATAAATAATTATTTCTCACTACAATACACAAACCCAGAGTTCCTGGAGTAGACCATGGTTAGTCAAATACTGTTTCCTAAGATGTTCTTGCGTAGGGAGTTTGCGGAATTGATTTTTTTTTACAGAAGGGTGCTGTCAGGTTGCATCCTGTGATGTAAAGCGCTACATAAAGCATTCATGTTCATTTAAAAAAGTTAGAGAGTTAAAAAGATTAACTGTTTTCCAGAAGTGCTTTAAATGAAGGTGTTAACTGATAAAACAAGAGGTGAGGGTTCATTGTAAACATAACATTTGAAAAATTATATAAACTCTTATGTGCCGCCTCAGAAAGCTCATAAAAATTTCTTGCACCCTGCCTCCATCTAAATGTTAAAAAATGTTTTCTTTCACTAACTAATACTACAGCACTAATTTAATTACTTATACTGTTGCTGTTACTTCATACTTTTAACATTTCTTGCACAAGTACTTTTTATTGATGTCACGTGTTTCTGATCAATTAAAATGGCTCTGCTTTATTTCAGTTGGAGAGTAAATGGTAATAATAATGAACTTGATGATGAAGATCCACCTTCCTATGCGATGAAATGTTTCATTTCTTATTAACAATTTTTTTTAGTTCTTTCTTAGCATATTCAATATATGTGCCAAACCACCGACTTTAAAGTATTTATTCAAAAGGAGACTATTTGTCTAAAAAATTAATACCTAAAGAGTCTATAATTTATTAATATATTACGTTACAAAATTTTTCCAGTATTTAAATATTTTATTTTTCAGTATTAATGATGTTTGCCACATTTGTTACTTTATTTTCATAACAAACTGTTTACTTGATTTTTATGGGTTCATGAGGAGAGTTCAGTATTATATTTGACCTGCTAGCATAGTGAAGAAATGTGTAAATCAAAACAGTACAATTTTCTTTGGGGAAAAAAAAAAATCCAAAAACCCAGCAATAGTTGAACTTACATTTGGCTAATTTGCCCTGACAGTGATTCTTAAAACTTTTTTTAGCCACGCTATTTGATGTAATTATAATTTAATTTAATTTTTCTTTTTTTTACCTGTTCAGTGAATTCTGTGAAATTTTTCAGTGGAAGGAGATAGATAGAATAGTTGGTGAATTAAGCTGATACAGTGCTATTCACCTAAAAGTATATACAAACTCTTATTTATACTAGTGAGTTATGTTGATTGATTGATTGATTGACTGAGAAGCTGTTTTGTTGTCACTTCCAGGTGAAATAGCATCCACTGCCTTTCCAAACACTGATGATTTGTTATTTTCTTTTGGTACAGCACCATTGAACCTCTGTATTTCACCTATGGGATCGTGTTTGCCTGTGGCTGCTCCTTTGCCTACCAGCCCTCCCTGGTCATCCTCGGGCATTACTTCAAGAAGCGCCTGGGACTCGTGAATGGCATTGTCACCGCAGGCAGCAGCCTTTTCACAGTGTCACTGCCCTTCCTCCTCAGGGTCCTCATCGATTCTGTCGACCTGTTCAACACCTTGAGGGTCCTCTGCATCCTTATGTTTGTTCTCTTCCTTGCTGGATTTACGTACAGACCTCTTGTTCCCAACACCAAAGACAAGGAGGGAGGAAAGAAGGGAAAATTCAAATTACCTCCTGCAAAAAAGATTTGCAATTTCTCAGTTTTCAAAGTTCTCAGTTACCGAATCTGGGCTTTAGGGATTCCAGCTGCACTTTTTGGATACTTTGTGCCTTATGTTCACTTGGTAAGTGCACATTTCTTCCTGGGTGTGATGTGTTTGAAACTATACATACTTACCTTTGTGTTATTGCTAAAGAAAGCAATTGGTGATAGGAAGCCAGATTTAAACTGCAGGTTGTGCTGGGGAGAAAGACAAAATTAATTTGGATGTTGTCTTATTAAAAGAGTGCTTTAATCAGAAGTATTAGTTAAGCCGGATAAAATCTTTGTTCTTTGGTCTCAATACAAGGTTTAAAATACTTTAACCATGAAAAGAGAGATTTGAAAAATATTCTATACTATTCCAAAGAGAATTCTTTATTTTGGTACTCAGCTGCAAACATGGCCAATGACACTTGTGTGTTTTAGATGCTGTGTGAAAGGAGTAAAACATGCTAGAGGTGTAATTTTTGGTCCTTTGTATTGAGGCTTGTTGAAGTGTCAATTTTTAGGCTCTATTGTATTCACCAATTTTCAAGTTTATTAAAAGCAAAATACGTGGATTTTTCTGTCTCTCAAACTTCAGCCTTTTAGTTTACTACATTTTATAGCATTCATGTAACTGTTCCTCTTACCCTGTCCCTCCCAGCTGCCAGATGAGCTGTGTTTTATTGCTGTCTACAGCAGCTGAAGGAGCTTTGGCTTCTGGTGATGGGGAAGATGTCAATTAGCCAACTCCTGTACATGTACTAGAGTTGTTTTTCTAGCAGCTTGTTTGGTTTTTTGTTTTTGTTTTTTGTTTTTTTTTTCTCCTGTAGTACACTCCTAAACTAAGAAATTCAGGTGCAAGTGGGAGATGCATGCATTTGCATCAGGCTGGCTGACACACATTGCACTGCTTAAATGGTGAATTATTCTTGGACAGCTTGCTGGTGATGCTCTCTTAACTGAAGTGGTGTAAACCAAAAGGCTTCAAAGGGAAAGGTGGGGAAGACCCCACAGTCTCCAATGAGATGCTGCTTTGAGACCATTACACATCCTCATATTAAGAGTATTTGATAGAGAATGGGCTAGTAGAACTCAGTATGAAAACAGAAGGGTCATTTTAATACTCATTATTCACCCATGATAGAACAGTGAGATTAATGATAATAAATATCTTCACTTCTGTTGAAAAATCTTCAATGCCTTAAAAGCTATTTTTTATTCAATATAACAAGTGGTTGTCACTGCTTTCTGGTAATGGATTTGATTACTGACTCTGCATCAGATATTTATTTTTAAAAGTGTCTTATGGTGGGGGCCAGTGTGTTTTTGAGCAGTTATAAACTGACTTTTATTAATGGTTACTTCTTGTAACTTAGTTTTTAATCATGTAGATCTTATTGTATAACACTTTGAATTAGCCTTTTTCAAAGGACTGTACAATCCAGATGGCATTTTATGCTATTTCCCCATAAGCTTTGTAGAGATGCTTTAAAATAATAACAACTTCAGAAGAGTAGGAGTCAGGTGTGCTAGAGGAAACTATTGGATAGGTCATAAATTATTGTTAACCCTTGTAGAGAATGAAGAATAAGGCTATGCAAGCAAGAAAAAAGAACTTCTAAAATATATTTATTGAATAAAAAGCTTGTAACTTTTTTGAAGATGCTTGTATTACTGCTTCCTGTTTATAATTCAGACTAAAGCAGCTAGTTGGCTTGTAGAGAACAAAGCCCCTTATACCGTACTATATAATATTATAATAATATAATTTTCTTTTTTATAGTGTGCTTTCCCCCCATCAGATTGGCACATGCAATAAATCAGATTGGCTTCTGAAATAAATCTCTAGTATAGGAAAACAATTTGATTGAGGCTGTTTCTAATATAGCAATTGATGACAGAATAAAACTTATTCCAGTGTACTGTTAGAATCTAATATTTTAAAGATTGCCTCAAAATTTTATGAAGATACTCTTTTTGCTTGGAGTTTCAGAGAAACCATGATGCTTAAGTGTTTATAACATAAAATCTTCAATGGTAGGCAAAGGGGGCATACATGCTTGCTTTGCCCCCTTTGAGAGGGGAAGCTTCAGCTCTCAGTAAAACTTAGAACTGAATAATTCTTGTCAAAACCCATCCCTGAAACCTATACGTTTTCATTTTAATTTACTTGTATCTAAATACTTGATTTTACTTAAAGTCCCGGTGAATCTGAAAAAAATCAGTGTTTATGAAGGCACAGCATGGATTTCAATACTTCAGCTCAAGTAGATAGCTCTGGATGTTTTTTATCCTAGTTTTGTCTGCTTTTGATAAAAAAGCCACACTTTGTGTACTTCCAGAAGTACATAGAAATATGTACTTACAAGTAAGTCAAAGGCTATAAGAAAAAATAAGGTTTTTCACTGGTACATCTACCAAACCAGAGACTACTTTCCTCAGCTTTTGAAAATGAAAGTTACAATTGTCTTATTGTTTATTGTATTTTTAAAAGTGTAGTAACTGGAAAAGGGATATGATCTTTAGACAAGTGACAGCTTTTGTTATGTTAAAATTCTTGAATTTTTCCCAGTGTTAGGGGTGGCTGACAGCAGCCAGACTGCTAGATAGGGATGCCGGTTACAAGTGCCCTAAGAAAAAAATACTTATACAGTGAATGTCATGACTTCTGACCTGGTACCTGTACTCACCAAGTCCCATTTGTCCCACCTGGAAAGACAGCTTCTGCCAGAATGGCTGTGTTTGACCATGTGATGAAGCCCACGTGGCACAGACCCTGCAGGTTGGGGTCCTTGTGTGTCACTGCTTGGCCCCTGGTGGCTGGGGGCTGCTGGAGTCACTGTCTGCCAGCCTGGCACTGCTCAGGAGCTCCTGAGGTCCCAGCCAGGGTCTCTGTGTGCTTCTGTGCCATCCCCAGTCTCTGTTCATCCCTCTTGCATTTCCTGAAGCCTGTTGGAAAGGAGAATACATGCTGTGAGCTCTGTAGTAGAAAAGAAGTAAAAACTTTTGGGCCTTGAAGTAACAGAATTAGCCAAGTCTTTGCAATTTAGCTCTCTGCACCGTGTTTGCTGTGTGGAATAAAAGCTGTTAAAACTGAAGAAACAACCTGCTCATTAAGTAGGCTCTAATTTAAAATTAAATGCACTAACAAATTGATTATATGGCATGCTAGATAGGAGCTGGTAACTCTTGCCAGTTCCTTGACATGAATCCTGACTGGTAGGTATTAGGCATCAGATTCCTTTTGGCTCTTGCAGGGGAGAACCAAAAGGGAGAGCTTTTCTTATCCCTGTTTAATTGGTGTCAAATTCCATTAATAGGTGTTCCATTACATGTAACTTGGGAATTGGGTTGAGATGAAGACTATAAATAAGTTTCGACTTAAGTTTATTATATACTTTCAGCATTAATTGAGATTGTTGAAGAACAAATTGATAAGTCATAAGATTACTAAATCAAATGGTTGTTATTCCATTCAATTTTAAAATCAGTCTAAACTAGTGACTGAGATTTTCTTGTTTTGGTGCCTCTCTAAAAGAGGCAGACAGACAAGTAAAATCCTTGCTTAGTCTATTTTGGTTTAAATTGTGAATTCATAACAGCAATCTGTAGAATCAGTGGAAAATGCTCTTTCCAAGTGTTTTTACTAAGGACTGTCTCCCAAGGACATGAAGTATATTTGAAAGAAAATGTACCTAGTCTCGGTGCCACTTGTCCTGTACTTGTTTTGATAATAAATAGAGAACTTCTGGTTTTCAGCAGTCTGATGTTAAGGCCTTGATGTTGTTCTCTTACCCTTAAAAAATATTTACTCAGTCAGGATCATGCATCCTTAATTCTTAGGAGCTTGTTAGGTCATTTCTGTTAAAATTTGATGCAAGGTCACATGGTCAGTAGCTTACAAGATGTGGTTGCCTTTTGTGCTTTATTTAGCAGAGTGAAAAGAAATACTGCTTAAATTGGATGTTGTCACTGCCTCATCTTCTCTAAGCAGTGACTGAGGTCATTGCCAGGTTTCAGTATGAATTTAGGAAAATATTAATTATGACACACTTACAAAAAGGGGCCCAGTACTGTGTAATTGATGTAGCAATATTCAGCCACTATGAGGAATACTGCTAGGACTGATAATACCATCTTAATATTTTCAGTGCAGTGTTTCAGTCCTGTAGTAATTTGCATTGGGGTGTTTACAAGTATGGTTTGATTTAGCAGTTACTTTTATTAAATGCCTCTTGCTAATGATAGGTCCTGCCTTATTTATAGTATTTGACACCTTGCAGGATGAAAAACTGAATTTAACAACCAGGTAGTCGAAAAAAAAATGTGCACATATTTATAATGCGTTCTACTTTTAAAAAAAGCAACTGGATAGTAGATAATGCAATAAAAATGTGTCTTGATAAAGTTTACCTTTATAAGTTTAAATATTTGTTATGAAGAAAATACTCCTAAAGAATTACTAGATATGTTTGAAAATTAGGCTTGTGGTTTAAATGTGGCTGCAGGCTTGTACACAAAGCTACTCATTAATTGATATGCAATGTGAAAGTTCCCATGACAGTGACTGTCCTTTTAAAACTTCAGAGTAGCTCAGGAAAAAGATTTCAGTATTTCTCACCTTGCTTTGCTGCCTGTTTCTTAATTTACTGTGTAGATCTGGCATTTCCTTTTGATGCTTATCCATGCTCATATTCCACAATGGGTATGTACTTGCATATGTAGAGATTTTTGGGTAGCAGTAGCTATGTGGAGTGTATGTGTTCTCTGTCTGTTTGCTTCATGTTTAAGGGATGAAAAAATGGTTTGTGTCTGTCCAACCATTTTTTCTAACAACTTTCTTAGGAGACTCTGTCTTGGTAGGCAAATAAGTACTGGGTTTAATGTCCTCCACAGATAGATGCTGAGGATTCATTGCCTTATTGCTTCTCTGAAATCTGCATGTGCCAGGAATAGGCTCATCTAGACCTCCCGAGAACAGGGAAGTGAGATTGCAGACCTAATGCTTAGGGGAAGAAAAGGTAGATACTTCTGCTGAGAAACAAAACATCACCTTGGACTCTGCTCTGAGATTCTTGGAAAAGAAAATGCATCTCAGAAATGAAAAGTAAAGATGCTTCCAAGAAATTTTATTCACAGGAGAGTCATGAAGCTGGTTAGAGTACGTTAGTCAAAAGGACCTTTTCATGCATATAAACAAACTCATTTTCTTGGCTGCATCACAAAATCAGGCAACTTGGATAAATACTAGTCTGTCTTCTGGGTGGCTGTGTCTGTCTCCAGATCTTGTGTTTGTCACTTTGAAGTTGCTGAGTCTAGTGCTATGCCCACAGTATCTGTCCTTGGACAAAAAGACAGTGCTCTCTGCTGGTCTATGTTTCCTATCTTTTGCTGGCGCATTCATTTTGTTCCTGCTCTTTAGATGAGAAAAGTAGTCTTTTTCACTTTAGAAACATAATTAACAGGAGGACTTGCTGATATGGATTAGAGCTGATACAGACTTTCTTTTGCCAGATTTTATTCCTTCCCCCCACCTTCTGATCTGTAGTGTAAATTCTGTGTCTTTTGTGTGATTTAGCTGTTCTACTTTATCACCTTGGAGTACCTTTTTAAATTGAGCCTTGAGGATGACTTGGCCTTCAGCTCTGTTCTTTATGAGCCAACTATTTTGGCTAAATGGCTGCCCATGTCTCATTCTCTATCAGTGATGTGCCTTGTTTTTGTTAATAAGAGATCAGATTCTGCTGTGCAAATTCAGTGTGTTTGAACCTTTGCTCCCTAAAATATGTGCCAATAAAAACTGTTGTCTTGTGCAATCAGCTTGGAGAAATGAAGAGCCAAGTTCTTGTGAGATCCTCTGTAGTTACAACTTTCATAGGAACTTGTCTGGAAATCTTGCTCTGTAATTTGCAAGCTGTATTTACTTCCATATACTCTGGAAGTTTCTAAAACTTCCGGACAACACATTCTATCTATTTTGCCTGTTAAGAAAAATGGACATTTTCCACTTGTAAACTGCTCCCTCCCCAGGCAAAAGCTTTGGGTTGTTAGGAAGAATTATACTGGAAAAATATAAAGGGGGTATAAAAACTACCTAAAACACTTCAGGCAGACCTGAGCTGCTGTATTGGGATAAGGTGTGATGGTCAGGATGAATCTCACTGCAGTGTTTGATGTCCTGCCCAGCAAGACCCTAATCATCATCCATAACATTTCTTACAAATGTTTCTGTAACTCTTCACCCTCCCTTGAGGGAAGAACACATTGATGTTGTGTTCTCTAAGTGTTGTTAGATATGACATCTCTAAATTACATCTCCTCATTTGAGAAATGAGTGTTTTAGCTTCTGCTCTTGTCCACAGAGAGTGGCAGTGGCTCCGTGTTCTCTGCAGTGGGAGACTTGCCCAAGGAGCCACAGTAGAAGGGATTTACCTTGCAGTATGTGAAGTTGTTCAAGTTTTGCATAGTGTGTAAACTCCTAATCCTACACCTCTCTCCTCCCTTTAATTCTTACACCCCTGGATTCCACAATGGAGACAAATGGAAGCACAGAGATAAATGTTTTCCTCTATGTCTGAGGGCAGAGCATGGTGAAGAGTCTGCTGTATACTCTAAGGACTCTAGTAACCCAAAATCTCTAAACTTCCATGTACAAAGTCTGCATATCCACAGTAAAGTGCATACACATAACATATCTTGTAAGGCAATAACACATCAGTTCTTGTGAGGTAAGTACTGTCTGTTTTGTGAACCACCTGTATTATGTTATATATTTGCTACTTTTAGAATGTTGTGTAAAATAATGCTGAATATCCAATGGGTGTGTCTGGATTTTTTTTTAAATTCAAACTGGAAAAAACCAGCCTCCATCACTCCATTCACTTGCTTTTATGGGCTGCTGTTCAAGAAACCTCTTCATTTCTTCAGATCTCCTACATCAGTCATTTTTCTGAAGTCTACCACGTCTTTTCTTTCCCAGAATCTGCTGTTAGTCTTGTAATGGTAGGAAAGTCTCTTTTAAATTATGTCCAGTACTAACCATAACTGTGTCAAACAGATTTCTCTATACTGTAGGTATTCTAAAAAAGCTAAAACTAGGTATAGCTGCCAGTTTTAGCACTATACCTTTCTCATCCGCTTAATCTATCATTTTTCTTTCTCCAATGGAAGACTAACAAGACACTGTTTTTGTAAAGGTCTGATGTAATTATTAAGCAGATATCTCTGAGACCCAAAATCTTCAGTGGCTCCCTGTGCTTTACTTGCTTTTCTAATCTTTGCATTTATCTCCCTTCAGATCTCAACATCTGCTGCAGTTTGACTGCCCAGGTTAGTGAAGTTTTTCCCCTTTATCCCACTTCTATTTTCCTATTTCTGTCATTATCCTGTGCACCCATTTCTTTTCCAATATTTCTTAATGTTGACCTGGAAGCATTTATTCTTGGTTAGATCGTCCACTTTGGACATTGGGGGCGGTGGTGGGAAAAGAAAGAAATTATTGCCTACTTTTATATTTGTAATTGCTATTGAAAGCATATTTTAGATATGTTTGTCAAATAAGTACTGAAGACAAATAATATAGGTACAGAAAGAACAGAAACAAACAATAATACGCCAAAGCTTTTCTGTGTTTTTTTAAAGAAGTAAAAGTAAATGAAATTAAAAAAAAAAAAGGCAGCAGGTATGCTCAGGTTCGAACTATGTGGTGACCCTGAAGGATAAGAGCAAAGGAGTCTTCCTCAGGTCTGTGCAATACTGGCAGGCTGAAAGGTCTGAGTTTCATTGTGGCTTCCTTTGTATCTGTCTCTAACAGTACACTGCTTCATGTACTCTGGCGTAGTACAAACTATTCTAATAGCAGATGGAGTGTATAATTCAAATTCAGAATAAATTGCAGAGTGTGTTATCCTTTTTTTTTTTAGTTTAAATGCTGTTTCAATGGTAAACTCAAAATCCTGTCTTTGGACTCTTGAAACATCTTGACTTGAACTGAACTCTTGAAACTCTTCATGTGCCCAGAAGCCTGAGATCACAGCTTGTTTTGCCCTGCTGTTCTCATACAAAGTAACAAACACTCATTGCCAAATTGCTTCTCTCATATACAGACCACCTTTTGTGTCCAGTTCCTGCTCCAGGAAGAGCTGTATGGAAAACATCTTCACTTTTTAAGTCCTATTCAGAACATAGCTCTTTCTATTTGATTGTCGTAATTGTCAAGCTCTGAGCTATTTAGCGATTTTCCAGGTTCTTCTCTGATGATTGGGTTAATTTTTTCATTACTACTGAGCGGAATATTTTCTAGAAAAGGGAAAAGTGGTTTTGGATTGCTCTAGGAAGGGAAAAAAAAAGGAACATAAATATGTGTATCCCGAGTAAGGACTGTATCTCTGTATAAGGAGGAGAGAGTATCATCATCTTTTCCTTAGGACTTAAATGAAAATTGGACTACTTGATTCAATTTCGATTCAAGGCCCTGATCCAGTAGATACTTGGCAGTGTATTTAGGACTGTCTTGAAGAATTGAGACAATTAAAAGCTTTCTTCTGTTCCCCAGTAGAATGAGTCAGGTGCTTCCCTAGGTTTGTGAAAGCTGAGGGGATTGTGACCATGTCCACAAGTAGATCTCTCATCCTGAAGTGCTATGGATGCCCTGGGAACTGTGTGGTGCTTGAACAGAGGTTTGAGGATCTGTTTAGGGTTTACTTGCCTAGGTTTTATGGTTTAAGGAGTCTAGTTTTGAGAGATGTGATATGAGTAGCACAGATGCTGTTGCTGAGCAGTGATGTCAACCTCTCTTAGGACATGACAGTAGCATTGTACAGGATTTGTACAGGATATCTTCATCCATTGCTTTGATATTCCATAATTTCTTAATGGTAGCATATCATATAATGTGTTCTGTTTTAATTGCATAAATTGTAAACTGATAACATTTTATGACACTAGTAAATGCCACAAGGATTTGTGTGTTGGGGAGGTTTCTCACCAATAGGACTCCTGGGGTATGGTCCTTGAGCTTTTATTTGCAGCATCAGCCTCATTACATGGTTGAAACAATAGGAAGATAAGAGAAATTAGAGAAATTAGGGTGGGTTGTTTGTTTTCCTTTTTTCCCCCACAAATCTGTGCTGGTCCTTAGTTAGTGATGTTACCTGTTAGATGTTTTAAAATAGATCTGCTGTTATTCTGGAAATTCAAATTAATGTGATTGACCTGTAACTCTCTAGGATGTTCTGATAGTAGCTGGTTTTGGACATAGTTGATTTTTGAGAGTAAAGTAGGCCCTGGAAACACTACTTTGGGCCACAAGAAATGCCACAAGAAATGGCTGGAACTGGTACTGAAAAATATGGATTGTAGTCACAAATAGGAGTAATTTAAAATAATGTTTTTAAAGGGTTTAAAATAATGTTTTTAAAGGGTTCTATCCAATAATTTAACTCTCATCCCTTGTATACATAACACTTCATTTTTTGTGGATCCCTGACTTTATTCTGCATCCTTGTGCTCAGTCACTGTGAGCTTCCAAAGATGTGTGTGTGCCTTATCTGTCTTGCTGGTGCTGCCCAAGCCACACCAAGCCACTGGTTTCCTTCACATGCTCTTTAGGATAATAGTAACAGCTCTGAGATTAAAAAAAAATATTATTACTGTTTAGGGCATATGGCTTCAGCACTAGCTGTTTTTTAAAAAAAAACCCTCAAAATTATTTTAACTGTGTAGTTGTCAGCCTTGAGTATTTTTGAATTTTTAATGCTTAGGGTTTTTATGTTAAATAGGCTTAACAGTTAACCTGTTAACTGTTGTGTTCAGTTTTACTTCAGAAATTCAGATGATGCTTGTTCTGAATCTTCATGATGTATGAATTATTGTGTTTAATCTGCTTTACTCAGTGGAATAAGAGGAAAGTTCACTGTTGGCATGTAATGAATCACCTTGTTTATTTATTATTTTCCTTGTTCTTTACATAATTTAAATTGACAAGAGATAAAAAAGGTATTACCACTGTTGGG